>NC_084612.1:76071600-76386600 GCF_033978795.1 Nerophis ophidion
CTCAATGCACTCTTTTTATTTTCATGACTACCGTATTTCCTTGAATTGCCGCCGGGGCGCTAATTATTTTAAAACCTCTTCTCACTACGGCGCTTACCAAAGGCATGCGGTAACTTTAGGCCTGCGCTTATAAATTTGAGTGTGATGTAAGGATACATCATGAAAAGCACATTTAATTAAAAAAAAATTGTTATTATAGTTTTACCTTTACTTATAAATAAAGTCCATGCGCAGCTCCTTCTGATCAAAAGCATCGATAACTTGTTTATAGAAGTCTTCCTTATCTTTCTTCAGTTTTAAAAGTCTCTCTGTCTCAATGGAGATCTTCCTTTATTACCTCCTGCTTCCATTGAAAGTCCAGTTTAGAAAACTGTTTTATTTTAGATATGTAATCCTCCATGTTAAAAGTGCAAGCCAGAGGAAAAAATAAACGATCGCTGCTCACTCTTGCTGCTTGTTGTCACTTCTTCTGCAGCCGAGTTGTCGTAAGAAGGATCACTAGCGCCCTCTACCACCAGGAGGCGGGAGTCATTTAATGACTCATATTTGACACACACAGCTACGGTATATTAATAAAACATAGCTGCTTACTGTTCTTTTTAGCATATTCAATAGCTTGGACCTTAAATCCTACTGAATAGCTCTTAATCTTCTTCCCTTTATGCGATTTCAAATGATTGAAATCAGCCTCCTCCATTTTGAAAATGATGACAGGTGAAGTGTCACTCGTGACATGACAAGTTTGACCCGGTGGAAATTCTAGGCATTTGCTAATTATTTGGCGAAACGAGTTTGACCCGGCGGAAATTCTAGACACGCGCGAATAAAAATAATATTTTGCGAAACGAGTTTGACCCGGCGTTAATCCTGAGCTAAGCATGCGCTAATTATTTTGCGAAACGAGTTTGACCCGGCAGTAATTCTAGACAGGCGCGTACTACATACCCGGCGGCAATTCAAGGAAATACGGTATTTGAAATTAAACAACTTGGCATCCTCCAAGACTTGCCATTCTAAAATGTTCAACAGGGTTTGGATAACAAGGAATTTATGTCCATAAACGCTTGGCTTGAGTTTCTAAGTCTTGACAGTACTTTCATTTTGCTGCATTTTAGTGAGTGTTGATGCACTAACTGGGAAGTCTACAAGAACATCATCATAAGACTAAGTACTTTCACACACCAGGACCAAGTATTAAATGGTGGGGACCTAATAGTCAATGTGGTTGTGTCAAAAGACAAGCACAATGTCTCTGGTAGGGAACTTTGAGGGACACAACTTGGGGCACCAGAACATAAACATACTATGTATATATAAATTTTTTCAACCTTTGGAATGTTTGTGATAAACTAGAATACATCAATAATTCTGGCATCTGGCTCCCGCATGAAAACAACGGCCTTAATTTTTCTATTTTACGAGGGTAAAATAAATTTAAAAAACACTACTTTTCAGATCAGTTTATTGAACAAAAACTTTTTCCAAAGCTCTTATAGGAAATTGTTACAAGTGTTTCACCAGTGAAATGAACAAGATATATAAAAATAAAATGAAAACAGAATTTGGGGTGGGTTCGCGATGCTAAAAGACAGGCACAGACTCAAGACTCTTACGGAACAAAAACCTAACCAAAGCTTCAACAAAATCTCACAATTTGGGAAATGTTAAAGTCATTGGTAATAAATTAGTGTTGGGATTTCCAAACTTTGTTTTTTACTACTTGGATCTTCATAAAGTCACCAGCATGTTTAGAGCTTTCAGTAAATCGGCTTTCAAAGAGACTTTGGCAAACACTACATCAAGGTGAATTCTATGCGCGTATACAGTCGTGGTCAAACGTTTACATACACGTATGTTTATATATATATTGTAAAGAACATAATGTCATGGCTGTTTTGAGTTTCCAATAATTTCTACAACTCTGATTTTTTTGTGGTAGAGTGATTGGAGCACATACTCGTTTGCATCTGGTTGAAATTTTGACCACTCCTCTTGACAAAATCATGATAGCTTGCATTTTCTTCCTGGTCGTGGCAGTGACAAAACTGTGCCATGCACTTTATATTTACGAACAATTGTTTGCGCAGTTGCTGTTGGGACCTTAAGATGCTTTGAAATGGCTCCAAGTGACTTTTCCTGACTTGTTCAAGTCAACGATTCGTTTTTTTTTTGTCATTGTCGAGTCTAATGAGTGCATTACACAAGTCAACACGTAGTGGTCAATCACAATCACTCACATGAAGTTAAGAGGCCATGCCATGAAGCTATTTTGAATTGATTGTAACTTTTCTACGTCACCAAAATTGATAATGTTTGTTGCTGTACGTATACTTTTGACCCAGCAGATTTGGGCACGTTCTGGCAAGCTTCTGGTTGAGTTTTTGAACACTCCTTTTGACAAAACACATGTCAAAAGTGGTAAAGGAATGGCTAAATCAGGCTAGAATTAAGGTTTTAAAATTGCCTTCCCAAAGTCATACTTGCCAACCTTGAGACCTCTGATTTCGGGAGGTGGGTGGTGGGTTGGGGCAGGGTTGTGGTTGGGGGCGTGGTTAAGAGGGGAGGAGTATATGTACAGCTAGAATTCACCAAGTCAAGTATTATATATATATATAATATATATATATATATATATAAATAAAATAAATACTTGAATTTCAGTGTTCATTTCTTTACACATATACACACACAACACATCTACTCATTGTTGAGTTAAGGGTTCCATCCTTCTTTTTCTAACCATATGCGTGTACAGTAGATGGCAGTATTGTCCTGTTTAAGAGTGTCACAACATTGCCGTTTACGGCAGACGAACTGCTTTACGGTAGACGAAAACCTGACTGCTGTTGTTGGGTGTTGTTACCGCGCTGGGAGGACGTTAATGAAACTGCCTAACAATAAACCCACATAAGAAACCAAGAACTCGCCCTCGATCATTCTACAGTTATAACGTCATTGCTGCTTATATTGTGGGAAAGCGGACGTGAAAACGGACTGTTGACACGTCACTCAGGTCCGCATGGAGCTGGAGGGGGCGTGGCCTCCAGCTCAGCCTGAGTTTCGGGAGATTTTGGGGAGAAAATTTGTCCTGGGAAGTTTTCGGGAGAAGCGCTGAAATTCGGGAGTCTCCCGGAAAATCTGAGAGGGTTGGCAAGTATGCCCAAAGTCCTGACTTAAAGCCCATTGAGAACATGTGTACAATGCAGAAGAAACAGGTCCATGTCAGAAAAACCAACAAATTTAGCTGAACTGCACGAATTTTGTCAAGAGGAGTGGTCAAAAATTCCACCAGAAGCTACCAAAAGTGCCTTATTGCAGTGAAACTTGCCAAGGGACATGAAAGCAAATATTAACATTTGACCCAGCAGATTGTCAGTAGACCCATAAGTTCATCGCAGAACCAAACTTCCTGAATGTTTTTGTGACCAACAAGTATGTGCTCCAATCACTCTATCACAAAAAAAAATAAGAGTTGTAGAAATGATTGGAAACTCAAGACAGCCATGACATGATGTTCTTTACAAGTGTACTTTTGACCACAACTGTAGTCTGATTTCATCTTAGAACAACTTGGGAAGCAGACTTTCTAACCCTTGGTTTGCCATAAATATTGTTTTTCACTCTGGGATAGTCCAGTCACTCCCAACCTGCGGGGGGCAGCGGCACTTTCTGTCCGAAGGAGAGGCCAACAGGAAGTTTACAAACGTTTAATTTCTGAAGCCTTAGATTGAGCACCAAGATTGAAAAGGAAGCACCTGCAGTTGAGTTCAAACAGATACACTGAACAGTTGAGTAGTCCTGCGTCCTGACAACTGGAAGATTTTCAAACAAATTGAAGGAAGCAGTTAGCAAAACTTAGTAGCAACTGAAAGAATTTAGGTCAGAATCTGACGGCCGGTCCAACCGCACACTTTGGCCTTTCTCATCCACAGCAGATTGGCCATCTATCATCAGTCCAAAATACTCCGTTTGCTTCCAAGAACAAGGACTTAAGGACTATACACTTCCCCTTCCTTTTCTCACAGTGAAACAAAAAAGGAAGACAAACTCATTCTCTCCCACAATTTAGGATCTTTGTTTATTGGAGACCAAGTCTTTCGGAAGGAAGCGCATCGGCCTCACCGCTGCAAGACATTACACAAAAAATACTTTCATTCTTAAACCAAAATGGTGCTATTCTTCCATGGAATTTGAAATACTAATGAAATAATGGTGCTCCACGCAAAAATAATGGCATAACATTAAGACCATCAAAGTGAAAACGGAAGAGAAAACATTGGCCGACATCTTGACTGAAAGCAGAATGCCGGATTTGTGTGGCGTAGAAAAGTACCAGCATTCTGTGGAAAATCATTTCCCAGCCAGCTAGGAAAATACATTTCCAACTTCTTAAGCCTTTCATGTGACCGACATGAAGAAAAAATAAAAAAATCGTTCAGGACCTACCTGGGCTTCCTCTGCAGACATTTCAAAAACCATGAAAGAAGTCTGGTATCCAGGTAGAAACTCAAGGATGTAAGACACTAACTAATGAAACAAGGTATGCTTGAAGGAGCGTCAGTTCTTCTGGTATCTGAAGTCTCTGAGAACGTGGTTGAGAGGATGGATCTGGATGACTGGAGACAGGTTGACCTGTAAAATGTTTTGAGCTTTCCATCGGGCTTCATCCACTGAGCGAGAGTCATCCACCTTTATGACTTTGGATCGTAAACGTCTCTTATCTTTCCAGCGGTTTCTTTGCCGGGTCGGGTTCGTCAGTTCTTTTGGGCCCAGTCCATTTTGGTGGAGGCCGATGCCCCTCCAGCCGTTGCTGCTCAGCTCTGTATGTGTCTGTGGGAAAGCTCGGCCGTTAGCATAGAACACTGGCGCGGAATCTCCAATGAGGGCGCCGTCCAGGCGGACGGGGCAGGACAGGTTCTTCTGGCTGAACAAGGCCACGGCTCGAGTGGAGGCCCCACCACCATTCTGGGAAGGCTGCAAAGGTATTCCTGAAAGTGCTGGAGGGGGCTGCTTCTGCAAAAAGACAACCGGGGGTGTCTTACAGGGTAAGTCCCATGTAGTTTGGATCTGGAGCCTAGCCGTGTGACAGCCAGACAGACCTTTGATATTAGTTAGTCTGAGGCACGACTGCATGGGGGGCGGCTCTGAAATCTCTGACATCCGAACAGGCGTCCTGTTGTAGACAACAGCACGATGGTCCGTCAGTAGCTCAGGGGGCGGAATCCCCTGGATTCGGGGGTTACGTCTTTCAAAGATGTTCCATGAAGGGTGAACCTCTCTTTTCTTGACTCTAACCCTTCGCCTCTTTTTGGCTGTAGGTCTGACAATCCGGTTGGGTTGCTTAAGCATGTCTTCAGTCAGAAGCTGGTTCGTGGAGGAGCGGTAGCCGTACACATCCTTGCTCCGCAGCACAGTGGGCTTGTGGCCCTCCTCGCTCAGCTCTTGCAAGAAGGTGACTAATTCTTCGGTGCTTGAGAGGTCTCGTGACATGGGGCTGAGGATCTTCAGAGCATCCAGGACGACATTGTGACCAGCAGACGCAATCCTGGACCAGGAGTGAACCGCCCTCTGCTCTTCTTTGGCGAATTCCAACGGCCGGCCAATCGTAGGCCCTCGCGCTGCAGCAGCCATGTTAGCACTCCTCCTAAACAAAGATAAGGGGAAGTTGAACAAAATATTTTGACTAAAAAGCAAATGTTCAATAACCTTTCTGTACATATTGGTCTTTGCGTGAGTCCGCCATTTTATTTAACACTTGAGCTTTTGTAGTGCCGACGACAAAATGCCCAGGGTACGACATGAAGACCGGAAATGCTCTGTTTTAACCATCACAAGTCACTACACAAACTATCAACCTAATCTGATGTAAGATGCCTTACTCGGGGAAGAAAAAAAAGTCTCTCTTCGTCTTCAGTATGAAGACGGATTTTCCGACAAACTACTGAATAGCGGGCTCGGTTACTGCTACTTATGGCCACAGAAGAGACAATCACACCAGCAGTAATAATTGTAGGTTAGAAATGTGTTAAACATACTGAAGCAATTTCAGCTTGATTTGTTCTGTAGCTAGCTTAGCCTTTCAATGTAAGACAACTGCATCACAGTCTACCAGCAAAATAAAAACTACTTAATTGGATCAGTGCCTTCTGCGTTTGGCAATGGACGAGTAAATCATATATAATCCTTTAAAAGGTTTGCGATGACTAGCTAATATTCTAGTTTAGCGTCAGCGGCAACCCAGACATCAGAGCAATTATTGGTCAGCCTTTGCAGAGTACAGAAAAGCCGATGTGTTTGAATAACACATGTTATTGTATGAAAAGCAGCTGGCGCTTCCCCTTCTTGAAAGACCAACAGCTGCCAATGCCCTGTTGTATTTCCACATTGCACGTTTTGCAGATCGCAGTCCGCGCGAGTCTATCTTGAATATACTGGAACACGTCCACATTAAAGACATGTTGCCTCCATTCCAGACAGTGCTTGTTGCCAAAATCATCACAACAGCCTGTTTCGGTGATCAAAGTCTCTTGGCCGAAAGCTGATACAGAAGACTTTGCAAGTCTGAGCATGTGTTTGAGGAGCAAGCGTTTCGCCTTCCCAACATCCCGGTTGTTGTTACAAGGATCACTTTTGACCGGGTTATGTTGCATCTTTAATGTGTGGACAGAATTTAATAGCTAAAGTAGTGTCGGATTTAATTATGTGCAAATAAATCATTGCTACTTTTGGTAGTAATGCAAAAGTTACTGAGGGTCCAATGAACTGGAGCCTGCAGTGCCTCAAACTGGAAGTCTCTGCCGAGAGTGCTGAGGACGGTGGGTGGAAAAGATCATCAGGACTCCTCTTACTCCTATCCAGGAGATCGCAAGAAGTCGCTGCCTGACCAGGGCTCAGAAAATCTGCATAGACTCCTCACACCCCTACCAAGGACTGTTTTCACTGCTGGACTCTAGAAAGAGGTTCCCCAGCCTCCGTAGCAGAACCTGCAGGTTCTGTAACAGCTTCTTACCTCAGGCCGTAAGACTCTTGAACACGTCCAAAAAATCCCCTCAATTCCCCCCCAAAAAACAAGACAATATAACATACATCCATAAACGTGGATGCATGTGCAAAAGTGCAATATATTTATTGGGGATGCACCGAAATGAAAATTTGTGGCCGAAGCCGAAGCCGAATAAAATTTAAACGCTTGGCCGAGGGCCGAATACGGAATAATGAATGCAGTTTTTCACAATTTTTTTTATAGTGCATAAATAGCCTAGAATAAATATTTAGACATGTTTTTTAAATAAAGTATTTTTTTATTGAATATTGACATTTTTTTAATATTCCACTAGCCTTTGCTTTTCAAAAAAAGCACAAAGTTTTTCATTTATAATAGGCCTTCAAACAAAACATGCATTCCCCAAAAAAATAAAGTGCATTAAAGTGGATAAACCCACAACAAATGAATTATTGTCCTTTTGGCAAAAGTCTGCTTAGCCACAGTAGATATGCTAATAATGTAAACAGAAGGCTCAAGTAAATCTCAATTAAGTGTGTGCTTGTAACCTCATACACTTATACAGGTAGCCTACACAACAGGCTAATAATGTAAACAGAAGGCTCAAGTAAATCTCAATGAGTGTGTGCTTGTAACCTCATACACTTATACAGGTACACAACATATCCCAACGTCACTGCACGTTGGTTGATTGCGTCACCGCGTCCAAAAATTGCGTCACACGCCACTATTCGGCCTTGTTTTTAACTCAATCCACCGAAGGCCAAATGTGGCTTTTTTTTGCCATATTCGGCCGAATATATTCGGTTACCGATTAATCGGATGCACACCTATTATTTATCTGTACAGTAATCTATTTATTTATATCTGCACATTATTGCTCTTATCCTGGACTACCATGAGCTAATGCAATGAAATTCCGTTCTTATCTGTACTGTAAAGTTCAAATTTGAATGACAATAAAAGAAAGTCCAAGTCTATTTGCTTCAAGTAAACACACCATTCAGAATAATCTGACCCGATCACACGTTTGTGACAGAATTTAATTACAATCGAAACGGGTGGTTTATGCCTATAGACATTCAAATTGGAGCGCATGAAAACACTTCGTCCGATTCGGGTAAAAAGTATCCTTACTGCGAATGCCTTTGATGTCAGTTATACTTAAGTGGTGGAGATGTAACTAAATTTATTAGTCTCGAAACAAAGCTTTTTTTTGTTGCGGTCGTCTCTCAGTCAGTGTACATAAATAGCGTTGTATAATGTTGAGTTTGATGCTCTAAAACCAAGACTAGCAAAAACAGAAGTATGGTCTGGAGTGTCATGCGTCGATGTAACAATAAGAGAAGGGATCAAGTTGTTGTCTCAATGAGCGGTTTTATTCTCGACCTTACAGCTCCCCCAAGTGCTAACTGGCCTCAAGCACACGCCCAGAATGTCGTAACATGAAGACGCGCAGCAACCCGTACATATCACAACATGGAGGGAGAACAGCTCCATTTCAAAAAGAGACGTAAAACAAAAGTAGCGAACGGAAAGAAAATTGATAATGTGACAACATCGGATCATTTTTTTGAGGGTTCACATACACAGTAACGGTCCGATTTGAATTATGGTCTGATTAAATACATGTTGCTTTACATTTGGCTAATGAAGAAAAGTATTTACTTTCTAGTACCAACTATGGGTGTAACGGTACACAAACATTTCGGTTCGGTACGTACCTCGGTTTAGAGGCCACGATTCGGTTCATTTTCGGTACAGTAAGAAAACAACAAAATATAAATTTTTGGGTTATTTATTTACCAAATTTGTAAACAATGGCTTTATCCTTTTAACATTGGGAACACTATAATAATTCTGCCCACCTTAATCCACATTAAACTGCCTCAAGTTGTTGCTTTGATTTAGGGATGTAACCGAATATATTCGGCCGAATATGGCAAAAAAAGCCACATTCGGCCTTCGATGGAATGAGTTAAAAACAAGGCCGGATAGTGGCGTGTGACGCAATTTTTTGACGCGGTGACGCAATCAACCAACGTGAAGTGACGTGGTGACGTTGGGATATGTTGTGTACCTGTATAAGTGTATGAGGTTACAAGCACACACTTATTGAGATTTAGTGGGGCCTCTGTTTACATTATTAGCCTGTTGTGTAGGCTACCTGTATAAGTGTATGAGGTTACAAGCACACACTTAATTGAGATTTACTTAAGCCTTCTGTTTACATTATTAGCATATCTACTGTGGCTAAGCAGACTTTTGCCAAAAAGACAATAATTCATTTTTTGTGGGTTTATCCACTTTAATGCACTTTATTTTTTTTTGGAATGCATGTTATGAGGTGGCGACTTGTCCAGGGTGTACCCCGCCTTCCGCCCGATTGTAGCTGAGATAGGCGCCAGCGCCCCCTGCGACCCCAAAAGGGAATAAGCGGTAGAAATGGATGGATGGATGTTTTGTTTGAAGGCCTAAATAAATGAAAAATTGTGCTTTTTTTAAAAAGCAAAGACTACTGGAATATTAAAAAAATGTCAATATTCAATAAAAAATTACTTTATTTGAAAAACACGTCTAAATATTTATTCTAGGCTATTTATGCAATATTTAAAAAATTGTGAAATTATTCGGTATTCGGCCTTCGGCCAAGCATTTAAATTTTATTCGGCTTCGGCCACAAATTTTCATTTCGGTGCATCCCTACTTTGATTAAATAAAATGACAAAACTTTTCTTCTACATATAAAAAGTGCAACATTAAACAGTTTCAAGTCAATTCATCATGCTTAATTTATTACAGCATTTGGGAAGCCTGTAGTCGATTTTTATTATGTAGATGTTGTATTTTTATCAACATGTGATAGCAGGGACTCTGCCAATCAAAACTAGGCTGCTACATTACTAATGATTAATGTAACCATAGCTGAAAAATAGTACAATAGCAAAAGGAGAGACTATTCATCCCTGAACACCGTGGAGATCAAGTGAAATAACAGACGGACAGGGCTTTGCTGTCCGCACACACACACATACACACACACAGCAAAATGAACTAACTTTACACAAAAAGCTAATTAGCCTTCACCTCAAGCCAGGACTGCGAGCAAGCTGAGCTGCAGTTTAAGTTTGTAGAACGTCAGCGGGCTCATAGTGATGTACTAGTAGTTGACTGGGAGGTGTTTTTTATTATATTTTGGGAGAGTACGCTGCCGTAAGCTCACCTGCTAAACACATATCTGCGTGCGCACGCACGCACACACACAGCAAAATGAACTAACGTTACGCTAAAAGCTAATTAGCCTTCACCTCAAGCCAGGACTGCGAGCGAGCTGAGCTGCAGTTTAAGTTTCTATTTTTCTAATAATCCCTTGAGGCGGCCGCAGGATTGTTTACTCTCTTTCATTTGCAGTACACTAACTTTTTCACTGCCAGGGTTAATTAACCTTCAATTGAAGAAATCACACACACACACACACACACACACACACACACACACACACACACACACACACACACACACAAACACACAGCAAAATGAATTAACGTTACGCTTAAAGCTAATTAGCCTTCACCTCAAGCCAGGACTGCGAGCGAGCTGAGCTGCAGTTTAAGTTTCTAGAACGTCAACGGGCTCATAGTGATGTACTAGTAGTTGACTGGGAGGTGTTTTTTTTAATATTTTGGGAGAGTACGCTGCCGTAAACTCACCTGCTAAACACATATCTGCTCGACGCTGAGGCATTGACTACATGCACTCTGAATACGCACTGCTGATTGGCTGTTATCGCTTCGTATGCAACCAATCAGATGGTGGTGTGGGTGGGACAATGCTGGGTGCTGAGACCGAGGCAGAAGAAGCAAAGCAGCTTGTTAAGACTTTAGCTTTGAAACTCGTTCGATACATCCCTGTAACAAACCAAAACTCCCGTACCGAAACGGTTCGATACAAATACACGTACCGTTACACCCCTAGTATCAACACAAAAACGGCAGCAATCAATTTTGGATGGTTTGACTTCCACTGCAAATGATATGCAATCAGTCCTGAAAAGTCTGCAATCAAACAGACGTTCTGAAATCACAGAATGACAACTTGGAAAGGAAAATTTGTGTAAACAAAGAATGAAATGAGGATGTTTAGAGAGGAAACCAAAGCACTGCACCAGGATGTGGAAGTCCTGCACAATGACATTGCTTTGAAGAATACCATAAAGAATACACAAATTATTAATGTAGTTGTGACAGGGTTGTGTATTACTCCCAGATCTTATTCCAGAGCCGTTGACAAAGATAAACCAGATGAAATGGATTTTTCCACAACAAAGAAAAAAGTAGTTAACTTTCTGCCATCAAATGACAGTTGTTGATATCAACAGCATTGACACGTTCATGCCACTGATTGAAATAAACAATACCACAACTGGGTCGTGGCTGAGGTTGTGGTGGGGAAGTGGTTATCGTGACGTCGGCGTATAACTTGTCGAATCTGCTGTGGCTAACAAACAGGTATACTGTATATCCACATTTAAAAAGAAATCTGTTTCATTACTTACTATTAACATGTTTAGGATAGGTTGATTGGCAACACTAAATAATCCCTAACGTGTGAATGTTGTCTGTCTATCTGTGTTGGCCCTGAGATGAGGTGGCGACTTGTCCAGATTGTATGCCTCTTTCCGCCCGAAAGCAGCTAGGTTCCAGCACCGCCCGCAACCCCGAAAGGGACAAGCGGTAGGAAATGGATGGATAATTTTACATTAAATCGTTTTGCTCGATTTTTCAAGTGTTTCTGTTAATTGTACAATACACTTTCTCAAGTTTCTTGAGACTTTGTTTTTAACTAGGGATGCACCGAAATGAAAATTTGTGGCCGGAGCCGAAGCCGAATAAAATTTAAACGCTTGGCCGAAGGCCGAATACCGAATAATGAATGCAGTTTTTCACAATTTTTTTTTATATTGCATAAATGTCAAAATATTTAGTCTAGGCTATGTTTTTCAAATAAAGACATTTTTTATTGAATATTGACTTTTTTTTAATATTCCAGTAGCCTTTGCTTTTCAAAAAAAGCACAAAGTTTTTCATTTATATTAGGCATTCAAACAAAACATGCATTCCCCAAAAAAAAAAAAGTGCATTAAAGTGGATAAACCCACAACAAATGAATTATTATCCTTTTGGCAAAAGTCTGCTTAGCCACAGTAGATATGCTAATAATGTAAACAGAGGCCCCACTAAATCTCAATAAGTGTGTGCTTGTAACCTCATACACTTATACAGGTACACAACATATCCCAACGTCACTGTACGTTGGTTGATTGCGTCACCGCGTCAAAAAATTGCGTCACACGCCACTATTCGGCCTTGTTTTTAACTCATTCCACCGAAGGCCGAATGTGGCTTTTTTTGCCATTTTCGGCCGAATATATTCGGTTACCGATTAATCGGTGCAGCCCTATTTTTAACCATTCATACTGTAACGACCTGTTGGGGTTAAATAATTATACTTGGGTGTGAGTGATGTGAAGTGAAGGGGGATTGGTAGAGAGAAGTGTTTTGTGTCTGGGAGTGAAGCACAGAGAATGTGTGTTGAACTTGTAGCATAAGATTGGCAAGAAAAGTAACTTTTGTCTTTGTTAATTTTTGTAATTGTCTTCTTGCCTCATGATGATTGTGAACAAAAGGCAAAATTCCCCAAAAAAAAAGTGCAGTTCCCCTTAAAAGTTGTGTATTATTTGCCGACAATACCATCACAATTTTCTCAGGAGAAAACACATAGATGCTAATACAAAAAGAATAAATAAATACATTAAATGGTTTGGCTAAAAAGGTTTTCTTTGAATCTCAAAACATTTAATTCGGTAACAAAAGCAAAGAAATTCAAACAAATACAAACAGATGAAGTAGACATTGGCAGGCTAAAATTTATCAAATGTAGAAGTGTAACAATAAATGAAATGACTTTGAAATCCAGTAAATAAAACAAACTGGTAAGGAGTGTAATGGTATTGTAGAAAGACAGTTTCCCCCAGAAAATTTGTTAGTTAAGGTGGTGTCTTCTCCAGGGGGAGGGGGGGCCGCCTGGGACAGGCGGGAAAGGGGCTGGGTGGGTGTAAGGAACAGTGTAGGAACAGCCTGGAGGAGGGAGGGGGGGAACTACAGACTGGGGTGAAGTAGGCCGGCTTCGTCGCATGAAGAAGCCTACAGTTTTTGGTTGTGTTTTCCGCTCCGTATGCTGAGTGGCAATATACGATATATATAAATAAATGATAAATGGGTTGTACTTGTATAGCGCTTTTCTACCTTCAAGGTACTCAAAGCGCTTTGACACTACTTCCACATTTACCCATTCACACACACATTCACACACTGGTGGAGGGAGCTGCCCTGCAAGGCGCCAACCAGCACCCATCAGGAGCAAGGGTGAAGTGTCTTGCTTAGGACACAACGGACGTGACGAGGTTGGTACTAGGTGGGATTTGAACTAGGGACCCTCGGGTTGCGCACGGCCACTCTCCCACTGCGCCACGCCGTCCCTAATAATAATATCTTGATATTGTTTCCGTAAAGTAAAAACAAAACACAAAACAGTCCTAGTTACCTGAGATACTAAGTATGTCATTATTATGACATAGTAATAATTGACTTATTAAGACAAAATAATGACAAAGTCAAATTAATGACTTACTGTAAATAAGTGTTTGCAATAAGCTTAACATGCTTAATTTACAGGAAAAAATAAAAATGTATTATTAGTTTTTTTAAGACTTTAGTTTAGGCGGTAGCTCTTTGTTGTTAAGGCGGTCCCCCCAAAACAACAAAGCGCTGCAGGAAACCCTGGTAGATACTACCATAATGCTGTGATGCGTGACAGTATCAAACAAAAACTTGGTGTGTACTTTTTTCTGCCGCTTGAGTGTCGGCCGCGTCAGAAAACAAACTACATCTCCCAGAATCCTCTGCGCAGCGAGTGGCCGGCAAGGCAGAAGCGTGGAAAGCCGCAAGCAGGAAGTGAATTGTGTTCGTAGTAGATGACCATAAATATCTATCCATAACTATTTGAATTATGTTTCTAACAAACCCTGCCGAAAACCTCTGTGGCGGAGATAAGAAAGTCTACGTTCTAAAAAGCAAAGCGTGCAACGTAGCATTTTCGTCTCAAACATTTCCGAGGCGACAAAGAGCCAACTGGTCTCGGCGCAGCGCTCGCAAAGAAATCACAAAAGAAAAACTGTACCCGGCGGGAAATGGGAGTAAATTCAAAAGCCATAGGTTGTATTTACCGTATTTCCTTGAATTGAATATATAGTATGCGCCTGCCTAGAATTACTGCCGGGTCAAACTCGTTTCGCAAAATAATTAGCGCATGCTTAGCATTACCGCCGGATCAAACTCGTTTTGCAAAATATTTTCTGTATTAGCGCATGTTTAGAATTTCCGCCGGGTCAAATTCGTTTCGCAAAATAATTAGCATATGCCTAGAATTTCCACCGGGTCAAACTCGTCACGTCACGAGTGACACTTCACCTATCATCATTTTCAAAATGGAGGAGGCGGATTTCAATAATTTAAAATTGCATAAAGGGAAGAAGATTAAGAGCTATTCAGTAGGATTTAAAGTCCAAGCTATTGAATATGCTAAAAAGAACAGTAAGCAGCTATGTTTTATTAATATACCGTAGCTGCGTGTGTCAAATATGAGTCATTAAATGACTCCCGCCTCCTGGCGGTAGAGGGCGCTAGTGATCCTTCTTGCGACAACTCGTCTGCAGAAGTGACAAAAATCACCAAGAGTGAGCAGCGATCGTTAATTTTTTCCTCTCGCTTGCACTTTTAACATGGATGATTACATATCTAAAATAAAACTGTTTTCTAAACTGGACTTTCCATCGAAGCAGGTGGTAATAAAGGAAGATCTCCATCGAGACAGAGAGACTTTTAAAACTGAAGAAAGATAAGAAAGACTTCTATAAACAAGTTATCAATGCTTTTGATCAGAAGGAGCTGCGCATGGACTTTATTTATAAGTAAAGGTAAGACCATAACGTTTTTTGTTTTTTTATTAAATGTGCTTTTCATGATGGTATCCTTACATCACACTCAAATTTATAAGCGCAGGCCTAAATTTATCGCATGCCTTTGGTAAGTGCCGGAGTGAAAAGAGGTTTTAAATCAATTAGCGCCCCGGCAGCAATTCAAGGAAATACAGTAGTTGTGATTTCCCTCTCTGCAAGACAGTTATAAAATAAGCATATAGTACAAAAATTCTGCTGTGATCACATGTATCAAGTGTTCATTCAAGGCTAAGGCAAAATTTTGAGATACATATCGTGTATCATGACATGGCCTAAAAATATCAAGATATTAAAAAAAGGCCGTACCGCCCAGCCCTACATTTGACACACAAAAACACTGCAAAAATCATAGAGTACAAAGAATGTTTATTCTAATAATAATAATAATAATAATGGATAAGATTTATATCGCACTTTTCTATTGTTGGATACTTAAAGTGCTCACAGAGAAGTGGGAAGCCATCATTCATTCGCACCTGGTGGTGGTAAGCTACATCTGTAGCCACATCTGCCCTGGGGTAGACTGACGGAAGCGTGGCTGCCATTTTGCACCTACGGCCCCTCCGACCACCACCTATCATTCATTCATCACTCATTCACCAGTGTGAGCGGCACCGGGGGCAAGGCTGAAGTGTCCTGCCCAAGGACACAACGCCAGCGAGTCGGATGTCGATAGGTGGGAAGCGAACCTGCAACCCTCAGGTTTCTGGCACAGTCGCTCTACCCACTATGCCATGCCGCTAAATTCCTTCCTTCCAGACGCTTTGTGGGTTTCCTGGACATTGTCGCCATTGCTAAAAAAAAAAAAAGAAAAAGGAAGAGATTCCCTCTGCCATTTTCCACATTTTTTTTTGTACATAAATATTCCCTCTTCTCTCTTGTCGTCAATTGGGTTGTCTGTTGTGATTTCCCTTCCTGGTTCGATGACCCCACCCAATCTTGCCATCGATTGGCCTGTCTGTAATGTTTTGCCCTAATCTTAACCAATAGTGACTCATATTAGTTAACCAACCAACCAATCATGGATTTTCTTATACGTAAACCAACAAATCATCATTGATGTTCCCATATATCTTGTCCCCTGGCCCTGGAGCTGCACTAGTCTATTTCTCTTTCTCTTCTCCCTCTCTCTTCTTTTGTCGCTTGTGGCTTAGCTAACCGCTACATGGGTCTAAAAATAGCTAAACAATCGCTACTTATTTAAAAAGTAGCGAAACTACTGCCAAGCTAGTGGGAAATGTAGTTACCGTATTTCCTTGAATTGCCGCCGGGGCGCTAATTGATTTAAAACCTCTTCTCACTCCGGCGTTTACCAAAGGCATGCGGTAAAGGCAAACATGCGCTAATTATTTTAAAACCTCTTCTCACTCTGGCACATACCAAAGGCAGGCGTAAATTTAGGCCTGCGCTTAAAAATTTGAGTGTGATGTAAGGATACCATCATGAAAAGTACATTTAATTAAAAAAACAACGTTATTATGGTCTGACCTTTACTTATAAATGAAGTCCATGCGCAGCTCCCTCTGATCAAAAGCATCGATAACTTGTTTATAGAAGTCTTCCTTATCTTTATTCAGTTTTAGAAGTCTCTCTTTCTCGATGGAGATCTTCCTTTATTACCTCCTGCTTCGATTGAAAGTCCAATTTAGAAACCTGTTTTATTTTAGATATGTAATCCTCCATGTTAAAAGTACAAGCGAGAGGAAAAAATAAATGATCGCTGCTCACTCTTGCTGTCACTTCTTCTGCAACTGAGTAGTGGCAAGAAGGATCACTAGCGCCCTCTACCACCAGGAGGCGGGAGTCATTTAATGACTCATATTTGACACACGCAACTACGGTATATTAATAAAACATAGCTGTTTACTGTTCGTTTTAGCATATTCAATAGCTTGGACCTTGAATCCTACTGAATAGCTCTTAATCTTCTTCCCTTTATGCCATGGGTGTCAAACTCTGGCCTGCGGGCCAAATTTGGCCCGCCGTGTAATTTCACTTGGCCCTTGAAGCAATATGAAATTATCATTAGAGCTGGCCCGCCGCTGTAACACCGCTAACACTCTTACTTGCCAACACTCTCGATTTTCCCGGGAGACTCCCGAAGTTCAGTGCCCCTCCCGACTTTCATCCCGGACAACAATATTTGGGTTGGGCTTTAAATGGCACTGCCCTTGGCATTCTCTACAACCTGTCTCCACGTCCGCTTTTCCTCTATACAAACAGCGTGCCGGCCCAGTCACATAATATATGCGGCTTATACACACACACAAGTGAATGCAAGGCATAATTGGTCAACAGCCATACAGGTCACACTGAGGGTGGCCGTATAAATAACTTTAAGACTGTTACAAATATACGCCACACTGTGAACCCACACCAAACAAGAATGACACATTTCGGGAGAACATCCGCACCGTAACACAACATAAACATAACAGAACAAATACCCAGAACGCCTTGCAGCACTAACTCTTCCGGGATGCTACAATATACACCCCCCGCTATCACCAAACCCCGGCCACCTCAACCCCACCGCCGAAAAGAGGCATTTAATTTTTATTTAAATTTTATTTTATATGCCATTGATATTTTTTAATTATTATTATTATTTGAATCTCGATTTTGGATGTCACTATAAAGTTATATAAGCCTTGCTTGTTCAATATTCAATGCAAAACTTGTTTAGGTCCTTATTAAAAGGTTAATTTGTTTAACCTCGGCCCGCGGCTTTGTTCAGTTTTAAATTTTGGCCAACTCTGTATTTGAGTTTGACACCACTGCTTTATGCGATACCAAATTATTAAAATCAGCCTCCTCCATTTTGAAAATTAAGACAGGTGAAGTGCAAGCTCGTGACGTGACGAGTTTGACCCGGCGGAAATTCTACGCACATGCTAATTATTTGGCGAAACGAGTTTGACCCGGAGGAAATTGTAGACATGCGCTAATACAAATAATATTTTGTGAAACGAGTTTGACCCAGCGTTAATCCTGAGCCGGCGGTAATGCTAAGCATGCGCTAATTATTTTGCGAGACGAGTTTGACCCGGCAGTCATTCTAGGCAGGCGCATACTATATACCCGGCGGCAATTCAAGGAAATACGGTATACAATACTTCAGGGAGCTATTAAATTATTCAATTTTTTTTTACTCTATAAGAGATTCCACTGTGCCAAAGAACTCTGCAGTTTTTGTTTGTTTTTAAATAAACATTAGATTAGATTAGATTAGATAGTACTTTATTTATTCCGTCAGGAGAGTTCCTTCAGGAAAAAATTATTATTTTTATTTGAATTATGCATGAAAAAAATTATGCATGAAACATGCAGAATTTCTAATAGTTTTCTTCCAAATTTGTACGCCAATTTGTCAATCTTACTGTAAGTTAATATCGGTCATCTGCCTAGGTCACTACTAATAATCGGAATCGGCTATGAAAAAATATATGAGTCCATCTCTAGTAAACACTTCAGAGTGTGCAATGACATGTGCACATGCATTTAGTTAAAAGACCCATTCCGTTTACATTCCAAAATATTTTGGTAAAGTGAATGACTACATAAAAACATCGGATTTAACAAAATAATCTCAATAACCTTTGTCTTGCACGAAGATTTTAGATGAGCAAAAATTCGATTTTCTTTGAACAAAAATGAATCAGACTAAAAATTACGTATCATGCCAAATATATAGCACAGTAACTCGACAGTACATTCATGCACATACAGACAAGTCAAAAGGAAAGTCAATTAATTATTGTCATCAATCCTCACACAAGCTGATGAATGATAGTCAGCGATTCAACGTGGAAAAGCAGTGCCTCTAACTCGCCCTTGTCGGCAAGGCTCGCCAAGAAGACAAAGGAGGAAGTGTCGACTGTCATGTGACAATGCAGCTCCACTCCTTAGTAGCACAGTGTGTTTCTGACACCGCTCGTTCTGCAAAATCTTTAAAAAATCTCTTTGTGATTTATAAATTATATTGCATGTTAGTTTGAATCGAAATCGCAATTGATGTCGTCGAGACTTGCATCAGCAGATTAGATTGCCCTGCGTTTGCCAGGCTGAAGAGCCATGAACAGATTTTCCATAAGCTGATAGCAAAGTAATCCTTGGAGAGTAGGAACATATGCCACCTAGGGGTGGTAAGTAGTATAGACTGTTTTCAATCACAGGACGTCATCCAGACACTCACAACGGCAGTCATACTGGATAGGTGTAGTTTTCGCACAGCAACAACAAATACGATTGAACAATGACAAATTATGGCTAATAAATCTTTGTTAAGCAACTGGAGAGGATTCGATCCGATTTCGGTAAAGTGGTATGATGATAAACGTGGGATGAGTGACAATTTAGACCCCTACGTCCGTCACAAAAAAAGAAATAGAGCAACAAAATTTTAACTCTAGGCATCAGTTACCTACCCAGGTGTCATTAAATATTTTCTCTTCTCGATCTTCCTGGCAATAATGATCATGATAGTGGTCGCATGTACTGGTAGCTTAATAGAAATACCAAAATAAATTCCAGCAAGCATGGTATGTTGATACCTGCACCAACATCATACATGCAATAGGCCTTACAAGTGACAAAAAAAATCTACGACCGACATAACAAAAACAAACTACCGTATTTCCTTGAATTGCCGCCGGGTCAAACTCGTTTCGCCAAATTATTAGCATATGCCTAGAATTTCCACCGGGTCAAACTCGTCACGTCATGAGTGACACTCCACCTGTCATCATTTTCAAAATGGAGGAGGGTGATTTCAATCATTTGAAATCGCATAAAGGGAAGAAGATTAGGAGTTATTCAGTAGGATTTAAGGTCCAAGCTATTAAATATACTAAAAAGAACAGTAAGCAGCTGTGTTTTATTAATATACCGTAGCTGCGTGTGTCAAATATGAGTCATTAAATGACTCCGGCCTCCTGGTGGTAGAGGGTGCTGGTGATCCTTCTTGCGACTACTCGGCTGCAGAAGAAGTGACAACAAGCAGCAAGAGTGAGCAGCGATCGTTTATTTTTTCCTCTCGCTTGCACTTTTAACATGGAGGATTACATATCTAAAATAAAACAGTTTTCTAAACTCGACTTTCAATCAAAGCAGGAGGCAATAAAGGAAAATCTCCATCGAGACAGAGACTTTTAAAACTGAAGAAAGATAAGGAAGACTTCCATAAACAAGTTATCGATGCTTTTGATCAGAAGGAGCTGAGCATGGACTTCATTTATAAGTAAAGGTAAGACCATAATAATTTTTTTTTTTATTAAATGTGCTTTTCATGATGGTATCCTTACATCACACTAAAATTTATAAGCGCAGGCCTAAATTTACCGCATGCCTTTGGTAAGCGCCGGAGTCAGAAAGGGTTTTAAAATAATTAGCACATGCTTGCCTTTACCGCATGCCTTTGGTAAACGCCGGAGTGAGAAGAGGTTTTAAATTAATTAGCGCCCCGGTGGCAATTCAAGGAAAAACGGTCTGCCACATTTTCGCTAGACTTTCTAATCAAGATATTACAACAGGGGTGCCCATTACGTCGACCGCGGGGGGTGTGTCAGTCGATCTCGAGCCAGGCTTTTAAAAAAAATAGACCTAAAAATTTGTGATCATCAATCTTCACCAAGACGTCAGTTAAATGACATTCACGGTACCGGAGGGTCTTGTGAGATGACGCTGGCTGCCGCAAGATCGTTATTATTAAAATATGACCGAGAGGAAGGCGAGAAACACTTTTTATTTCAACAGACTCTCGCGCTGTACCTTCCGTCAAAACTCTAAAGGCCGACTGCACATTTCCTATCTTCACAATAAAAGCCCTGCTTCATGCTTCCTGCGCTAACTAAATACAGAGTCTCGGAAAACTGGCGTGCACAAGCGATCCCTCAGAAAGCTGGCGTGCACATCACTTGTGCACGCCAGCTTTCCGAGACTCTTATTTTTTTAGCGCAGACAGCATGAAGCAGGGCTTTTATTGTGAAGATAGGAAATGTGCAGTCGGCCTTTAGAGTTTTGACGGAAGGGACGGCGCGAAAGTCTGTTGAAATAAAAAGTGTTTCTCGCCTTTCTCTCTGTCATTTTTTCATAATAATGAACTGGCAGCAGCCAGCGTCATCTCACAAGACCCTCGGGTGCCGTGAATGTCAATCAAGCAAGCTACGGAATTTGCCGCCAATGTTTTTCTTGTAAAGTGTATGGAAGCTGGATGAATTAGATGCCAAAAACCAACCACTTTCATGTGGTATTGTACAGAAAGGACAACTTTTTTTCTCCTCCATTTGAAAATGTGGTCGTTATCATCATTACTGTCTGATTCCAATCAATGCAAGTCATCAGAATCAGGTAATACACCAACTTATATTCTTGTCTTCGTGAAAGAAAGACATCTATATGTGTTACACATGCTTGTATTATCATTAAACACATTTAACTTGTTTACAAAAATGTCTCTTTCATAAATAAATAAATATAAATGATATATATAAATGAGGTAGATCCCCTCGAGTTGGTCAATTGAAAAGTAGCTCGCCTGCAGAAAAAGTGTGGGCACCCCTGTATTACAACAACAACAACAACAGAAGCTAACATGTATGCGCCCTAGCCAGCTTACAACGCCTAAAAATACCTTAAATAAAACATTCAACTTTAACCTTTACCTACCATTAACAAAATGCTCAGAGCACATTCTGACAGAGAAATACATTTGCTATTAGATCGGCTCTACAGATACGAGACAACCACAGTTGTTACCTTCTAGTCAACAGTCGCTCCGTTTTCTTGCATTGATTCTTGATGACAGGTAGAAGCCAAAAGAACAATGCCGGACACCGCCCACTTTGCGGGAGAAACCAACAATATGGAGTGAATCCCCATTTGCCAACGGTTTTAAAGTTAAATGGATATTTGGCACACTTCACCCAAAATGTGGCAACCATCTTAAAAATCCAAAGTTGTATGACGTCACATGGTAAGGGTCTGTTGGTTGGATACAAAAGGACGTCACGTCCGGCTGACTGAAAATGCATGGTGGTCAATCCAGTCTGTCCTCAATGGGTACAAAGGACCATTTAGTCTTTCTTGAAGAACAATGCCCTATGCTTGCGTTGTTTTTCGCTGTACGAACAGTTTGAATCGCAAAAAAAATAAACCATTATTCAGAGTTCCTCGAAAGGAATGTTAGGCCTTCAAACAAAACATGCATTCCAAAAAAAAAATAAAGTGCATTAAAGTGGATAAACCCACAACAAATGAATTATTGTCCTTTTGGCAAAAGTCTGCTAAGCCACAGTAGATATTTTAATAATGTAAACAGAAGGCTCCAGGAAATCTCAATTAAGTGTGTGCTTGTAACCTCATACACTTATACAGGTAGCCTACACAACAGGCTAATAATGTAAACAGAGGCCCCACTAAATCTCAATAAGTGTGTGCTTGTAACCTCATACACTTATACAGGTAGCCTACACAACAGGCTAATAATGTAAACAGAGGCCCTACTAAATCTCAATAAGTGTGTGCTTGTAACCTCATACACTTATACAGGTACACAACATATCCCAGGCCAGAACAGATTTGTCAATAACAGTACTTCAGCTTCAGAATAAAAAGAAGGAAACTAACTATGTATAAAACAATTTAAATTTAACACTGCACGTTGGTTGATTGCATCACCGCGTCAAAAAATTTAGTCTTTTGCGTCACACGCCACTATTCGGCCTTGCTTTTAACTCATTCCACCGAAGGCCGAATGTGGCTTTTTTTGCCATATTCGCCCGAATATATTCGGTTACCGATTAATCGGTGCATCCCTACAAAAAGAAGTTGTAGACCACTATGCTTTTACAAGTTTTCATCTGTTTTGTCGTGTAGAGAACGATGTCTAGAGTACACGATAGTTCGATTTCTTTGCCCACATCTGCTTTTTGCAGGAACATATAGGCCCAGCCGCTGCTTGCTGGACAACAGCCATCTTGGCTTGGTTGTGCACGACAGCCATCTTGGTTGGCTTGGTTGACCACCACTGGTTTTCACTTCCAGGAAGAAATCTCTTGTCGGAACACTCGCAACAGAGATGACATTAAAACAATCTCATTGGACGATTCCATCAACCATTTTTCTTACAGAAAAACAACAATTACATTTTCATTGTATCCTGTGACTGACTCCATCAGTTAAAGTGGTCATATCATGATTTTTTTTTCTACATTTCAAACACCTTCTTGTGGTCTACATAACATGCAATTGTGGTTCTTAGGTGGAAAAATATGCATGGATTTTGTTTTACGGACCTATTCTCTAACCTCTTTTTTCTCTCGTTCTGAGA
This sequence comes from Nerophis ophidion, assembly GCF_033978795.1. Lineage (NCBI taxonomy): Eukaryota > Metazoa > Chordata > Actinopteri > Syngnathiformes > Syngnathidae > Nerophis > Nerophis ophidion. The sequence goes on from NC_084612.1 coordinate 76,095,010, forward strand.
GGCGGAGTTGTTATCGTATTTCCTTGAATTGCCGCCGGGGCGCTAATTATTTTAAAACCTCTTCTCACTCCGGCGCTTACCAAAGGCATGCGGTAAATTTAGGCAAGCGCCTATACATTTGAGTGTGATGTAAGGATACCATCATGAAAAGCACATTTAATAAAAATAAAAAACGTTATGGTCTGAGTGTGAAGGTTGTCTGTCTATCTGTGTTGGCCCTGCGATGAGGTGGCGACTTGTCCAGGGTGTACCCCGCCTTCCGCCCGATTGTAGCTGAGATAGGCGCCAGCGCACCCCGCGACTCCAAAAGGGAATAAGCGGTAGAAAATGGATGGATGGATGGATGGTCTTACCTTTATCTATAAATGAAGTCCACGCGCAGCTCCTTCTGATCAAAAGCATCGATAACTTGTTTATAGAAGTCTTCCTTATCTTTCTTCAGTTTTAAAAGTCTCTCTGTTTCAATGGAGATCTTCCTTTATTACCTCCTGCTTCGATTTGTAAGTAAACTTCATTTATAAGTAAAGGTAAGACCATAATAACGTTTTTTTTTTTATTAAATGTGCTTTTCATGATGGTATCCTTACATCACACTCAAATTTATAAGCGCAGGCCTAAATTTACCGCATGCCTTTGGTAAACGCCGGAGTGAGAAGAGGTTGTAAATTAATTTTCGCCCCGGCGGCAATTCAAGGAAATACGGTAATTGTGATTTCCCTCTCTGCACAAAAGTTTAAATGAGCATATATTAAAAGCCTACTGAAAGCCACTACTAGCGACCACGCAGTCTGATAGTTTATATATCAATGATGAAATATTAACATTGCAACACATGCCAATACGGCCTTTTTAGTTTACTAAATTGCAATTTAAAATTTCCCACGGAGTTTCTTGTTGAAAACGTCGCGGAATAATGACGCGTGCGTGTGATGTCACGGACTGTCAGGAAATATTAGCGCAGCATCACTTGCGGCTAAAAGTAGTCTCTTCTCATCGCGCAATTAAACAGTATTCTGGACATCTGTGTTGCTGAATCTTTTGCAATTTGTTCAATTAATAATGGAGAAGTCAAAGTAGAAAGATGGAGTTGGGAAGCTTTAGCCAGTAGCCACACAAACACACGGTGATTCCTTGTTTAAAATTCCCGGAGGTGAAGCTTTACTATGGATCAGAGCGGTCAAGCGAACATGGATCCCGACCACTTGTCAACCGGCAGGTTTCGGTGAGAAAATTGTGTTAAAAAGTCGCCTCTTACCAGAGATTCTGTGGAGTTTGCGCCGTCCATGCAGCTGCCGTCGACTTCCCTCAGACACTGGCCTCAAGACACCCGTGGCCACACCCCTCCGACTATCAGGTGCTATTTAATCTCACTAAAACAATAGCAACACAATAGAAAGATAAGGGATTTCCCAGAATTATCCTAGTAAATGTGTCTAAAAACATCTGAATCCGTCCCAATGCAATCGCCTTTTTTAATTTATTTTTTATTTTTATAGTCCTTTGCTATCAATATCATCATCCACAAATCTTTCATCCTTGCTCCTGTGACGTCATCGTCTGCTACTTCCGGTAAAAGCAGGGCTTTTTTATCAGCACCAAAAGTTGCAAAATGTATCGTCGATGTTCTCTACTAAATCCTTTCAGCAAAAATATGGCAATATCGCCAAATGATCAAGTATGACGCATAGAATGGACCTGCTATCCCCGTTTAAATAAGGACATCTCATTTCAGTAGGCCTTTAATGCAGTATGAAGAAGAATGTTTGAATGTAGACACATAGAATCATCATACTGCTGTGATTATATGCATCAAGTGTTCATTCAAGGCTAAGGCAAAATATCCAGATATATATCGTGTATCGCTTATATGGCCTAAAAATATCGAGATATTAAAAAAAGGCCATGTCGCCCCTTAAAAGGGGAACATTATCACAATTTCAAAAGGGTTAAAAACAATAAAAATCAGTTCCCAGTGGCTTGTTGTATTTTTTTAATTTTTTTTCAAAATTTTACCGGTCTCGGAATATCCCTAAATAAAGCTTTAAAGTGCCTTATTTTCGCTCTCTGCGATGCCACTATCCATTTCCCTGTGACGTCACACAGTGCTGCCAATGTAAACAAACAATGGGAATACCACAGCAAGATATAGTGACATTAGCTCGGATTCAAACTCGGATTTCAGCGACTTAAGCGATTCAACAGATTACACATGTATTGAAACAGATGGTTGGAGTATGAAAATATTGAAGAAGAAACTGAAGCTATTGAGCGAATACCTATTGACGCTATTCATAGCCATAACATGGCCGAATAGCTGCGTTAGCATCGCCGGTAAAATGTGCGGACCAAACGATCAGGACTTTCGCATCTTTTGACACTGGAGCAACTTAAATCCGTCGATTGGTAAGTGTTTGTTTCGCATTAAATGTGGGTGGAAAGAAACGTAATATAGTTGCAAATGCATCTACTGGTTATCCATACATCTCTGTTCCATGTCTGCTTTAGCGCCGCCGGTAAATAGCATGTTAACATCGATTAGCGTAGTATGTTAGCATCGATTAGCTGGCAGTCAACATCAACAAAACTCACCTTTGTGATTTCGTTGACTATCGTTGCAAATGCATCTGCAGGTTATCCATACATTTCTGTGCCATGTCTGCCTTAGTATCGCCGGTCAAATGTGGAGACACTCTGGCACATTCAATGGGGGTCTGGCGGCAGACACTTTGGTATCTTCGGGCCAGTGGTGCAACTTGAATCCCTCTCTGTTAGTGTTGTTACACCCTCCGACAACACACCAACGAGGCATGATGTCTCCAAGGTTCCAAAAAATAGTCGAAAAAACGGAAAATAACAGAGCTGAGACCCGGTGTTCGTAATGTGTTGAAAATGAAAATGGTGGGTGTGTTACCTCGGCGACGTCACATTCTGACGTCATCGCTTCCAGCGCGATAAACAGAAAGGCGTTTCATTCGCCAAAATTCACCCATTTAGAGTTTGGAAATCGGTTAAAAAAATAGATGATCTTTTTTTCTGCACCATCAAGGTATATATTGACGCTTACATAGGTCTGCTGATAATGTTCCCCTTTAAACACAATTTTGCTGTAAATGTTTAACCAAATCAGCAAGTTAAAATAAGGTCAAATGTGAGCAAAACCTAAAAGAGTCAAGCTTTTACCAAAAGCACCAATCATAAATGAAACTTTTAGCAAATACACAACAATGTCATCTACAGTCATATTTTGTTAAAGACAGGGGAAAACATGCGTACTCGTAAACGTTGCATGCTACAACAATAAGGCAACAAACGTGGCTGTAGACGCAAAGTTAAATCATTAAATGCAAACTTACCCGAACAAAAACGATGCATATTTATCCGGGAGAAGCTCGATACTTTTTTGCAAATAATGATTAACTTTAGTATTTGATGCCAGCAACACGTGACAAAGAAGTTGAGAAAGGTGGCAATAAAACTGATATAGTTGAGGAATGCTCATCAAACACTTATTTGGAACATCCCACAGGTGTGCAAGCTAATTGGGAACAGGTGGGTGCCATGATTGGGTATAAAAACAGCTTCCCAAAAAAAGCTGAGTCTTTCACAAGAAAGGATGGGGCGAGGTACACCCCTTTGTCCACAACTGCGTGAGCAAATAGTCAAACAGTTTAAGAACAACGTTTCTCAAAGTGCAATTGCAAGAAATTTAGGGATTTCAACATCTACGCTCCATAATATCATCAAAAGGTTCAGAGAATCTGGAGAAATCACTCCACGTAAGCGGCATGGCAGGAAACCAACATTGAATGGACGTGACCTTCAATCCCTCAGACGGCATTGTATCAAAAACCGACATCTATCTCTAAAGGATATCACCACATGGGCTCAGGAACACTTCAGAAAACCACTGTCACTAAATACAGTTGGTCGCTACATCTGTAAGTGCAAGTTAAAACTCAACTATCCAAAGCGAAAGCCATTTATCAACAACATCCAGAAACGCCGCCGGCTTCTCTGGGCCCGAGATCATCTAAGATGGACTGATGCAAAGTGGAAAAGTGTTTTGTGGTCTGACGAGTCCACATTTCAAATTGTTTTTGGAAATATTCGACATCGTGTCATCCGGACCAAAGGGGAAGCGAACCATCCAGCCCGTTATCGACGCAAAGTTCAAAAGCCAGCATCTGTGATGGCATGGGGGTGCATTAGTGCCCAAGGCATGGGTAACTTACACATCTGTGAAGGCCCCATTAACGCTGAAAGGTACATACAGGTTTTGGAACAACGAGCGCCGTCTTTTTCATGGACGCCCTTGCTTATTTCAGCAAGACAATGCCAAGCCACATTCAGCACGTGTTACATGGGTGTGGCTTTGTAAAAAAAAAGAGTACAGGTACTTTCCTGGCCCACCTGCAGTCCAGATCTGTCTCCCATTGAAAATGTGTGGCGCATTATGAAGCGTAAAATACGACAGCGGAGACCCCGGACTGTTGCACGACTGAAGCTCTACATAAAACAAGAATGGGAAAGAATTCCACTTTCAAAGCTTCAACAATTAGTTTCCTCAGTTCCCAAACGTTTATTGAGTGTTGTTAAAAGAAAAGATGATGTAACAGTGGTGAACATGCCCTTTCCCAACTACTTTGGCACGTGTTGCAGCCATGAAATTCTAAGTTAATTATTATTTACAAGAAAAATAAAGTTTATGAGTTTGAACATCAAAATATCTTGTCTTTGTAGTGCATTCAATTGAATATGGGTTGAAAAGAATTTGCAAATCATTGTATTCCGTTAATATTTACATATAACACAATTTCCCAACTCATATGGAAACGGGTTTCGTAAAAACACAAATAGAAAAAACAGCTTTAAAACATAGATGATAATAATTTAACTAGACAACTAATCGTTTTTTTATATCCAATAACTGCAGTGTGAGCTTTTCAAAAAACAAACACAAAGGCTAGCTAGTTGCTATTTAAAGTACTCTCGGGGGCCCCCGAAAGAGCCTTCGCTATTATTTTTATAAATATCTCTGTTTTAATTTTAAATATTCGAGACTGAAGCAGATCCCAAATGCACAGCAGCAGGTACAAATAGGTAAGATAAGTTGGTTACACATGATAGGGCCCCTATAAGTGGATACGGCCCGCGGGCCACACGCAGCCCATTAAGATTTTCAATCTGGCCCACCGGACGTTCTACGTACTTTTTTTTTTTACACATTCAACATCAAAACTGTAAACACCATTAGGATGTGCAGTGCTGTTTTTAAACTACCGTAAATCTTGAACTAAGTACTTCAATGGTTGAAATGTGCGCTTTTGAGTTTTATACAAGTTATTACGGTAATCTACATCACAGCAGCTCAGACGAGGAACAATGTGGGTTTGTTTTCAAACCAGTCATCCCCAAACGCATGTGTCAGGATCAGATTCAGAAGCAAAAATGTACAACATAATTCTGCATAAAAGTGATAAAATATCATATAGTAAGCGTTTATTACCCTTTGCATTAATATTTTGCTGTTACATTTTTGTCGTGTTTTGCTTGATTAAAAAAGATGTCTATCGAGGAGCTGGCCTAAGAAGTAATAGAGGTTGATATTCAGTGTTTTACTGTTCATAGTTAATATGGTAAATCCAACTTTCATTGTTTTAATGTACATTTCAGATGTCCCGTTCTGTAACGAAAAACTTTTTTAGGTAGTATGTCATAACTTCTTTTTAGAATTTTACCAGACTTTTTGGTCACATACACATTGGGCCCCTCCACTCTTTTTTTTCTCAATGTTGCCCCCGAGTCAAAATTTTTGGTGTAGCATAATAAAAATAAAAAAACAAAACAGTTTTAATACACAGAGGGTATTAATTGAACTAGAGTTCTAATCGTTTTTTATATCCAATAAGTACAATATGAGCTTTTCAGAAAACAAACACAAAGGCTAGCTAGTTGCTATTTAAAGTGCTCTCGGGGGCCCCCGAAAGAGCCTTTGCTGTTATTTTTATAAATATCTCCATTTTAAAATTAAATATTTGGGACTAATGCAGATCCCAAATGCACAACAGCAGGTAAAAAATAGGTAAGATAAGCTGGTTATACATGTGTCAAGATCAGATCCAGAAGCAAATATTTACAACAAATGTCTGCATAAAAGTCTTAAATATCATATTGAAGGCGTTTATTACCTTTGCATTAATATTTTGCTGTTACATTTTTCTTGTTTTGCGTGATTGAAAAATATGTCTATCGAGGACCTGGCCTGAGAAGTAAAAGAGGTTGATATTCAGTGTTTTACTGTTCATAGTTAATATGGTAAATCCCACTTTCTTTGTTTAATGTACATTTCGGATGTCCCGTTCTGTAAAAAAAAACTTTTTTAGGTAGTCTGTCATAACTTTTTTTTAGAGTTTTACCAGATATTTTGGTCACATACACATTTGGCCCCCTCCACACTTTTTTTCCCTCAATGTAGCCCCCAAGTCAAAATTTTGGTGTAGCATGATAAAAAACACAGTTTTGATACACAGAGGGTATTAATTCAACTAGAGTTCTAATCTTTTTTTATATCCAATAAGTACAGTATGAGCTTTTCAAAAACAAACACAAAGGCTAGCTAGTTGCTATTTAAAGTGCTCTTGGGGACCCCCGAAAGAGCCTTTGCTGTTATTTTTTTAAATATCTCCATTTTAAATTTAAATATTTGGGACTAATGCAGATCCCAAATGCACAACAGCAGGTAAAAAATAGGTAAGATAAGTTGGTTATACATGTGTCAGGATCAGATCCAGAAGGAAATATTTACAACAAATGTCTGCATAAAAGTCTTAAATATCATATTGAAGGCGTTTATCACCTTTACATTAATATTTTGCTGTTACATTTTTCTCGTTTTGGTTTGATTGAAAAAGATGTCTATCGAGGAGCTGGCCTGAGAAGTAAAAGAGGTTGATATTCAGTGTTTTACTGTTCATAGTTAATATGGTAAATCCCACTTTCTTTGTTTAATGTACATTTTGGATGTCCCGTTCTGTAAAAAAAAACTTTTTTAGGTAGTCTGTCATAACTTTTTTTTAGAGTTTTACCAGATATTTTGGTCACATACACATTTGGCCCCCTCCACACTTTTTTTTCCTCAATGTGGCCCCCGAGTCAAAATTTTGGTGTAGCATGATAAAAAAACACTTTTGATACACAGAGGGTATTAATTCAACTAGAGTTCTAATCTTTTTTTTATATATCCAATAAGTACAATATGAGCTTTTCAAAAACAAACACAAAGGCTAGCTAGTTGCTATTTAAAGTGCTCTCGGGGGCCCCCTTTCGGGGGCGCCAACGAGCCTTCACTGTTATTTTTCAAGGTCCGCCATTAAAGTAGAGAATAATATAAACGCAGACACGCCGCTCCGAAATCCCCAATTCCAACTTTGAACGACTTGACGATGGGCGTCGCGTTTCTCCGGACTGGAACGCTGGCTCGGGAATATTTGCTCCGTCTGAGCGGTCAATGTTAGCCGAGACGGCCGCTGTAGCTCCGGCCAGCCCGTCCTTCCGCTCGCCGCTCCTCCTACCGCCAATGGAGCGAACGGGCGGCGCGTCGGGTCGACCGAACAAGCAAAAAGCAGACGGCCGGTGGCACAATTACCTCTTCAGTGCTGTCTCGGCGTCCTCCGGCGCGCAGACGTTCCTCGGTAAAATGGCTGCGACGAGAGCCGAGTGGCTGACGGAACGGGCGGGAGAGGCGGAGCCGGCCGGGGAGAAAGGAGAAGGGGCGGGGCATGAGGCGGCCAAGGGGTGGGGGTGGGGAGCCGGCGAGGGAGCGAAAATATACGTGGAAATGTGACCGAATCCTCTCTTGGAACCATAAAAGCAAACACTGTGGATACAACTAGCAAACTTAGGCGCACGTCAGCAATAAAAAGCTAAAAAAAATAATAACAACAAAGTTAGAAACCTGACACCAAGGTTGGCTGACTAACGTGTGGTGGGCGGAGCTTAGGACTATTTTCGTATGAGGGCTGCGATTCGATATCGATTCTTGGGGTCGCGATTTGATTATATATTGATTTTTTTGTTTCAACGCGATCAAATCAAAAATGATTTTTTTTCCGATTCAAAAGGATTCTGTATTCATTCAATACATATGATTTCAGCAGGATCTACCCCAGTCTGCTGACATGTGAAGTGAATTATATTTATGTAGCGCTTTTCTCTAGTGACTCAAAGCACTTTACATAGTGAAACCCAATATCTAAGTTACATTTAAACCAGTGTGGGTGGCACTGGGAGCAGGTGAGTAAAGTGTCTTGCCCAAGGACACAACGGCAGTCACTAGGATGGCACAAGCTGGGATCGAACCTGGAACCTCAAGTCGCAGGCACGGCCACTCTACCAACTGAGCTATACCGCCCCATGCTAGCAGAGTTGTAGATTTTTTTTAAAAAGCTTTCATAATTGTAAAGGACAATGTTTTATCAACTGATTGTAATAATGTCAATTTGTTTGAACTATTAGACGAACCAAAAATATGACTTATTTTATCTTTGTGAAAACCTTGAAGTCTTTGGCTGTTAGCGGCCTTGTGATTTCGCCTTGTCTCCGCTTCGTCTGCGTGCTGTCGTCTTATCTGCGTTGAGGTCCTTGAAGTCCTTGGCTCTTAGTGGGCTAAAACAATAAAAACATCTGCGGCTGAGGCCACCCCTCGGATAAGAAGTCTCGTCCTTGCACAGATACAAAAGTCTAACTTGAGCACAATAGCTAATAACTATAGCAATAGACTTTAAGCATACTAAGGTTGTGTAATAATTAGGGCTGGGCAACGATAAAAAAATTTAATCTAAGTTAATCGCACTATTTCTCCGATTAATCGCGATTAACTGCATTGTACACGCAAAGCCCAATAATGAATTCAAAAGTAGTGTGTAGTGCACCTTTATTGGAATATTCTCCCACATGAACAAAAGCGCCAAAACATTTGTTGTGCAAACACAATTTAAATCAGTCCTTGTTAAACAGTAGCAGTTAAATAGCATATTTTATGAAAATCAACTCCAAAAATGTAAATACAAACATTTAAGCTTATTGCCACTGCCAGGGTATTTAAGTTATTCTGTTTGTTATGGAAAATAAATATAATCTACATACAAATCTCTGAGCCACAATCATAACATCTGAACAGGCAATTTCTGAGGTAACAGCAGAAACATTTTTTTTTATCAGGGATCTTATGTTTAAAAAACCTATATTATAGGTAGTGGGCTGTTTTAGGGAATTTTTGATCAAATTATCCGTAGTAGCAATATTAATAATGTTGTGTTTATTCTGCGTAGTGCACTTAAAATAATTATGACCATATCTAGGAATTGATATGATGGGAATTTTCCGATTGTTTGATGTTATGAGCCAGGGAATAAAAGAACTACCCTACCCAGCATGCAACAGGAGTGAGGAGCATGCGCGGTAGCCCGGTATAGGTTGTGTCGCCATGACAGCATCTTGTATGTTGTGATATGCACGCTCTGAAAGCAAACGTTAAGAACTCAGCCAACACTCCTGGTCTGCATTATTCATAAATAGACAGACAACACATATACTCCGCTGCTTCACAGGCCGCTGGATGTAGCCGGCAAAGTATTCCCATGCTAGCTAGCAGGTCTAGCAAGCACGCCTCATTCAGTCCAAAACGGCCCGATCTATCCACATCCAGAATTGTCTGGCGGTCGTAAGTGATCCCGGAGTGACCACGCTGTAAGCCAGCCAGGAAATTTGCAGAATTTTCCGGTATTTTTGCCAAATGTTCCATCTTTACCAAGAGCCCCTCCATGCCGAAGCCCATCCGGGCGACGCCAGCTTGTTAAGAAAAGGCGTTAACAAAATAAAAGCATGTAAACAACATACCCAAATGTGTGATAAAATAATTGTCGGCGTTAATAGATTGATGAGTTAACTCGTAATTAACGCATTAATTTGCCCAGCCCTAGTATATACATGATTATTCTAACACCATCCTTGAATAATTTTTTTACACGGGTAAGTGCGCCATCTATTTCTTTAATTTCCGGCTCTTACATATGTATGGACTCATTGATCGTTTACAAACTGAGTTCGGAGAGGAAGTGACGCCAGAAAGACCGCGCCCTACACAGGAAGTAACGCCAGAAAGACCGCGCCCTACACAGGAAGTAACGCCAGAAAGACCGCGCCCTACACAGGAAGTGACGCCAGAAAGAACACGCCCTACACAGGAAGTGACGCCAGAAAGAACACGCCACAGCCAGCTTCATAATAAAGCGGTTTCGTAACTTGGAGGGAACCACTGGAAATAAATCATTTCCAACCTATTGAATAGACGGCAAAGACAAGATACTTAATGTTCGAATGGAGAAACTTTTTTTTGCAAGAATTTAATGGCAGCAACACTTTGCAAAATAGTTGTCTCAGGGGCATTTTTACCACTGTGTTACATGGCCTTTCCTTTTAACAACACTCGGTAAACGTTTGGGAACTGAGAAAACAAATTTTTGAAGTCAAATTCTTTCCCATTCTTGCTTAATGTACAGTTTAAAGGCCTACTGAAAGCCACTACTACCCACCACACAGTCTGATAGTTTATATATCATGGTATATTAATAAAACATAGCTGCTTACTGTTCTTTTTAGCATATTTAATAGCTTGGACCTTAAATCCTACTGAATAGCTCTTAATCTTCTTCCCTTTATGCGTTTTCAAATGATTGAAATCAGCCTCCTCCATTTTGAAAATGATGACAGGTGAAGTGTCACTCGTGACGTGACGAGTTTGACCCTGTGGAAATTCTGGATATATGCTAATTATTTGGCAGTCTTTGCAATGCAGTCTTTCCCACAGGTCAGGCATCTATTTGTGGTTGGGCGGAGGTGAGGGTGGGGCGGGGGGGTTATGGGTGAGGCAGCGGCAGCAGCGTTGACCAAAAAGAATGCAGAGTTGGAATATTCTTACAACACTTTATGCACATATTTCTATACATATTTAGATAATATTTACATATTTATGTACAAGCTCCATTTACAGACAGAGTCCCATTGCTTTTATGAGCAGTCGAGCGAGTCAAAAGCCCCAAAAATTAATAAATTAATAAAAATATATTTTTTTAAATTTTTTATTTTCATTTTTTTTTATTTGTGGCAGCCACAATTCTTTCGTGGCGGGCCGCCATTAAATAAATGAATGTGTGGGAAACTCTGCAATGATGAAATATTAACATTCCAACACATGCCAATACGACTTTTTTAGTTTACTAAGTTACAATTATACATTTCCCGGGAGTTTCGTCTTGAAAACATCGTGTAATGATGACGTGTTCGCAGGATGTCACGCGTTTTTAGGAAATATGAGCGCTATGCACACACACACAGCTAAATGTCGTCTGCTTTAACGGCATAATTATACAGTATTTTGGACTTCTGTGTTGCTGAATCTTTTGCAATTTGTTTAAATAATATTGGAGAAGTCACAGTAGAAAGATGGAGTTGGGAAGCCTTTAGTTTTTAGCCACACAAACACACGGTGATTCCTTGTTTAAAATTCCTAGAGGTGAAACTTTATTATGGATCAAAGCGCGGTCAAGCGAACATGAAACACGACGGAATGTCAACCAGCAGGTTTCGGTGAGAAAATAGTGGTTAAAAAGTCGCCTCTTACCGGATATCAACTGAGCTTGTGCCGTCCGTACATCTGCCATCGATTCCCCTGAGACACTGGCCTCAAGACACCCGTGGAGGTACACCTCCGACTATCAGGTACTATTAAACTCACTAAAACACTAGCAACACAATAGAAAGATAAGGGATTTCCCAGAATTATCCTAGTAAATGTGTTTAAAAACATCAGAATCCGTCCCAATGTAATCGCTTTTTTTTTTACTCGTTTTTTTATTTATTTATTTATTTTTTCTAGTCCGTCGCTATCAATATCCTCAAACACGAATCTTTCATACTCGCTCAAATTAATGGGGAAATTGTCATTTTCTCTGTCCGAAAAGCACTTTTTGTTGGAGGCTCCCATTAAAATCAATGTGAATATGTGAGGAGCCCCCACACTTGTGACATCATCGTCTGCGACTTAGAGGCAGGGCTTTTCTCTTAACACCGAAAGTTGCAAACTTTATCGTGGATGTTCTCTACTAAATCCTTTCAGCAAAAATATGGCAATATCGCGAAATGATCAAATATGACACATAGAATAGACCTGCTATCCCCGTTTAAATAAGAACATCTCATTTCAGTAGGCCTTTAAGTTCAACAGTCTGGGGTCTACGTTGTGGTATTTTAGGCTTCATAATGCGCTACACATTTTCAATGGGAGACACAGGTCTGGACTGCAGGTGGGCCAGTCTACAAACCCCGTTTCCGTATGAGTTGGGAAATTGTGTTAGATGTAAATATAAACAGAATACAATGATTTGCAAATCATTTTCAACCCATATTCAGTTGAATATGCTACAAAGACAACATATTTGATGTTCAAACTCATAAACTTTATTTTTTTTTTGCAAGTAATAATTAACTTAGAATTTCATGGCTGCAACACGTGCCAAAGTAGTTGGGAAAGGGCATGTTCACCACTGTGTTACATCACCTTTTCTTTTAACAACACTCAATAAACGTTTGGGAACTGAGGAAACTAATTGTTGAAGCTTTGAAAGTGGAATTCTTTCCCATTCTTGTTTTATGTAGAGCTTCAGTCGTTCAACAGTCCGGGGTCTCCGCTGTCGTATTTTACACTTCATAATGTGTCACACATTTTCCATGGGAGACAGGTCTGGACTGCAAGCGGGCCAGGAAAGTACCGGCACGCTAGTATTAATTGTTTACCTCCACACCGTCTGTGTGCTATTTCCGTTTCTCACACCTAATGTGTGCACCAGTGCTTATTTTTTCCTCAATCTTTTTTTGAGTGATTTTTTTCGTTATTATTTGTATTTGTTTTCTGGTCCTTCTAAACCGACAGACTCTCCTGGCCAACACGGACCCCGCAGAGAAAGAACGCCTCCACTCTGCGCAAACCGGCTTTGGACAGACTCTTGACAATCACGCCGTGATTTAATGGCCGCCTTCCAGACGCTGTCAGCCAACGTCGGCAACCTCAGCCGGCGCCTCGATCAGACGAGCACCGTGACTCGTCCGGGAGGTCACGCCAGCGCGGGGACCTTCCCGCTTTCACTGGTGAGTCTGGCTATTGCCAACAATTTCTTAATACCGTATTTCCTTGAATTGCCGCCGGGGCGCTAATTAATTTAAAACCTTTTTTCACTCCGGCGTTCACCAAAGGAATGCGGTAAATTTAGGCCTGCGTTCATAAATTTGAGTGTGATGTAAGGATACCATCATGAAAAGCCCATTTGATAAAAAAAAAAAATGTTATTATGGTCTTACCTTTACTTATAAATGAAGTCCATGCGCAGCTCCTTCTGATCAAAAGCATCGATAAGTTGTTTATAGAAGTCTTTCTTATCTTTCTTCAGTTTTAAACGTCTCTCTGTCTCGATGGAGATCTTCCTTTATTACCTCCTGCTTCCATTGAAAGTCCAGTTTAGAAAACAGTTTTATTTTAGATATGTAATCCTCCATGTTAAAAGTGCAAGCGAGAGGAACAAATAAACGATCGCTGCTTGTTGTCACTTCTTCTGCAGCCGAGTAGTCGCAAGAAGGATCACTAGCGCCCTCTACCACCAGGAGGCGGGAGTCATTTAATGACTCATATTTGACACACGCAGCTACGGTATATTAATAAAGCATAGCTGCTTACTGTTCTTTTTAGCATATTCAATAGCTTGGACCTTAAATCCTACTGAATAGCTCTTAATCTTCTTCCCTTTATGCGATTTTAAATGATTGAAATCAGCCTCCTCCATTTTGAAAATGATGACAGGTGAAGTGTCACTCGTGACGTGACAAGTTTGACCCTGCGGAAATTCTAGGCATATGCTAATTATTTGGCGAAACGAGTTTGACCCGGTGGATATTCTAGACACGCGCTAATAAAAGTAACATTTTGCGAAACGAGTTTGACCCGGCGTTAATCCTGAGCCGGCGGTAATGCTAAGCATGCGCTAATTATTTTGCGAAACGAGTTTGACCCGGTAGTAATTCTAGGCAGGCGCATACTATGTACCCGGCGGCAATTCAAGGAAATACGGTGAGTGCTCATTAGTTTTTGACCAACAACCTGGTTCTTATTCCACTGACCAAACTATGATAGCTTTTATCATGAGCCTGTTATCAGACAAAGGCATGGCGGTCAGTGGGGCTGGATGGTATACGGGTAGTACAAGTTCTACCTGTATATATTTCAAAGGAGATATGTATTTGAGACAATACCGCCATACAGATATATAATACACTATATTGCCGAAAGTATTATCCAAAGGATCAGAATCAGGAGTGCTAATCACTTGGCCCGGCTTCAGGTGTATAAAATCAAGCACTTAGGCATGGAGATTGTTTCTATAAACTTTCTGTCAGTTGCTACAGAGCTCCAGACTTCATGTGAACATCACAATTAGCCCACGTACAGTACGCAGAGGGCTTCATGGAATGGGTTTCCATGGCCGAGCAGCTGCATCTAAGCCATACATCGCCAAGTCCAATGCAAAGCGTTGGATGCAGTGGTGTAAAGCACGTCGCCACTGGACTCTAGAACAGTGGAGACTGTGATGACTCTTCTTCGGCATTGTAATGCCGGTGTGGTTTTCCCGTGGATGCGTCGAAGCAGAACACAGCATAGGTAAGATAAAGGGTATTTAATAACAAAAGTCTATGAACAAAAATACTGGTGTAAAGAGAAAAAGTAAACAAAAGACGCTAGCGTGAAAGCTAGGATAAAACAAGGAAAACTAGAACTTGGTACGAGGACACAAAAGAGTAAACAAAACATTTAGCATGAAAGCTAGACAATAAAGTGGCTTGGCGTGAGAGCTAGCGAGAAAATACATACGAATGATGAGAGTCGTCACTGATGCGCGTGGGCAAATTAGGATCCGAGAATGAGTAAACAGAAAAGGTGAGCTTAAATAGGAGGGTGAAAATTAGTAGCAGGTGTGCGGGGCGAGACTAACAGGTGGACTGATGTGTAACCATAGTGATGGACAAAAACAGGAAATAAATGGGTCAGACTGAGAATGAAAAAACAAACACGTGAAGATCTGAGCAGCAGATCGCAACAGTATTCCCCCCCAACAAAAGACAGATACCAGATGTCTTAAAAAACAAACAAAAACTTGAACCCCCTCCCCAAAACCAGAAAGTTCACAAACGAAGGGAGGGCGGAGGGAGGCCACGGTGGAGGGTCGCCAGATCGCATGTCCCCGAATCCACCGAGGACACATCATGTGGCGGCGGCGGGTGGAACGCTGCTGCCGAAAAAGTTTTGGCGGGCGACCTCGAAAAGGCCACATTAGTGGCCGCCTCGCAGGATGAGGTGCCCGGCGAGGCGGACGACCCGGGCACGGCCACATCCGTGGCCGACATGGAGGAGGGAGTATCTGGCGAGGAGGATGACCTCGCAGAGGCCACGCCCGTGGTCGACGTGGTGGACGACGCCTCAGCACCGAAATCCCAGCAGGCTTGGAAGCAGCAGACGAGGGTGCGGGGACTGCAGCCAAAGCAGGCCCGAGTGCAGCTGGCGAGGATGATGCGGGTGCTGCAGCCGAAGAAGGCGTCGGAGGCGGCCTGGGAGCCGCAGGAGTCGTCGGAGGCGGCCTGGGAGCCGCAGGAGTCGTCGGAGGCGGCCTGGGAGCCGCAGGAGTCGTCGGAGGCGGCCTGGGAGCCGCAGGAGTCGTCATCGACGTGAATGCAGGCGTAGTCGTCGGTGGTGCTGGTGTGGGTTCCAGCCCCGTCGTCGGCGCTGGTGTGGGCTCCAGCCCCGTCGTCGGCGCTGGTGTGGGCTCCAGCCCCGTCGTCGGCGCTGGTGTGGGCTCCAGCCCCGTCGTCGGCGGTGCTTGGCGGCGCGGAGCTGGCACCGGTGCTGGGCGGCACGGAGCTGGCACCGGTACCTGTCGTGGTGCTGGTACCGGAGTGGGCTCCAGCCTTGGAGTTTGTGCTGGCGTGAGAACCAGTTTAGAGTCTGAAACTGGCGTAAGAACAAGGCTAGAAACATTTTCTGGTGTGAAAACCAGGCGAGAGTCTAATTCTGGCGTGAAAACCAGGTCAGAGTCTAATTCTGGCGTGAAAACCAGGTCAGAGTCTAATTCTGGCGTGAAAACCAGGTCAGAGTCTAATTCTGGCGTGAAAACCAGGTCAGAGTCTAATTCTGGCGTGAAAACCAGGTCAGAGTCTAATTCTGGCGTGAAAACCAGGTCAGAGTCTAATTCTGGCGTGAAAACCAGGTCAGAGTCTAATTCTGGCGTGAAAACCAGGTCAGAGTCTAATTCTGGCGTGAAAACCAGGTCAGAGTCTAATTCTGGCGTGAAAACCAGGTCAGAGTCTAATTCTGGCGTGAAAACCAGGTCAGAGTCTAATTCTGGCGTGAAAACCAGGTCAGAGTCATGAGCAGGTGTCGGCTTCAGCCGAGGAGCAGGTGTCGGCTTCAGCCGAGGAGCAGGTGTCGGCTTCAGCCGAGGAGCAGGTGTCGGCTTCAGCCGAGGAGCAGGTGTCGGCTTCAGCCGAGGAGCAGGAGTCGGCTTCAGCCGAGGAGCAGGAGTCGGCTTCAGCCGAGGAGCAGGAGTCGGCTTCAGCCGAGGAGCAGGCACAGGGGTCTGCCGAGGAGAACTAGGGGACTGGCTGTGAGCAGGACTAGGACTATGATGAGTGATAAGACAAACACTAGGACTCGGGCAAGGACTTGAGAGAGGACCAGGACTTACAATCACACTAGTGCTTTGAGAAGGGCTTGGGCAATGACCAGGACTTACAGTCATACCAGGGCTTGGGCAAGAACTAGGACAAACGGTCAAACTAGGGCTTGGGCAAGGACTGGGACTAACAATCAAACTGGTGCTCGGACAAGGACTAGGACAAAGACTAGGACTTACAGTAACACTGGGGCTCGGACAAGAACTTGGGTAAGGACTAGGGTTCGGACTAAGACCACGAGGGGAATCAGTACTAATATTACAAAGGCAAGAAACAAGACTCGGGACCGGACTCGGACTACGGATCAGTCTACGAGTGGAACTAGGACTACGAGAAAGACTAGGACTACAACTAGAATCAGAACGGAAACTCGGACCAGGATTTGGACTACGACTCAGTCTACAAGTCGGTCTACGAGTAGGACTAGAGCATGGGCTACGAAGAAGGCTGGGACTCGAACTCTGAGAGAGACTGTGACTAAAACTAGAACTAGGGCACAGACGGAACACAGGTGGAGGAGGTCTAAGAGGGCGTGACTTGACCGGGGAGAACACCGGTGGAGGTCTAGGAGGCCGTAGTGGTATAACAGGGGTAAAGACCGGTGGTGGTCTACTTGGCCCTTGAGACTTGGCCGGGGGAAACACAGGTGGAGGAGGTCTACTAGGAGGAGCTAAGCGTTTAGCGGGCCGAAAAACAGGTAAAGGTGGCCTACATGGAGGTTTTTGTTTAGCAGTTTTAAGAAGAGGTAGCGTCTGCCCTACCTCCGCAACACAGCTATAGGCCATAGCCCCCCCCTCCAGACGGGAATCCCAGACCCGTTCCCTGTGGTCAGGGACTGACCATAAGGGAGGGTGGTGGGAGGTTTGGAGGCGGGCAGACCCCTCCCCTCTATATTGTCCAGAGTGTCCCTTTGAAAAGGGAGAAAAAACCTTGGACTTGGGCAGAGAATGAGGTTTAAACGGTGGGTTAGAAGAAAAACTAGGTGACTGAGGTTGACTAGAATAATAAGAAAAAATATCCTGATACTTTTGTATATTATTATTAATGTTATTGTCATTTGAAAATGGCTGAGAAAACGAATCTTCCCCCAAAAATTCCTTGTTGATGACGTCATCATCGGAGGACGGGCTTGCGTTACCGGGGGGCGTCGACGAAATGACGTCATCTGCGCGGGACACAAGTTGGGAATTTGCCCAGTCGGTAAAACTGTTAGCAAAGTGTGTTATTGGGTCCCCAAACAATGGTGTAGGGGTCTTGTGTGCTGACTGTAGGTTGCTGTGTTCGTGAGGAGGGAGACACGGAGTGGGCAAGTCTCTGTCGCCCGACGAAGCCATACTTCGCGGCTTCCGCCTACGCGGACGAGCGCGAGCGCTGCGGGAGGGAAACTCACCGCTCCCGGAAGCATCGATCGGAACCAGTCTTCCCTCCAGGTCCCACATCATGCTTTCGTCTGGATTGCATCGGAGAGTTTCAGCCTCCATCGCTCGGAATACCCTCCATGTGCCTTCGTCGAAGGTCTCCTCGTGGTTGCCAGACGCGGAAAAACTTTTTAATGCTCGGATCCTACTGTGATGACTCTTCTTCGGCATTGTAATGCCGGTGTGGTTTTCCCGTGGATGCGTCGAAGCAGAACACAGCATAGGTAAGATAAAGGGTATTTAATAACAAAAGTCTATGAACAAAAATACTGGTGTAAAGAGAAAAAGTAAACAAAAGACGCTAGCGTGAAAGCTAGGATAAAACAAGGAAAACTAGAACTTGGTACGAGGACACAAAAGAGTAAACAAAACATTTAGCATGAAAGCTAGACAATAAAGTGGCTTGGCGTGAGAGCTAGCGAGAAAATACATACGAATGATGAGAGTCGTCACTGATGCGCGTGGGCAAATTAGGATCCGAGAATGAGTAAACAGAAAAGGTGAGCTTAAATAGGAGGGTGAAAATTAGTAGCAGGTGTGCGGGGCGAGACTAACAGGTGGACTGATGTGTAACCATAGTGATGGACAAAAACAGGAAATAAATGGGTCAGACTGAGAATGAAAAAACAAACACGTGAAGATCTGAGCAGCAGATCGCAACAGAGACGCCTTCTCTGGAGTCACGATTTTCCATCTGGCAATCTGATGGTCCAGTCTGGGTTTGGAGGTTGCCAGGAGAACATAATTTGATGGAGGAGGAATTATGATGTGGGGTCGTTTTTCAGGAGTTGGGCTTGGCCCCTTAGTTACAGTGAAAGGAACTTTGAATGCTCCAGGATACTGTTGCGTTTGGACCAGATGTTCCTCCGAGGGAATTTAAGCTGCTGGTCACCCACAAGTTCTTTTGATGACACATAAGCTGATTTTAAATGAATCCTAGACAAAATAGATATTTTGACATTTTATTCCAAAGCTTTGGAGGGACCAATCTATGAACAACACACTCAAATTGCATCGCCCAAAGTGGTCTGAAAACACTACGGAAGTCTTGCCTTTTTCAATACGCCACTAGCCCCCCCTACAGAGCGAATACACTTATCTATTGTTTTCCTCAGCTGGAGACAGAAATAAATAGGAAGAAGGAGTATTGCTACTCCTGCATTCCAAGCTCAAGGTCGTCTACAGTGTACCATCGGTCATGAGATAGGGAAAAGATAAACAGAGTACAAGATGGAACACCAGTTATTTGAAATATGACTATGGAGAAAAGAATTAACTTTTAGGGACGGCGTGGCGCAGTGGGGAGAGTGGCCGTGCGCAACCCGAGGGTCCCTGGTTCAAATCCCACCTAGTACCAACCTCGTCACGTCCGTTGTGTCCTGAGCAAGACACTTCACCCTTGCTCCTGATGGGTACTGGTTGGCGCCTTGCATGGCAGCTCCCTCCATCAGTGTGTGAATGTGTGTGTGAATGGGTAAATGTGGAAGTAATCTCAAAGTGCTTTGAGTACCTTGAAGGTAGAAAAGCGCTATGCAAGTACAACCCATTCAAACATGGATATATGTAGAAATCTATTTCTGTCAATACCAAAACATTTTGGACAATTGCATGCTCCCAACCTTGTGGGAACAGTTTGGAACCAGCCCCTTCCTCTTCCAACATGACTGTGCATCAGTGCACAATGCAAAGTCCATAAAGACATGGATCGCAGAGTCTGGTGTGGATGAACTTGACTGGCCTGCACAGAGTCCTGACCTGAACCCCGATAGAACACCTTTGGGATGAATTAGAACGGAGACTGAGAGCCAGGCCGTCTCGACCAACATCAGTGTGTGAGCTCGCCATAGCACTGTTGAAAGAATTGTAAAAAATTCTTTGTGGACAGCCTTCCCGGAAGAGTTGAAACTGTAATGGCTGCAAAAGGTGGTATTGAACCCCAATGGGTTAGGAAGGGGATGGCACTTGAAGTTCATATGTGAGTCAAGGCAGGTGGCCAAATACTTTTGGCAATATAGTGTATCTCTCGATGCTGCCTTTGATAGTCGCTCCCGCCGTTTAGCCACGCTTCATTCAATTTCTTCACTTTGACATTCAGAACACCGGGAAGAAATCACATCGCGTTAACACCCACTGCACGCCTTCGCCAGGCTTTATTTGAACTGTGTGACAAGCGGTAGAAAATGGATGGATGGATGGATACTAACATTCACACATATAAGATTCTTTAATTGTACCGGATCAGACTTCTCGGGACACGTGTGATGTAACGTGGCACGTTACTTTTGATATTATTTTTTATGTCAACAAGACAGCGTCAGAAGCTCAGCAAGTTCAATGCAGGAAATATATTGTTTTTACTTAAAGACCTACTGAAAGCCACTACTAGTGACCACACAGTCTGATAGTTTATATATCAATGATGAAATATTAACATTGCAACACATGCCAATACGGCCGCTTTAGTTTACTAAATTGCAATTTTAAATTTCGCGCGGAAGCATCTTGCTAAAAGGTCGCGGTATGATGACGCCTGCGCGTGACGTCACATGGTAGAGGACATTTTGGTCTAGCACCGTTCACAGCTATAAGTTGTCTCTTTTCATCGCATAATTCCAAAGTATTCTGGACATCTGTGTTGCTGAATCTTTTGCAATTTGTTCAATTAATAATGGAGACATCAAAGAAGAAAGCTGTAGGTGGGAAGCGGTGTATTGCGGCTGCCTTTAGCAACACAAACACAGCCGGTGTTTCCTTCTCGAAAGATGACGTGACGCATTACTATGGAAAAGATCGGTCAAGCGAACATGGTTCCCTACCACATGTCAACCGGCAGGTTTCGGTGAGAAAATTGTGGTAATAAGTCAGCTCTTACTGTAGACATAATAATAATAATAATGGATTAGATTTATATCGCGCTTTGCTATTACTAGATACTCAAAGTGCTCACAGAGAAGTGGGAAGCCATCATTCATTCACACCTGGTGGTGGTAAGCTACATCTGTAGCCACATCTGCCCTGGGGTAGACTGACGGAAGCGTGGCTGCCAGTTTGCGCCTACGGCCCCTCCGACCACCACCAATCATTCATCATTCATTCACCAGTGTGAGCGGCACCGGGGGCAAAGGTGAGGTGTCCTGCCCAAGGACACAACGGCAGCGATTTCAATGTCAATAGGTGGGAAGCGAACCTGCAACCCTCAGGTTTCTGGCACGGCCGCTCTACCCACTACGCCGTGCCGCTACATGAGCGGAGAGCTTGCATCGTTCCTCGTGCATCTGTCAAAGAGGCAGCTGCGGACTCTCTTGCTTCCTTCGACCGGCCGCCCCAGAACGTGGGATTCTTCCACCGAGGAGGAGGGGGAAAAAAAAAAATCTCAGCCCGGATCCAACGGCTGCCTTCGCTTCGCCTCATCGAGAAACTTGGCTTCCCTCAGAGACACTGGCGGTCACCACACCCGTGGCCACACCCCTCCGACTTTCAGCTACTATATAATCTCACTAAAACACTAGTAACACAATAAGCAGATAAGGGAATCACCAGAATTATCCTAATAAATGTGTCTAATAACATCTGAATCGCTCCCACTGCCCTCGTCTTTTTTTTTCTCCTTCTAGTCCTTCACTCTCACTTTCCTCATCCACGAATCTTTCATCCTCGCTCAAATTAATGGGGAAATCGTCACTTTCTCGGTCTGAATCGCTCTAGCTGCCGGTGGCCATGATTGTAAACAATGTTCAGATGTGAGGAGCTCCACAACCCGGCTTTTTTATTAGCGACCAAAATATGCAAACTTTATCGTCGATGTTCTCTACTAAATCCTTTCAGCAAAAAATATGACAATATCGCGAAATGATGAAGTATGACACATAGAATGGACCTGCTATCCCCGTTTAAGTAAAAACATCTCACTTCAGTAGGCCTTTAAGTCGGGGTCCACGTTAATCAATTCATGGTAAACGTCACCCACTGCCTGTTAAAGTCACACACCTGCTCTCATACGAAACTTCTCGTGGGTTTCTTGGGGCAACTCAGTCATTCTCGATGTTGTCAACCGGTTTTCTAAGATGGATCATTTTATTTCCTTGTCCAAACTACCTACTTCCCTCAAGACTGCACAACTCCCCTGGTTAAGCATGTTTTCCGCCTACATCGTGTCCCTCAGACCTGGTCTCGGACCGGGGGCCTCAACTCGCTTCCCAGGTTTGGAAGGATTTTTTTCAAGGCATTGGGAGCCACCCGCAGCCTTTCATCCGTTAATCATCCCCAGACCAAGGGCCAGACGGAGCTGGTTAACCAGGACCTTGAGGCGGCTCTCCACTGTGTGTGCCACCGACACCCTTTGTCCTGGTCTGGTCCCCCCCCCCCCACTTCCCTTGGGTGGGGTATTCTTATAATTCTCTTACCTCCTTGACCACACGTATGTCTCCTTTTGAAGTCGCCTACGGTTATGAGCTGCCTCCCTTCCCTTCTCAGGAGTCGGAGATCTCTATCCCATCCATCCAGTAGTGTATCGGCCAAGAGTGTGGCGGGATACTACGGATCAATCAATCAATCAATCAATGTTTATTTATATAGCCCCAAATCACAAATGTCTCAAAGGGCTGCACAAATCATTACGACTACAACATCCTCGGAAGAACCCACAAAAGGGCAAGGAAAACTCCCACCCAGTGGGCAGGGAGAATTCACATCCAGTGGGACGCCAGTGACCATGCTGACTATGAGAAACCTTGGAGAGGACCTCAGATGTGGGCAACCCCCCCTCTCTAGGGGACCGAAAGCAATGGATGTCGAGCGGGTCTAACATGATACTGTGAAAGTTCAATCCATAGTGGCTCCAACACAGCCGCGAGAGTTCAGTTCAAGCGGATCCAAGACAGCAGCGAGAGTCCCGTCCACAGGAAACCATCTCAAGCGGATCAGCAGCGTAGAGATGTCCCCAACCGATACAGGCGAGCGGTCCATCCTGGGTCCCGACGAGCGGTCCATTCTGGGTCTCGACTCTGGACAGCCAGTACTTCATCCATGGTCATCGGACCGGACCCCCTCCACAAGGGAGGGGGGGACATAGGAGAAAGAAAAGAAGCGGCAGATCAACTGGTCTAAAAAGGAGGTCTATTTAAAGGCTAGAGTATACAAATGAGTTTTAAGGTGAGACTTAAATGCTTCTACTGAGGTAGCATCTCGAACTGTTACCGGGAGGGCATTCCAGAGTACTGGAGCCCGAACGGAAAACGCTCTATAGCCCGCAGACTTTTTTTGGGCTTTAGGAATCACTAATAAGCCGGAGTCTTTTGAACGCAGATTTCTTGCCGGGACATATGGTACAATACAATCGGCAAGATAGGATGGAGCTAGACCGTGTAGTATTTTATACGTAAGTAGTAAAACCATAAAGTCACATCTTAAGTGCACAGGAAGCCAGTGCAGGTGAGCCAGTACAGGCGTAATATGATCAAACTTTCTTGTTCTTGTCAAAATGACCGGCCGGAACTGTAAGACTGCAGATTGCCAGAGAATTCCATCAGCCACTTATCAATCTGGACAAAAGGTAAAGATGTCGTCCCGGAACTTACCATTCCGCTGGTTCCTCCTGGCAGCGTTCTCCCAGGTTCAAGAAGCCCTTCAAGATCACCTGGATCAACAACGTGCGGCGGTTTGCTGTACCTTCGGTCATGATAGCTGATCACCCAGAATACACTGTGAGGGTCATCTTAGACTACAGAAGGCGAGGTAGGGGTGTTCAGTACCTGGTCGACTGTGAGGGCTACGGTCTTGATGAACGCTCATGGGTCTCTAGCTCTTGTATTCTCGATCAATCCCTCCTGCAGGACTTCTACTCTCTGCATCCTGTGAAACCAGGTACGCCACCAGGGGGTCAGCTTATAGAGGGATGGGGGGGTCTTGAGGGGAGGGGAGTACTGTCATGATTATCTTCATTTGTTGCTTTAAAATGTAATATCGGAAATTATCGGTATCGGTTTCAAGAAGTAAAATTCATGATCTTTTAAAACGCCGATGTGTACACGGACGTCGCGAGAAGTACAGAGCGCCAATAAACCTTAAAGGCACTGCCTTTGCATGGCGGCCCAATCACATAATATCTACGGCTTTTAACAGTGAATGCAAGGCATACTTGGTCAGCAGCAATACAGGTCACACTGAGGGTGGCCGTATAAACAACTTTAACACTGTTATAAATATGCGCCACACTGTGAAAACACTCCAAACAAGAGTGACAAACACATTGCGGGAGAACATCCGCACCGCAACACAACATAAACACTAAAGTTGCGAATCTTTGGGTGTCCCACGATTTGATTTAATATCGATTCTTGGGGTCGCGATTCAATTATAAATCGATTTTTTCGATTCAACGCGATTCTCGATTCAAATACGATATTTTTACGATTCAAAACAATTCTGTATTCATTCAATACATAGATTTCAGCAGGATCTACCCCAGTCTGCTGACATGTTAGCAGAGTAGTAGATTTTTTTTTTAAAGCTTTTATAAGTTTTAAAGGACAATGTTTTATCAACTGATTGCAATAATGTAAATTTGTTTTAACTATTAAACGAACCAAAAATATGACTTATTTTATCTTTGTGAAAACATTGGACACAGTGTGTTGTCCAGCTTATGAGATGCCATGCAAGTGTAAGCCACTGTGACACTATTGTTCTTTTTTATTATTGTTATAAATGTCTAATGATAATGTCAATGAGGGATTTTTAATCACTGCTATGCTGAAATTATAACTAATATTGATACTGTTGTTGATAATATTCATTTTTGTTTCACTACTTTTGGTTTGTTCTGTGTGGTGTTTGTGTCTCCTCTCGATTGCTCTGTTTATTGAGTGTTGCTGGCTCAGGTTCGGTTTTGGAATTGGATTGCATTGTTATGGTATTGCTGTGCATTGTTTTGTTGGATTGATTACAAAAAATAAAAATAAAAAATCGATTTTAAAAAATGAGAATCGATTCTGAATCGCACAATATGAGAATCGCGATTCAAATTCGAATCGATTTTTTCCCACACCCCTAATAAACACAACAGAAAAAATTCCCAGAACCCCTTGCAGCACTAACTTTTTTCCGGGACGCTACAATATACATCCCCACCCCTTTGAAGTTACTCTCTTGGGCCTTTGTTTTGTTCGAAGAAGATAAGTGAATTATATTGTGAATTATATTTATATAGCGCTTTTCTCTAGTGACTCAAAGCGCTTTACATAGTGAAACCCAATATCTAAGTTACATTTAAACCAGTGTGGGTGGCACTGGGAGCAGGTGGGTAAAGTGTCTTGCCCAAGGACACACCGGCAGTGACAAGGATGGCACAGGCGGGAATCGAACCTGCAACCCTAAAGTTGCTGGCACGGCCACTCTACCAACCGAGCTATGCCGCCCAATGTTGTCCAGGGTGTACCCGCCTTCCGCCCGAATGCAGCTGAGATAGGCTCCAGCAACCCCCCCGCCACCCCAAAAGGGACAAGCGGTAGAAAATAGATGGATGGATGGATGTCACCCTGGTTTTTATCCGTACGCACACACACTTATTTTTCTCCTTAGTTTTAATGATGTTCTGTCGTACTAAGTGCAGACGGAGTGAGAGGGGACAAAAGGTAAAAAGTCTACTTTATAGAGCGCTTTAATGGAATGATACCCTTAAAAAACGTCACATTCATCCATTCACACACCGAGGGCAGAAGCTGCCGTGCAAGGCGCTCACCACGACCTGTCAGGACAGGCTCAGGGGGAAGTGTCTTGCCCAAGGACACAACGGCCGCGACTAGGATGAAATTTGACCTCAATTTTACAAATCGAGGTCAAATACTGCTTTTCTTTTTTGAGTGATTGTTCAATTGAAATAAACTTTGGGCTGTGAGTTGTGTCTCTCTGGCATGGGAGTTATGCCAAGTATTGTTGTGTGGGCGTCAACAATGTGGAGAATGCTTGAGGAGTGAGTGCCAACATAGTGAGATGGCGACACAGTCAATAAGTCACTAATAAAGGGGAAATAGTAATTAACTTCAATAAAACTTCAAGTAGCAGTCGAGTGGAAAAACATGTGAGGTGTCCAAAGGCTTGCCACTGACAGTTTGCTTGTGTTTTAGTTTTTCCTCTGTGTGTTTAGTATATCCTGTTTTTAGTTCATGTCAGCGCTCTTATTTTGTCTGTTTTCTGCTTTTTTCCCCTGTGCGCTGTTTTCCTTGCCACACCTGGTGTCAATCAGCCCGCTCCTATTTTAACTGCTTTGTTCCTCCAGTCAGTGCCGGATTATTGTTTGGTTCATTTTCAGGTCACAACATGTAAATGGAGTATTATTGGTGCTTTCTGGATTTTTTTAGAGGGTTTCATGGGCAAATAGAGGACCCTCCGTCTGTTGAGTCATCCATCCATCCATCTTCAACCGCTTATCCAGAATCGGGTCGCAGGGACAACAGCTCCAGCCAAGACCCCCAGACTTCCCTCTCCAGAGCAACATTAGCAACTTCCTCCTGGGGGATCCCGAAGCGTTCCCAGGCCAGAGAGGAGATGTAATCCCCCCATCTGGTCCTTGGCCTGCCGCGGGATCTTCTCCCAGTGGGACGTGCAACGAGGACCTCCCTAGGGAGATACTCGTGAGGCAGCCGCACGAGATCCCCGAACCACCTAAGCTGGCTTCTTTCCAAGCGAAGGAGCAGTGACTCTACTCCGAGTCTCTCTCGGGTGACTGAACTTCTCACCCTAACTCTAAGGGAGATGCCATTTCGGCCGCTTGTATCTGCCATCTTACTCTTTCGGTCATGACCCACATTTCATGACCATGGGTGAGAGTAGGAATGTAGATAGCTCGGTAGACCGAGAGCTTTGCCTTCTGGCAAGAAGACTTGAGACTAGGGTTAGGGTAAGGTTATAGGCATACAACAAATCCTGCCTCCGAAGTCTGAAAAACAGTTGGGATTGTGTAACTAAGTCAGAGAGCATAGAAACACAAATCCAAGCAAGGGACAGATTAGAACTGGCCTTGGTCAGCACAAGTTCCCGTTCCAGCCCCGGAGTAGCCCCAAACTGAGTCAACAACTCATCCATTTCCTGTTCCTGTTGTGTGGCAACCCAAGGCTTCGTAATAATCTCCTCCAGTTCCAGTACCAGTTCCAGTTGGGCAGATGGCGTCCTTGCAGGGCTATGTGTTACCTGCAACGGCCCAACTCCAGCCCATTGTTGACTCACACTCTGGGCGAGGTCTACTCCGTTGGCCCCGCCCACCTGGTCCTGCCCCCCCAATGCCTTCCATGGATTCTGTTGGCGTCACTATCCTGGCAGGTCTCCCGACCTTTTCTGTAGGACTTCAGCCTGCCTCCACTCTCCCTGTTTTTGTATAGTCTTGGACATTTCCTTGTTTTTGGACTTTGGGGGAAGGTGTTACGTTACACGTAGTGGTGATTTGTTGGTGTTTCTTCCCCTATTGTTTCCACAAGTCACACTCATTCACTTCCTCTGCTGCCAATCGACCGGTTCCTGTCCTCAGACGCTCCAAACCCCCAGTTCATATTACAATCCCAGATGGCTCTGGTTCTAGGGATTGTAGGAGAACGAAACATAAGAGTGTATGAACTAAACGTGGTGTATATTTAAGACAACAAAGCCAAGGTTTTTGGTTTATACTAATTAAATAGCTTTATTTAGTAAGCTTACCTTTCTTTGTCAGAGTTGTCTTTTGGTACGTTTTGTTCATTCCTTTGACAGCAACTGTATTGCCGAGCTACGCTAATGTGAAATGTGAAGTGAATTATATTTATATAGCACTTTTCTCTAGTGACTCAAAGCGCTTTACATAGTGAAACCCAATATCTAAGTTACATTCAAACCAGTGTAGGTGGCACTGTGAGCAGGTGGGTAAAGTGTCTTGCCCAAGGACACAACGGCAGTGACTAGAATGGCGGAAGCGGGAATCGAACCTGCAACCCTCAAGTTGCTGGCACGGCCACTCTACCAACCGAGCTAAACCGCCCCAGGAGCTCAAAACAAACAGAAAACACAAAAGACTCAAAAATCTAATCATAATATGATCCGGACAGCGGATCATAACAGACATGTTGATTGGCAGCAGGCGTCGACTTGTTGGCAATCAACGGCAGGTGAGGAAAAAAACACAGTGGTCAGCGTGACAAGCAGGAAGTGGAAACCAAAATAAGAGCACTTATGAAAAGTAAATACAAAAACAAGAAAACAAACAAAGGAAATGACAGATCGTCCACAAACAATAACAATATCATCAACTAGCGAATGGAGTTTGACAAAAATCCAAGAGAGTGTATGGTGTGTGCGACTATTTGTAAGAATTAACTGTTGAGTGTCACCGTAAATGTTGAGCAAGAGGCAAGTCCAAAAGGGGGCGGGGCAGGCTCACAGATCCATGAAACAAGCAGGATGTCAGGAGCTATAGAGGGGCGTAGGGGGTCCGTGTCCAAGCGGGGGTCGAGGATCAAGGGAGACAATCCAAAGTCCAGTGGGAAGTCGAGTCACACAGCTCGATCATGGTGAGACAGGGAAAGCATTTTCCGTCTGTGCAAAGGGACAACTTGCAATCCTGGATTGGGAGTCGTCTCGAATCAGTGTTTGTGCCCAGACCCGGCCTGCTGACTGCCAAGGGCGGACATCGAGTACCCATGACGGCGGATGCCAGAAAACTGTTCTCCAAAATAATAGAGTCCGTGAATGACAATTTGCTCAGTTGCGTCTTCTGAGTCCACACAGGAGCTGTCTTCCTTCCTCTTAGCAGCATGTCAAAAAGGGCTGACTGACTGAAGCTCAAACATTGTTGTCTAATGTTGTCTTGTCAACCCCGCCCTATGGTTACCTTTTAATATCACTAGTTTTGTTGAAAATTATTGGATTTGTTGTGTTTTACCAAACACCTCGTTTAGTTTATACACTTTTATGTTGAGTTCTTGTCAGGACGTGTTGGTGACAAACCCCAAGATGCAGCGATGGCAGGTTCCGATGCAGGAAAACATGACTTTTAACAGGAATCAGGAAACAGGCTAAGTGGAAACAACAAACAGCAATCAGGAACCAGGGAACAGCTCACCATACTCCAGCACTGACTAGAGGGCGAGGCAGGTATAAACAGCCTCTGGCTGATTGATGCCAGGTGTGGCCAGGGTGCCAATCAGCCGCAGGTGAAGGGAAACAGCGCTCAGGGAGACAAGCAGGAAACTGAATAAAAATAAGAGCGCTGACAGGAAATAAAACAAACACAGAGGAAGAAGTAAAACATAACCAGTCAGTGACAAGCCTGACAGTTCTCCCACGATCCTTAGAATCAGAGCCATCTGAGAACGTAAGAGGAGGGTTCTGTCATGAGCTGTTTCGGGTTGTCTTGTGTTTGGTTCCCTAAGGGCTGGTTTGTGTCACCATTACACCTGTGTCTTGCCCTGGCCTTTGTTCCAACCAATCAGCACTCTCCTTCCTCGTGTGTCTAGTTCAGGTGTATTCAATTGTCTGATTCAGGGGTCGGGAACCTTTTTGGCTGAGAGAGCCATGAAAGCCACGTATAATATTTTTAACAGCGAATACAACTATCAGGTTCAAACATTGATGACATCTATTAAACAGACAAGAAGGAAGGAAACAAACAGAGACTGGATTCAATTTAGCTCAATGAGGAGAAACCCGTAGACCTGTATTCTTGTACAGTGTCGTCCTCTGACAAGAGAATTCTACGACTCCTCTTTCATTTGGACTTTCCCAGATTACAACAACTAAATGCATGCATCTCTTATTCTTTTTAATAACATTGTTATTCTGAAGCTAACCAATGATAAATGAAATACTTTTGATTATTAACGCGACTTCTTGAACAGGTGCGGTAGATGGACCGCTCGCCTGTGTATCGGTTGGGGACATCTCTACGCTGCTGATCCGCCTCCGCTTGAGATGGTTTCCTGTGGACGGGACTCTCGCTGCTGTCTTGGATCCGCTTGAACTGAACTCTCGCGGCTGTGTTGGAGCCACTATGGATTGAACTTTCACAGTATCATGTTAGACCCGCTCGACATCCATTGCTTTCGGTCCCCTAGAGGGGGGGGTTGCCCACATCTGAGGTCCTCTCCAAGGTTTCTCATAGTCAGCATTGTTACTGGCGTCCCACTGGATGTGAATTCTCCCTGCCCACTGGGTGTGAGTTTTCCTTGCCCTTTTGTGGGTTCTTCCGAGGATGTTGTAGTCGTAATGATTTGTGCAGTCCTTTGAGACATTTGTGATTTGGGGCTATATAAATAAACATTGATTGATTGAATTTTCTCAAAAATCGACGGTGCGGCTAATGTCCAAATGAATTTTGGTTGAGCTTACCGACCTTGAAGCCATTTTTATTTAGTACATGTTGTAATGATAAGTGTGACCGGTAGATGGCAGTCACACATAAGAGATACGTGTAGACTGCAATATGACGCCAGTAAACAACACCCAAACTTTAAATGTTCCATCGAGAATATAGAACATTACACAGGGCGCTCAAAAATCTTTCAAAATGTTTTAGTGCAACTTTGAAGCCACACCGCTTGATGGAATGTCGGCGCATTACAGCTACCGTAGTCAGAGATACAAGTATTACTACGGGGTGCGTATAAGGACCGCAAAATGGCACTCATTAGCGGACACATTACCCGGCATTTTGTTTAGCAATATTATGCAAGTGGGAGGAAGCCAGAGTACCCGGAAGGAACTCACGCAGTCACGGGGAGAACATGCTAACTCCACACAGAAAGATCCCGAACCCGGGATTGAACCCAGGACTGCTCAGGACTTTCGTATTGTGTGGTAGATGCACTAATCCCTCTCCCACCGTGCTGCCCAGGATGGAATTTTATTTGATTTATGTGTACAACATCAATCAAATAAATTATTTTTGATAGGCACTCTGTGTATTTGATGTATCTCTTGTTCATTTACATTTAAAAAAATAAGGTTTTCATTGTTAGGTTCCTGGTTTGTCTGCTTTCTCTCTCGGCCCCTCAGTTGCCATGACGCCGGGGGAATGGGAGAGAAGAAAAAGCACACCTGTGGACAATCATGTCTGGCTACTTCATCTGATTGCTCACACCTGCTTGTCGCCTCCCTCGCCCTCCTTCACCCTCAACGTTTGAAGACCTCGCCGACAACAACTCTTTTGTTTTTGTTTGCTTTGTCTTGTCCTGTGCTCCGTCTTATTCAGTCTGCCTGAAGACTTGTCGTTGACTCCTCTGTCGCTCTGCTTCCGGGGTCCAAGTTCTTAGTCCATGTCAGATCACAGTCCGGATCAACTTCAGTACATCTTGTAGGCATATTTGTAATATTATTCATTAAATGTAATACATTTAGAGCAGGGGTCAGCAACCTTTTTGAAAGCAAGAGCTACTTCTTGGGTACTGATTAATGCGAAGGGCTACCAGTTTGATACACACTTAAATACATTGCCAGAAACAGCCAATTTGCTCAATTTACTTTTAATAAATAAATATATATATATATATATATATATATATATATATATATAAAAAGAAGGGTATTCCTGTCTGTCATTCCGCCGTACATTTTTTTTCCTTTTACAGAAGGTTTTTTGTAGAGAATAAATGATGAAAAAACACTTAATTGAACGGTTTAAAAGAGGATAAAACACACAAAAAAAGAAAATTTTATTTTGAACTATAAGTTATCTTCAATTACGACTCTTTAAAAATCAAAATTCAACCGAAAAAAATGTATAGAAAAACTAGCTAATTCGAATCTTTTTGAAAAAAATTGAAAGAAGTATTTAAGGAACATCATTAGTAATTTTTCCTGATTAATTTTGATGACATGTTTTAAATAAGTTAAAATCCAATCTGCACTTTGTTAGAATATATAACAAATTGGACCAAGCTATATTTCTAACAAAGACAAATCATTATTTCTTCTAGATTTTCCAGAACAAAAATTAAAAAAATTCAAAAGACTTTGAAAAAAGATATAAATTTGATTCTACAGATTTTCTAGATTTGCCAGAATATTTTTATTTTATTTTAATTATAATTAGTGTGAATGTGAGTGTGAATGTTGTCTGTCTATCTGTGTTGGCCCTGTGATGAGGTGGCGACTTGTCCAGGGTGTACCCTGCCTTCCGCCCGATTGTAGCTGAGATAGGCGCCAGCGCCCCCCGCGACCCCGAAAGGGAATAAGCGGTAGAAAATGGATGGATGGATAGTTTGAAGAAATATCTCACAAATATTCTTCGTCGAAAAAACAGAGCTAAAATGAGGAATTACATTAAATGTATTTATTATTCTTTACAATTAAAAAATAATAAATAAATGGGTTGTACTTGTAAAGCGCTTTTCTACCTTTTTACCACATTCACACACTGATGGAGGGAGCTGCCATGCAAGGCGCCAACCAGCACCCATCAGGAGCAAGGGTGAAGTGTCAGGACACAACAGACGTGACGTACTAGGTGGGGATTGAACCAGGGACCACTCTACCACTGCGCCACGACGTCCCTAAAAAATAAAAAAAAATTACTTGAACATTGATTTAAATTGTCAGGAAAGAAGAGGAAGGAATTTAAAAGATCGTACTCCTCCTTCTTAATTTGACTTTCTCCCCCCTCCTTCCCACAGCTGCTTCCTCAGGCAAGTGGGTTGTAAACAGCGTTGCCTTTGGTTACCGAACAGTTCGAAGAAAGTTCGTCAAATAGTTAAAAGAGTCCCATAAAATAGTTCAAAGAGAGTCCCATTAAATAGTTCAAAGAGAGTTCCATAAATAGTTCAAAAAGAGTTTGAGACACGGCCACTGTACTCTATGTACAGTCCTGCACCACGCTCTGCCCCAAGACCTTACTCCTCCTTCTTTATTTGACTTTCTCCCCCCTCCTACCCCCAGCTGCTTCCTGATTCAAGTGGGTCGGAAACAGCGTCGCCTTCAGTTACCGAACAGTTTGAAGAGAGTTCGTTGAATAGTTCCATAAAATAATCCAAAGAGCGTTCCATAAAATAGTTCAAAGAGAGTTTGTAAAATACTTCAAAAAGAGTTCCCGTGGAAGTTGGGCAGATCCTGCCATCTGTCCGCTTTGTAGTCCCAGTGAAGTTTTATGAGCATTCTTCTTGGAAGGTTTCAGCCTTTTGTCTTCTTGTCAGGAACACAATCTAATACAAAGTATTTTGTGATCATTTAGAAACAATTATTCTAACAAGGGGAGTTTCACAAAGCAGCTGTTGTGAACTTATTTGTCTTTTTTATTGATGACTTTACAAGTCTCGTCTGAGCTTAGTGATTTGATCAAATTGATGTGATCAGCGACTCAGCAAAGTCCATGAGAACTGGTTCAATGGGTCTCAGGGCGTTCAGTCACTCGCAAGTGGACTGCTTGGTTTGTCTTGGAAGACGTTTTGCCGCTCAACCGAGTAGGTTTCATCTGTTCATGCAGATCTAGCCTAAGATTTTGTTGGACTAGATCTGACTAATTTAAGTCTACTTGCACGAACTGATGAAGCCTACTAAATAGAGGGCAGGAGCCTAATAGTCTCTGCAAAAGTATGTATTTGACACCAGCGTTACTACTGGCTACAATAACAAATACATTTTTAGTTGAGGGAAATTCTTCACATTTTAATTTATCATTGACAAACGCTTGCTTTTTTCCTTTAATAGCTCGTAATAATCATACTTGCCAACCCTCCCGGATTTTCCGGGAGACTCCAGAAATTCAGCGCCTCTTCCGAAAACCTCCCGGGACAAATTTTCTCCCAAAATTCAGGAGGAGCTGGAGGCCACGCCCCTTCCAGCTTCATGCGGACCTGAGTGAGGTCAGCCTGTTTTCACGTCAGCTTTCCCACAATATAAACAGCGTGTCTGCCCAATGACGTTATAACTGTAGAATGATCGAGGGCGAGTTCTTGGTTTCTTATGTGGGTTTATTGTTAGGCAGTTTCATTAACGTCCTCCCAGCGCGGTAACAACACACAACAACAGCAGTCGCGTTTTCGTCTACCGTAAAGCAGTTCGTCTGCCGTAAACAGCAATGTTGTGAGACTCTTAAACAGGACAATAATGCCATCTACCGTACATGCATATGGTTAGAAAAATGGTGACAGAGAATAGAATAAGGATGGACAATTCAACCCGTAACTCAATAATGAGTAGATGAGTGTTATGTGTGTGTATATGTGTACATAAATGAACACTGAAATTCAAGTATTTATTTTCTTTATATATATATATATATATATATATATATATATCCATCAATTTTCTACCGCTTATTCCCTTCGGGGTCGCGGGGTGCGCTGGTGCCTATCTCAGCTACAATCGGGCGGGAGGCGGGGTTACATCCTGGACAAGTCGCCACCTCATCACAGGGCCAACACAGATAGACAGACAACATTCACACTCACATTCACACACTAGGGACCATTTAGTGTTGCCAATCAACCTATCCCCAGGTGCATGTCTTTGGAGGTGGGAGGGGCCTATCCCCAGGTGCATGTCTTTGGAGGTGGGAGGGGCCTATCCCCAGGTGCATGTCTCTGGAGGTGGGAGGGGCCTATCCACAGTTGCATGTCTTTGGATGTGGGAGGGGCCTATCCCCAGGGGGATGTCTCTGGAGGTGGGAGGGGTCTATCCCCAGGTGCATGTCTTTGGAGGTGGGAGGGGCCTATCCCCAGGTGCATGTCTCTGGAGGTGGGAGGGGCCTATCCCCAGGTGCATGTCTTTGGAGGTGGGAGGGGCCTATCCCCAGGGGGATGTCTTTGGAGGTGGGAGGGGCCTATCCCCAGGTGCATCTCTTTGGGAGGTGGGAGGGGCCTATCCCCAGGGGGATGTCTTTGGAGGTGGGAGGGGCCTATCCCCAGGTGCATGTCTTTGGAGGTGGGAGGGGCCTATCCCCAGGTGCATGTCTTTGGGAGGTGGGAGGGGCCTATCCCCAGGTGCATGTCTTTGGGAGGTGGAAGGGGCCTATCCCCAGGTGGATGTCTTTGGAAGTGGGAGGAAGCCGGAGTTTCTGGAGGGAACCCACGCAGTCACGGGGAGAACATGCAAACTCCACACAGAAAAATCCCGAGCCCGGGATTGAACTCCGGACTACTCAAGACCTTCGTATTGTGAAGTGAAGTGAAGTGAATTATATTTTATATAGCGCTTTTTCTCTAGTGACTCAAAGCGCTTTACATAGTGAAACCCAATATCTAAGTTACATTTAAACCAGTGTGGGTGGCACTGGGAGCAGGTGGGTAAAGTGTCTTGCCCAAGGACACAACGGCAGTGACTAGGATGGCGGAAGCGGGAATCGAACCTGCAACCCTCAAGTTGCTGGCACGGCCACTCTACCAACCGAGCTAAACCGAGGCACATGCACAAACCCCTGTTGACAACTTGCTCTTAGCTGGTCAAACACAGTAAGCAATCAAAGTTCAAAGTGAAATGCAGTAATTCAACTTGAACCCAGCAGTTCACACAAACAAATTAAGATAGTTCAGTAAGCAAATGAAGAAGCTTGCAGGTACGAGGTAAGCATATCAAAGTAAGCTTTTCGATGGTCATCAAATGAAGAAGCATATTCACCGACCATTGGTGCCTTCAATCAGTAAGTCGGTGGCCGTTTTACTTTGGCATTCTGGGAATTGTAGTTTCCAATGGTTTTGACCATGTAGTTGGCGCGTAGAAGATCCACTCATGGAAGTTACATACACAGCCTATCAAGCTTCTACGAGACTGAGACCAGCGCTGTAACATTTACCTGTGACCTTTGTAGAATCCTTCAGAAAGACCTGGCCTCTGGCTGTTCAGCTGAAGAATGCGGGTGAAGTCTAAAACTGCGGCAGGTAAAGAAGTTTTAACCAGCCAAAGACCATGATGGTGCCTCCTTCCACACTGTGGTCATCAAGTCCATTCTCTACTCCTCCATCATAGTCTGGTGTGTGGGAGCCACAGCAAAAGACAAATTCAGGCTCTGCAGAGAAGGTGATTGGCTGCATTCTACCGTCAATCCATGACCGACACACTTCCAATTGTGGCTAAACCCTCCCATCCTGCACATTGACTGTTTGAGACTCTACAAAAACCAGGATCAAAACCTTATGATACAAAACCAATTTCTTCCACTCTGTTGTCAGCTTAATCAATGTCCCTGGCCTGCCCCCCACCTTCCTAGGATATCGGTACTCAACGCCAGATATCGGTTTTTAAGATTCCAGATGAAATGGTGAGACCACCGGGTTCTCTGTGGATTGTTGTCGATTCTAGGAGGAAGAAGGAGAGGAAGCAAAAGCAGGGTCGCGGTTCTGGCATTAAGCTAAGGCTAAGGAAACAACCACACCCTTAGCCCTGCACTCTTCAGCATCTACATGCTGCCGCAGGGTGACGTCAAACGCAAATAAGGTGTTAGCTTTCACTGCTATCCTGATGACACCCAACTCTACATGCCCCTAAAGCTGACCAACATGCCGGATTGTAGTCAGCTGGAGGCGTGTCTTAATGAAATTAAACAATGGATGTCCGCTAATTTTTTGCAACTTAACGCCAAAAAAACGGAAATGCTGATTATCGGTCCTGCTAGACACCGACCTCTATTTAATAATACAACTTTAACATTTGACAACCAAATAATAAAACTAAATCTGGGTATTATCTTCGACCCAACTCTCTCCTTTGAGGCACACATTAAAAGCGTTACTAAAACGGCCTTCTTTCATCTCCGTAATATCGCTAAAATTCGCTCCATTCTGTCCACTAAAGACGCTGAGATCATTATCCATGCGTTTGTTACGTCTCGTCTCGACTACTGTAATGTATTATTTTCGGGTCTCCCCATGTCTAGCATTAAAAGATTACAGTTGGTACAAAATGCGGCTGCTAGACTTTTGACAAGAACAAGAAAGTTTGATCACATTACGCCTGTACTGTATATACCTTTATATACATATATACATACATATATACCTATACTGTATATACCTTTATATACATATATACATACATATATACCTATACTGTATATACCTTTATATACATATATACATACATATATACCTATACTGTATATACCTTTATATACATATATACATACATATATACCTATACTGGCTCACCTGCACTGGCTTCCTGTGCACTTAAGATGTGACTTTAAGGTTTTACTACTTACGTATAAAATACTACACGGTCTAGCTCCATCCTATATTGCCGATTGTATTGTACCATATGTCCCGGCAAGAAATCTGCGTTCAAAAAACTCCGGCTTATTAGTGATTCCTAGAGCCCCAAAAAAAGTCTGCGGGCTATAGAGCGTTTTCATTTCGGGCTCCAGTACTCTGGAATGCCCTCCCGGTAACAGTTCGAGATGCTACCTCAGTAGAAGCATTTAAGTCTCACCTTAAAACTCATATGTATACTCTATCCTTTAAATAGACCTCCT
Organism: Nerophis ophidion; assembly: GCF_033978795.1. NCBI lineage: Eukaryota > Metazoa > Chordata > Actinopteri > Syngnathiformes > Syngnathidae > Nerophis > Nerophis ophidion. The sequence continues at coordinate 76,132,675 of NC_084612.1, forward strand.
TTTTAGACCAGTTGATCTGCCGCTTTTCTTTTTTCTCCTATGTACCCCCCTCCCTTGTGGAGGGGGTCCGGTCCGATGACCATGGATGAAGTACTGGCTGTCCCGAGTCGAGACCCAGGATGGACCGCTCGCCTGTGTATCGGTTTGGGACATCTCTACGCTGCTGATCCGCCTCCGCTTGAGATGGTTTCCTTTGGACGGGACTCTCGCTGCTGTCTTGGATCCGCTTTGAACTGAACTCTCGCGGCTGTGTTGGAGCCACTATGGATTGAACTTTCACAGTATCATGTTAGACCCGCTCGACATCCATTGCTTTCGGTCCCCTAGAGGGGGGGGGGTTGCCCACATCTGAGGTCCTCTCCAAGGTTTCTCATAGTCAGCATTGTCACTGGCGTCCCACTGGATGTGAATTCTCCCTGCCCACTGGGTGTGAGTTTTCCTTGCCCTTTTGTGGGTTCTTCCGAGGATGTTGTAGTCGTAATGATTTGTGCAGTCCTTTGAGACATTTGTGATTTGGGGCTATATAAATAAACATTGATTGATTGATTGATTGAAGCCACTACTACCAAGCCTGAACCTCTCCAATGCCAGAACCCTGCTGCAGAAAACGGATGATTTGGAATTATAACTCGCTGGAGACCGTTTTGTACGTGACCGCTGTGTAAATGATCACGGAAACCTGGCTTCACCCGGACATCTACGATGTTGCGATGCAGCTAGCAGGTGGCACTCTGCTCCTTTGGGACAGGACTTAGGACGCCGGCAAGAGCAGAGGGCGACTCTGCATTTATGTACAAACCCTGTTTCCATATGTGTTGGGAAACTGTGTTAGATGTAAATATAAACAGAATACAATGATTTGCAAATCCTTTTCAACCCATATTCAGTTGAATATGCTACAAAGACAACATATTTGATGTTCAAACTCATAAACTTATTTTTTTTTGCAAATAATAGTTAAGTTAGAATTTCATGGCTGCAACACGTGCCAAAGTAGTTGGGAAAGGGCATGTTCACCACTGTGTTACATCACCTTTTCTTTTAACAACACTCAATAAACGTTTGGGAACTGAGGAAACTAATTGTTGAATCTTTGAAAGTAGAATTCTTTTCCATTCTTGTTTTATGTAGAGCTTCAGTCCTTCAACAGTCCGGGGTCTCCGCTGTCGTATTTTACGCTTCATAATGCGCCACACATTTTCCATGGGAGACAGGTCTGGACTGCAGGCGGGCCAGGAAAGTACCAGCACTCTTTTTTTTACGAAGCCACGCTGTTGTAACACTTGTCTTGCTGAAATAAGCAGGGGCGTCCATGATAACGTTGCTTGGATGACAACATATGTTGCTCCAAAACCTGTATGGACCTTTCAGCATTAATGGTGCCTTCACAGATGTGTAAGTTACCCATGCCTTGGGCACTAATGCACCCCCATACCATCACACATGCTGGCTTTTGAACTTTGCGCCTATAACAATCCGAATGGTTATTTTCCTCTTTGGGGCGGTTTAGCTCGGTTGGTAGAGTGGCCGTGCCAGCAACTTGAAGGTTGCAGGTTCGATTCCCGCTTCCGCCATCCTAGTCACTGCCGTTGTGTCGTTGGGCAAGACACTTTACCCACCTGCTCCCAGTGCCACCCACACTGGTTTGAATGTAACTTAGATATTGGGTTTCACTAAGTAAAGCGCTGTGAGTCACTAAAGAAAAAGCGCTATATAAATATAAAAAATAAATATAATTCACTTCACTGTTCTGGAGGACACCAATTTCTGTTTCCAAATATAATTTGAAATGTGGACTCGTCAGACCACAGAACACTTTTCCACTTTGCATCAGTCCATCTTAGGTGAGCTCGGGCCCAGAGAAGCCAGCGGCGTTCCTGGGTGTTGTTGATAAATGGGTTTGGCTTTGCATAGTAGAGTTTTAACTTGCACTTACAGATGTAGCGACCAACTGTAGTTACTGACAGTGGTTTTATGAAGTGTTCCTGAGCCCATGTGGTGATATCCTTTACACACTGATGTCGGTTTTTGATGCAGTACCGCCTGAGGGATCAAAAGTCTATATAATCATTGCTTACGTGCAGTGATTCCTCCAGATTCTCTGAACTTTTGGATGATTTTACGGACCGTAGATGGTAAAATCCCTAAATTCCTTGCAATAGCTCGTTGAGAAATGTTGTTCTAAAACTGTTTGACAATTTGCTTACAAAGAGGTGACCCTCGCCCCATCCTTGCATTTCATGGAAGCTGTTTTTATACCCAATCATGGCACCCACCTGTTCCCAATTAGCCTGCACACCTGTGGGATGTTCCAAATAAGTGTTTGATGAGCATTCCTCAACTTTATCAGTGTTTATTGCCACCTTTGCCAACTTCTTTGTCACATGTTGCTGGCATCAAATTCTAAAGTTAATGATTATTTGCACACAAAAAAAAAAGTTTATGAGTTTGAACATCAAATATGTTGTCTTTGTAGCATATTCAACTGAATATGGGTTGAAAAGGATTTGCAAATCATTGTATTCTGTTTATATTTACATCTAACACAATTTCCCAACTCATATGGAAACGGGGTTTGTACATTAAAGTTGGGGTCACTGTTCCCCAGATGTCAAGTACGTGTCTGTAAAATGTCATCCCTCTTTTCCTGCCAGGAGAGCTGACTGTTGTGATCATCACGGCTGTGTTTATTCCCCCCGACGCCAGTGTAAACACATCACTCTCTCGCCTGCTGAACATCGTACATGAAGAGCAGCGGGCCCACCCAAACGCTGTTCACATAAACGCAAGGGACTTTAATTTTACTCCCAAAGTTCCACCAGCGTGTGAAGAAAATATTTCGTATCATGTTTACAGCAACATTAGGCATGCATAGTGAGGCACACTCCTCTCCTGCCTCGGACAATCAGACGGCCTGCAACAAACTTTGTGTTTCGGGTTAAAAACTCAAGTGTCTGATCAATAGTGAGTCACACCTGTATGGAAACGTTTCCCGGGTGAGAATGAGACAATACAGTGTCTCACCATAAGTGGTGCTGTAAGCAAAGAAAAACTATAGAATCAATCAATCAATCAATGTTTACTTATATAGCCCTAAATCACTAGTGTCTCAAAGGGCTGCACAAACCACCACGACATCCTCGGTAGGCCCACATAAGGGCAAGGAAAACTCACACCCAGTGGGACATCGGTGACAATAATGACTATGAGAACATGATACTGTGATACTGATGATACTGATGACTATGAGAACATATGAGAACATGATACTGTGAAAGATCAATCCATAATGGATCCAACACAGTCGCGAGAGTCCAGTCCAAAGCGGATCCAACACAGCAGCGAGAGTCCCGTTCACAGCAGAGCCAGCAGGAAACCATCCCAAGCGGAGGCGGATCAGCAGCGCAGAGATGTCCCCAGCCGATACACAGGCGAGCAGTACATGGCCACTGGATCGGACCGGACTCCCTCCACAAAGGAGAGTGGGACATAGAAGAAAAAGAAAAGAAACGGCAGATCAACTGGTCTAAAAAGGGAGTCTATTTAAAGGCTAGAGTATACAAATGAGTTTTAAGGTGAGACTTAAATGCTTCTACTGAGGTAGCATCTCGAACTGTTACCGGGAGGGCATTCCAGAGTACTGGAGCCCGAAATGAAAAAGCTCTACAGCCCGCAGACTTTTTTTGGGCTTTGGGGATCACTAATAAGCCGGAGTCCTTTGAACGCAGATTTCTTGCCGGGACATATGGTACAATACAATCGGCAAGATAGGATGGAGCTAGACCGTGTAGTATTTTATACGTAAGTAGTAAAACCTTAAAGTCACATCTTAAGTGCACAGGAAGCCAGTGCAGGTGAGCCAGTACAGGCGTAATGTGATCAAACCTTCTTGTTCTTGTCAAAAGTCTAGCAGCCGCATTTTGTACCAACTGTAATCTTTTAATGCTAGACATGGGGAGACCCGAAAATAATATGTTACAGTAGTCGAGGCGAGACGTAACAAACGCATGGATAATGATCTCAGCGCCTTTAGTGGACAGAATGGAGCGAATTTTAGCGATATTGCGGAGATGAAAGAAGGCCGTTTTAGTAACGCTTTTAATGTGTGCCTCAAAGGAGAGAGTTGGGTCGAAGATAATACCCAGATTTTTTACCGTGTCGCCTTGTTTAATTGTTTGGTTGTCAAATGTTAGAGTTGTATTATTAAATAGAGTTCGGTGTCTAGCAGGACCGATAATCAGCATTTCCGTTTTTTTGGCGTTGAGTTGCAAAAAGTTAGCGGACATCCATTGTTTAATTTCATTAAGACACGCCTCCAGCTGACTACAATCCGGCATGTTGGTCAGCTTTAGGGGCATGTAGAGTTGGGTGTCATCAGCATAACAGTGAAAGCTAACACCGTATTTGCGTATGATGTCACCTAGCGGCAGCATGTAGATGCTGAAGAGTGCAGGGCCAAGGACCGAACCCTGGGGAACTCCACACGTTACCTTAACGTAGTCCGAGGTCACATTGTTATGGGAGACACACTGCATCCTATCAGTAAGATAAGAGTTAAACCAAGACAGGGCTAAGTCTGACATACCAATTCGTGTTTTGATACGTTCTAATAAAATATTATGATCGACAGTATCGAAAGCAGCGCTAAGATCGAGGAGCAGCAACATAGATGACGCATCAGAATCCATCGTTAGCAAGAGATCATTAGTCATTTTTGCGAGGGCTGTCTCCGTCGAGTGATTTGCCCTGAAACCGGATTGAAAGGTTTCACATAGATTGTTAGACGCTAAGTGTTCATTTAACTGCTCCGCAAAATTTTTTTCGAGGATTTTTGAAATAAAGGGAAGGTGAGACACCGGTCGGTAGTTTACCATGAGGTCAGGATCGAGGTTAGGTCTTTTAAGAAGAGGATGAATAACCGCTTTTTTGAATGCTAGGGGAACAGTGCCCGAGGAAAGTGATAAGTTTATAATATTTAGCACTGATGGACCTAATAATACAAAGAGCTCCTTGATCAGTTTCCCAGGAAGAGGGTCAAGTAAACCTGTTGTTTGTTTTATTCCATTTACACGTTGTAACAATTCCTCTAATGTTATTTCCTCAAAACGAGAGAAACTATTTTGGAGGGCAGTATCCGCCGTATATACAATCGTGTCAGTGTTAATAGAACCCCGTTGTAGCTGGGACGCATTGTCTTTAATCTCCTTTCTAATGACTTCAATTTTCTTACTAAAGAATTGCATAAAGTCATCAGCTGAGTGGGTGGAGCTACTGGAAGGAGTCCCTTGTTGGGTTAGCGATGCTACCGTACTAAACAAAAATTTAGGATCGTTTTTATTACGGTGGATGAGATTTGAGTAATAATTAGCTTTAGCTAAGGTAAGCATGCGTTTATAAGTTATTAAACCATCACTCCATGCTTGATGGTGCACCTCAAGTTTAGTCGTGCGCCATTTGCGTTCCAGCTTTCTGCATAATAATTTCTGAGCTCTAGTTTCTTCTGTAAACCACGGGGTGCGCTTTTTTGGAGCCTTTTTTAACTTTAGCGGTGCTATGTTATCAATGGTTTCGCGCAGGGCGTCGTTAAAAGTTGTTAGTGAGGTTATCAATAGAGCCCACATATTTTGGGAATGGTGCCATTACCGAGGGCAGTAGGAGAAGAAGAAACCAGGCATAAAGTTGTGTTCTCCGGTCACATCAAAACAAAAACAAGTTATGATGGCAGAAGCGGGCAAAGAAAGTCAATCAATCAATCGATGTTTACTTATATAGCCCTAAATCACTAGTGTCTCAAAGGGCTGCACAAACCACTACGACATCCTCGGTAGGCCCACATAAGGGCAAGGAAAACTCACACCCAGTGGGACGTCGGTGACAATAATGACTATGAGAACCTTGGAGAGGAGGAAAGCAATGGATGTCGAGCGGGTCTAACATGATACTGTGAAAGTTCAATCCATAATGGATCCAACACAGTCGCGAGAGTCCAGTCCAAAGCGGATCCGACACAGCAGCGAGAGTCCCGTTCACAGCGGAGCCAGCAGGAAACCATCCTAAGCGGAGGCGGATCAGCAGCGCAGAGATGTCCCCAGCCGATACACAGGCAAGCAGTACATGGCCACCGGATCGGACCGGACCCCCTCCACAAGGGAGAGTGGGACATAGAAGAAAAAGAAAAGAAACGGCAGATCAACTGGTCTAAAAAGGGAGTCTATTTAAAGGCTAGAGTATACAGATGAGTTTTAAGGTGAGACTTAAATGCTTCTACTGAGGTAGCATCTCGAACTTTTACCGGGAGGGCATTCCAGAGTACTGGAGCCCGAACGGAAAACGCTCTATAGCCCGCAGACTTTTTTTGGGCTTTGGGAATCACTAATAAGCTGGAGTCCTTTGAACACAGATTTCTTTGGACAGACGACAACGGGAAATGACTTCACATTTATTTACACAAGTGTAAAATATCCAGAGAATGTTGACTGGGAGTCCTGAGGAAGTTGTGCAGCCCTTTGAGACACTCCTGATTTAGGGCTATATAAAGGGTGTTTTTAGGTTCTACAAACCCTGTTTCCATATGAGTTGGGAAATTGTGTTAGATGTAAATATGAACGGAATTCAATTATTTGCAAATCCTTTTCAACCCATATTCAGTTGAATATGCTACAAAGACAACATATTTGATGTTCAAACTGATAAACATTTTTTTGTTGCAAATAATCATTAACTTTAGAATTTGATGCCAGCAACACGCGACAAAGAAGTTGGGAAAGGTGGCAATAAATACTGATAAAGATGAGAAATGCTCATCAAACACTTATTTGGAACATCTCACAGGTGTGCAGGCTAATTGGGAACAGGTGGGTGCCATGATTGGGTATAAAAACAGATTCCCAAAAAATCTTCACAAGAAAGGATGGGGCTTTAAGTCCACCCATCCATCCATTTTCTACCGCTTATTCCTTTGGGGGTCGCTGGTGCCTATCTCAGCTACAATCAGGCAGAAGGCGGGGTACACCCTGGACAAGTCGCCACCTCATCGCAGTGCTTTAAGTCCTCATAATTTAATTTATATCTCATGACACACTATCTGTATGGAATATGGCTTTTAATTTGTTGTGGCTCCAGACATATTTGTTTTTGTATTTTTGGTCCAATATGGCTCTTTCAACATTTTGCAGCTAGCATGTTAGAAAATGAAGGAACATTAAATAAAAGTATTCCTCTCCTACCTGTGAGCTATCAAACTAAATCCCAGCCTGGCCCAGAACTAAAAGTGGTCAATGGTTCATTGTTTCTTTGGCCGCCATTTTGAAGTGGCTGGCGGGTGACACATAGGCCACTTCATTGGCCATAACTCCTCCGCTCGGCGACTTAGGAGCGCCTCCTGGTGGTGGACAATAAAATGGTCATTGGCCATAGTGGATCTAACGGTTAGATCCACTATCGACTGGACTCTCACAATATTATGTTAGATCCACTATGGACTGGACTCTCACTATTATGTTAGATCCACTATGGACTGGACTCTCACACTATTATGTTAGATCCACTATGGACTGGACTCTCACTATTATGTTAGATCCACTATGGACTGGACTCTCACTATTATGTTAGATCCACTATGGACTGGTCTCTCACTATTATGTTAGATCCACTATGGACTGGACTCTTTCTATTATGTTGGATCCACTATGGACTGGACTCTCACACTATTATTTTAGATCCACTATGGACTGGACTGTCACTATTATGTTAGATCCACTATAGACTGAACTCTCACTATTATGTTAGGTCCACTATGGACTGGACTCTCACACTATTATGTTGGATCCACTATGGACTGGACTCTCACTATTATGTTAGATCCACTATGGACTGGACTCTCACCATTATGTTAGATCCACTATGGACTGGACTCTCACTATTATGTTAGATCCACTATGGACTGGACTCCCACTATTACGTTAGATCCACTACGGACTGGACTCTCACTATTATGTTAGATCCTCTATGGACTGGAATCTCACTATTATGTTAGATCCACTATGGACTGGTCTCTCACACTATTATGTTAGATCCACTATGGACTGGACTCTCACACTATTATGTTAGATCCACTATGGACTGGACTCTCACTATTATGTTAGATCCACTATGGACTGGACTCTCACACTATTATGTTGGATCCACTATGGACTGGACTCTCCCTATTATATTAGATCCACTATGGACTGGACTCTCACTATTATGTTAGATCCACTATGGACTGGACTCTCACTATTATGTTAGATCCACTATGGACTGGACTCTCACTATTATGCTAGATCCACTATGGACTGGACTCTCACTATTATGTTAGATCCACTATGGACTGGACACTCACTATTAGGTTGGATCCACTATGGCCTGGACTCTCACTATTATGTTGGATCCACTATGGACTGGACTCTCACTATTATGTTAGATCCACTATGGACTGGACTCTCACTATTATGTTAGATCCACTATGGACTGGACTCTCACTATTATGTTAGATCCACTTGACGTCCATTGTTCCAGTCACCTAGGGAGGAGGGGGGTGACGGGGTCCCACATCTGCGGTCCTCTCCAAGGTTTCTCATTGTCATCCCATTGGGTTGTATCTTGTGCAGCCCTTTGAGACACTCATTATTTAGGACCATGTAAGTAAACATTGATTGCTTGAAGAAAAAGAAGAGGAAGTAGTACTAACTCAATCCACGTGGTGGCAGTAAAACCAATGCTGACTCCCAGAAAACCGGAAGTCGTTTTGTTTGCCTTAACCCACTTCCTGCTGGGCACAGTAAAACTATTTTCAAAACGGCCTGAAGTGATCCACACTTCCTGCGTCATCACAGCCTGCTCACTTCGCTCAGCAGCCGACTTCAAGACGTGCTTTGGCGGCGGTGATGCTGCTTCTTCGCGGAAGGCTCCACTCGTCGGCCGCCCTGCAGCAGAGATGTCAGGCGGTGTAGTTGTGCGTGTGTGACGGTTGTCAGTCCCCGGGACGCCGGGCTCTCCATGGCCAGCCAGGCAGCCTCTCCTCCGGCCGAGGCCAACGAGCACGACTATGCCGACACCGCCGCCGGGGAGGAGTCGGCCCAGGCGGGCGTGCAGCGCGGACGCCGGCGGGCGAGGCTCCAGGAGGACAAGAGCTGCCGCTGCTGCTGCTGCTGCGGCGGACACTTCGAGCGCCAGGGCCGCGGCTTCAACAGGAGGGCCGTGTTCACCTTCACCACCCCGGACGCCGCCCGCTGGGTCTTCCCGGACGCGGCCGCCGTCACCAAGAAGTCTTTTGTGTGCGAAACCTGCGCTCAGGTCATCAGGACCAAGTGTTGGCGCAAGAACAACGGCAAGCGTGTTGTGTGGCTCAAACCTGCTTCCGCCAAACAGGTGAAGTAAACACCTTTGTCACTGTTGGAAGCACTATACCAATGGCGCGCTAGTTGCAAAATGCGCAACCATCCATCCATTTTCTCCCGCTTATTCCCTTTTGGGGTCGCTGAAGCCTATCTCAGCTACAATCGGGCGGAAGGCAGTGTACACTCTGGACAAGTCGCCCCCTCATCACAGGGCCAACACAGAGACAACATTCTCACACTAGGGACCATTTAGTGCATGTCTTTGGAGGTGGGAGGGGCCTATCCCCAGGTGCGTGTCTTTGGAGGCGGGAAGGGCCTATCTCCAGGTGCGTGTCTTTGGAGGCGGGAGGGGCCTATTCCCTGGTGCGTGTCTTTGGAGGTGGGAGGGGCCTATCCCCAGGTGCGTGTCTTTGGAGGTGAGAGGGGCCTATCCCCAGGTGTGTGTCTTTGGAGGATGGAGGGGCCTATTCCCCGGTGCATGTCTTTGGAAGTGGGAGGGGCCTTTCCCAAGGTGCATGTCTTTGGAGGTGGGAGGGGCCTATGCCCAGGTGCATGTCTTTGGAGGTAGGAGGGGCCTATCCCCAGGTGCATATCTTTGGAGGTGGGAGGGGCCTATCCCCAGGTGCGTGTCTTTGGAAGTGTGAGGGGCCTATCCCAGGGGCATGTCTTTGGAGGTGGGAGGGGCCTATCCTCAGGTGCGTGTCTTTGGAGGTGGGAGGGGCCTATCCTCAGGTGCGTTTCTTTGGAGGTGGGAGGGGCCTATCCTCAGGTGCGTTTCTTTGGAGGTGGGAGGGGCCTATCCCCAGGTGCGTGTCTTTGGAGGTGGGAGGGGCCTATCCTCAGGTGCGTGTCTTTGGAGGTGGGAGGGGCCTATCCTCAGGTGCGTGTCTTTGGAGGTGGGAGGGGCCTATCCTCAGGTGCGTTTCTTTGGAGGTGGGAGGGGCCTATCCCCAGGTGCGTGTCTTTGGAGGTGGGAGGGGCCTACCCCCAGGTGCGTGTCTTTGGAGGTGGGAGGAAGCCGGAGTACCCGCATTTTGCAAATTTAATGTCAAATCAAATCAAATGTTTATTGTATTCATCACTATACAGCAAGGGTCGAGAACCTTTTTGGCTGAGAGAGCCAAGAAGCCACATCTTTTAAAATGTATTTCCCTAAGAGCCATATAGTATTTTTTTAACACTGAACACAACTAAACGCGAACATTTTTAAGACAGACCAACATTTCTAGAGTAGGATAGGTCTTTTATTCTTTGTAATAACATTGTTATTCTGAAACTAACTGTGGAGGGGGCGTGGCCTGCGGGCCTGCAGCGTAGCGGGGTGTTGCCAGGACTGGCCTCGAATTCAGCAACAGGTGCGTAGATGGCTCACCTGGGCCTTGTTATCTAATCACCCGTCGCTCTGTTTATAAGCAGCAGCCCGGAGGAGAGACGGGGTTGGGGCTGGAGCCAGAGTGCGAGCGAGAACGGAAGAGAAAAATACAATTGCTGAAAAGCAACTGAGAGACTTATTGAAAAATAAAAATAAATACTAAAACCCTGAAACAGGCTCTTATGTCGGTGCTTGGTGGTCTGAAGAACCCCCAGGAGGTCAAGCCCTAAACTAACCAATAATAAATACATCACTTATAATACCCTTAATGCAACTTCTTGAACAACTGCGGTTGAAAAAGGGATGGATGGACGTTATTTTTAACACTTTGATTACAAGAGGAATTATTCATTACTTATTGTGTTAAGCGATGTCAGCTCAGATTTATCTGAGAGCCAGATGCAGTCATCAAAAGAGCCACATCTGGCTCCCGAGCCATAGGTTCCCTACCCCTGCTATACAGTGTACATCCACGACAGAACTACTGACTAAACTACTACCACAACTTGGTTTACTATTTATAAAATATAATAATGTAGGGTTACCTGGAACTTGAAATAGGCCACCTGGCCTGAATCCACACTTGGTAGTAGTTCTGTCGTGGATGTACACTGTATAGTGATGAATCCAATAAACATTTGATTTGATTTGACATTAAATTTGCAAAATGCACGCCATTGGTATTGTGCTTACATCACTCACTTGTTCCACCGTTCTACTGCTCCTGTCAGATCGCACTGTGAGGCTAAAGTGTGCCATTTAAAGGCCTACTGAAATGAGATGTTCTTATTTAAACGGGGATAGCAGGTCCATTCTATGTGTCATACTTGATCATTTCCCGATATTGCCATATTTTTGCTGAAAGGATTTAGTAGAGAACATCCACGATAAAGTTTGCTGCTTTTGGTCGCTAATAAAAAAGCCTTGCCTGTACCGGAAGTAGCAGATGATGTGCGCGTGACGTCACGGGTTGTGGAGCTATTATTATTATTAAAATCATGGCCACCAGCAGCTAGAGCGATTCTTACTGAGAAAGCGACGATTTCCCCATTAATATGAGCGAGGATGAAAGATTTGTGGATGAGGAAAGTGAGAGTGAAGTACTAGGGAAAAAAAAAAAAGACAGGGCAGTGAAGTGAATTATATTTATATAGCACTTTTTCTCTAGTGACTCAAAGCGCTTTACATAGTGAAACCCAATATCTAATTTTTACATTTAACCAGTGTGGGTGGCACTGGGAGCAGGTGGGTAAAGTGTCTTGCCCAACGGCAGTGACTAGGATGACGGAAGCGGGAATCGAACCTGCAACCCTCAGTTGCTGGCACGGCCGCTCTACCAACCGAGCTATGCCAGTGGGAGCGATTCAGATATTAGACACATTTACTAGGATAATTCTGGAAAATCCCTTATCTGCTTATTGTGTTACTAGTGTTTTAGTGAGATTATATAGTCCAGGGGTCGGCAACCCGCGGCTCCGGAGCCACATGCGGCTCTTTGACCGCTCTGATGTGGCTCAGCCGCATACTTGCCAACCGCCCGGAGAAGTCAGGTAGATTTCCAAAATTCAGTGTCTCTATCAAAAATCTCCCGGGTAAACGTTTTTCAACTTTCACCCAGACATCAACTATGAGGGCGTGCCGTGATGACAATGCCTTGAACACTCTTTCTACATGTCATCGCGCCAGGATTTTTGCCATGCTATCGGCCGGTCACATTTTGGATGCGACCTCTATCTTAACGCAAACGCTACTGCAAGGCATACTTGCTAAACAGCCATACAGGTCACATTGAGGGTTGTGATACAAACAACTTTAACATTCTTACTTATATGCACCACACTGGGAACCCACACCAAACAAGAATGACAAACACATTTCGGGAGAACAGCCTCACTATAACACAACATAAACACGACAGAACAAATACCCAGAATCCAATGTATCCCTGACTCTTCCGGTCTCCAATTTACACCCCCAACCCGGCCCACTTCAACCGACGCAAGGAGGGATGGGGTGGCGAGGGTGTTGGGTTGGGGGTAGCTGGGTGTATATTGTAGCCCGGAAGAGTCAGGGATACATGGGATTCTGGGTATTCGTACTGTCATGTTTATGTTGTGTTATAGTGAGGATGTTCTCCTGAAATGTGTTTAAAAGGTTGCCGACCCCTGATATAGTCGTACCTGAAAGTCGGAGGGGTGTGGCCACGGGTGTGGTGACTGCCAGTGTCTCTAAGGGAAGCCACGTTTCTCGATGAGGCGAGGCGAAGGCAGCCGGTCGGGCCGGGCTGAGCTTTTTTTTATACATCCTCGACGGTGGAAGCATCCCACGTTCGGGGGTAGCCGGTTGGAGGAGGCAAGAGAGTCGCAGCTGCCTCTTTGACAGGTGCACGTGGAACGACGCAAGCTCCGCTCATGTCTACGGTAAGAGCCGCCTTATTACCACAATTTTCTCACCGAAACCTGCCGGTTTACATGTGGTGGAGAACCATGTTCGCTTGACCGCTTTGTTCCATGGTAAAGCTTCACCTTCGGGAATGTAAACAAAGAAACACCAGCTGTGTTTGTGTTGCTACAGCCGGCCGCAATACACCGCTTCCCACCTACATCTTTCTTCTTTGACGTCTCCATTATTAATTGAACAGATTGCAAAAGATTCAGCAACACAGATGTCCAGAATACTGTGTAATTATGCGATTAAAGCAGACGACTTATAGCCGTGATCGGTGCAGAAAGAAAATGTCCGCTACAACCCGTGACGTCATCATTCCGCGACGTTTTCAACAGTATACCTCGCGGTAAATTTGAAATTGCAATTTAATAACTAAACCGGCCGTATTGGCATGTGTTGCAATGTTAATATTTCATCATTGATATAGTTATAAGAGATCCATCTGGATTCATCAACTTAATTCTAAAATCTTTAACATCAATATTTATGGAACATGTCCACAAAAAATCTAGTTGTCAACACTAAATATTGTATTGTTTTATTTTTTTTTTCACAGTTTATGAACTTACATTCATATTGTGTTGAAGTATTATTCAAACAATATATATATAAAGGATTTTTGAGTTGTTGCTATTTTTAGAATATTTTTCTTAAATCTCATGTACCCCTTGGCATATCTTCAAGTCCCCCCATTTGAGAACCACTGAGTAGGTCGCACTTTGAGTGGCCTTGTGTACAAACGATGCTCTGTAATGAAACTCTCCTGACAATGTGTGCATACAGGCGAGTGTTCAACACAAGAAAAGAGGCTTCAGGATGGGCAAGAAGAGCAAAGCCGCACTGCTGGTGAGCAAGTCTTGCTACAAGTCTGCCTTCAGGACCCTGTGGTCCGCCAAGGGCGCCAGGAAGCCCATGATGGACTTCTTGAGCAGAGAGCTGCGAGAGGAGGTGAGGTGGAAGAGACCTACTCACCCTTGTGGAGGTCCTCATCAAGTGTCCTCTTGTCTCTTCTCCCGCACACTGAAGATGAAGGTGCTGTCACGGCATGCAGACAGTCCCTTCCACCAAAAGGTGTCCAGCAAGAAGCTGCTGTCCTTCTTCCCGTGGGGGCGCTGCCTGAGCTGGGCCCAGGAACACGCTCCGCTCATCACCACCTGCCTGAGCTCCATGTTCCCCACCGTCAACGCCCTCGTCAAGAGCAGCCAGTAAGTGCTTCTGTCAGCAAACATGCAACACCATAGACCAGGCCTGGGCAATTATTTTCACCCGGGGGCCACATTTGGAGAAAAAAGTGTCTGAGGACCCGTTTATCTGATTTTTAGGAACACGAATACAAAACCTCACAATAATGGCTGATTGAAAGCTAAGCACGTTATGACAGACCACCTTAAAACACGGAATGGAATTTTACTTTTTTTTACTGGATGAGACACTGAGAATGTACATGAAAATAAATAATGTGGGTTTTACAATATTAATTATAAATTAAAGCTGCAAGCAGCGATGGACGGCTGGTGTTTCCTGCCTTTACCCATTCAACATATCTTTACCTGCACATTACCTACCTTCCCTGCATCCTGGGGTCACACTGGTGCTTCCTGCTTTTAAGCAGCCATCTTGAGACGGCAGCAGCATCAGGGCAGCAGCCTTTGAAGGCTCGTAAAATCAAATCCAGAGCATTTATTAAAACTCTTTTCGCAACTTTTAATCAGAAGGGTTTACTCTCTCTCCTGTGCGAGTTTGAAGCCGACACAACAAACGCGCTCAGAGGAGATAATGTTAGAAAAAGGTGACGGGTTTTTACAAAACTAAGTGTAATTCAGACCTACATAGAGGTTTTTGTTTCATGTCCCCACGACATTCCTAACGGAAGCTACAAGCAGTTTTGTCTGTGTTTTCTTCCTAGGAGCAGTTTTGTCTGTGTTTTATTCCTAGGGGGCACTGGAGAGCAATTTTGCGTTTTGGGGTTTTTTTTTTTTATTAAATCGCAATTTTCGCCAGTCCTGATGTGTGTGTCCAGTTTGGTGAGTTTTGAAGCATTTTAAGGGGGTCAAATTACAGCTCAAGGACGCAAAAATGACATTTTTTGTAGGAAACTTTTGTTTTGAAGGGGTTTTTGCCAACCTCCTGTTGATTTTTGCTGAAGGAAGTCATTTTATGAAATCTAGGTCTAAGTCAGACCTACATAGAGGTTTTCGTCTCACGTCTCTATGAAATTCCTAACGAAAGTTTCAAGCAGTTTTATCTGTTTTTTTCCTAGGGGCGCTAGAGCGCAATTTTGAGTTTAGGGGTTTGGTTTTTTGATCAAATCGCAATTTTCGCCAGTCCTGATGTGTGTCAAATTTGGTGAGTTTTAAAGCATGTTAAGGGGGTCAAATTACGGCTCAAAGAGGCGGCGGAATAATAATATAACCTCAGAAATTCAATAGGGTCCTCTGTCCCAAAGGGACATCGGTCCCTAACAGGAGCTCCACAACCCGTGACGTCACGTGCACATCGACTGCTACTTCCGGTACAGGCAAGTCTATTTCATTAGTGACCAAAATTTGTGAACTTTATCGTCGATATTCTCTATTAAATAATTTCAGCAAAAATATGGCAATATCGCAAAATGATGAAGTATGACACATAGAATGGACCTGCTATCCCCGTTTAAATAAGAACATCTCATTTCAGTAGGCCTTTAAGTGAAAAAGCTTTGCCTAAAAGGAAGAACCTTGTTTGACGTGCGTGGCAGCCAGCTGTCGCAGGAGGAGGCGCAGATGCAGGTGGTGCGACGCAGCGTGCTGACGCTGGCAGTCCCGCTCTTCACCAGGAACATCTGGAAGAACAACTTCCTGCAGGCGGCGCTGGGGGCCAAGCTCCGCCTCCAGGGCTGCTCCGGCGCCGCCCTCGACACCCTCAACAGCCTGGGACTTTGCCAAAACAAGGACACAGTCAGGTTACGGCTTCACCGGCTGCACGGCGGCGGCAAGGCGGTGAGTAGACGCCACAAACACACGGCGCCCTCGCGCCAAAGTCACATTTGCTCTCCTCACAGAACGGCGGACAGAGGCTGAGCGAAGATCAGATGGCTGACATCGAGGAAGATGACGTCGAGGACGAAGAGGAAGACGAGGAGGATGAAGAGCAGGATGCCGTGCGAGAGGAAGAAGAGATGGAAAAGAGGAGAAGGAAGAAGAGGAAGAGAGAGAAGCAGGAGGAAGAGGAGGAGCTGGAGGACAATGATGAAGGCTCTGAGCAGAGGAAGAGAAGAGTGGTGGTGGTACGACTCGGTTTGCTCAAGGGACACTCGGAGGTCGGGCGGTCTGACCTATCGGCTCCCTGATGGAAGCAGGACAGAGGCCCCGCCCTCATCTGTCAAGTCATTAAACAACCTGAGCTCATCTAACCTGAGGACACAACAGAGGTCACATGTTTGTTTGCGGCGTTTAAATGACTCCTGTTGCAGGTTAAAGCTCCACAAAGACTTCAAAGTACTGTAGTTTCAGTTGCTCATGGGTGGGAACATTTTTGAAATGTATTTTATATACGTCTCGTTTCTTAAGGACAAATCTGTTCTCGCCTTTTGAGTTCAAACTGAAGCCAACCTTGTAAATATCACCAATAAAACAGGCTTGATCGCTCTGGCTGCTGATGCTGTCCAAGTATTCCACTTCAGACAACATGGCTGACAGGAAGTGTTTTATTTGCGTAACAGTCATTTACAGCAGCACGATGAAGCTACAACAAATACTCCTGCTCATCTTCATCACCTCCAGCTATGAGTCAGTGACAGGAGGCGCTTTAAAAATAATAAATAGGTCAATGGTTGAAAGAAAAAAAGGCTAAAATGTGAGTGTTGACTGGCATGGTGATCCAATTGAATTAGGAGGAAAATGATTATTTTGAAGAGGAGGAAGTTTACTTGGTCAGCAGTGGAGGAGACGACTCAAGCAGAGCATCTGAGCAGCTCTGAGGTCAGACGTCGCTCCGTCAAGCGACCGGTAAGGAAAGCTCGGACTGTATTTACAAAGTGTTTTTTAATGTTTCATCACTTTTCAACACCTGTGTGACCACACGTACTGTCAAGACCAGCTGGGCGTTGTGTCCGGAGCTGCTCTTTCGGCGTGGTCAGGCGAGGTTCAGGGTCTTTTTGACGGAGAAGATGACGTCTTTGATCTGCGGCACGCTGTTGTCCTCGAGGATTTTGGCGTACGGCATGGGAATGTCCACACCTGTCACCCTTGTGGCCGGGGAATCCAAGTAGTTAAAAGCTGGACCTGCAAAAATAAATGATGCACCAACAATGAAAGTCCAGCTTTGTACAAAATACTGGTGTTACTCTGAATTAAAAGAGGTTATTTTTTAATGGACATGAAACTGCTGGTAATATGAGCCAAGGCGCACACACACAGAACACTTGGAAACAGTGTAGAGACAGAAGAGGGAGATTGGACCTATTTTGGCTTTGGAACTAACGATAAAGGTGAAACTAAACACTGATGCACCGCTGCAAGCATTGCTTTAAAACAGGGGTCGGGAACCTTTTTGGCTGATAGAGCTATGAAAGCCAAATATTTCAAAATGTATTTCCGTGAGAGCCATATATGTTTTTAACACTGAATACAACTAAATGTATGCATTTTTAAGTAAGACCAACATTTTTAGAGTATAATAAGTCTCTTATTCTTTTTAATATTGTTATTCTGAAGCTAACCAATAATAAATAAATTGTCATGTCTGTTGATCATGTTTTTGTTTTGCCATGTGTTTTTTTTCCACTCCCTTGTCTGGTTTCCTTGGTCACTCATTTTGTCCACCTGTCTCTGGTGGACAAAATGCCCGCTCACCTGCTTCCCGAGCACTAATCAGAGGCAGTATTTAAGCTCGTCTTTGCCAGTCAGTCGCCCTGTGCTGACTTGTTTCATGCCTTGCCATAGTTTCGTGCTTCATGCCAGGCCAAGTAAGTTTTGTTTGATTTACGTTCTTAGTCTGTTTATGCGTTAGCTTTGTTTTTTAGCCCAAGTTGTGCCTCTGCTGTGAGCGATTTTTGTTTGTATATTTTTTTAGTTAAAATTAAATCATGTTTTTACCTAAATGCCATGTCCCGAGTAGTCCGTCTGCCTTCCAAACACCCCCCCATTGTGACATCAAATACTTCTTACCATTAATGCGACTTCTTGAACAGGTGCGATAGAAAATGGATGGATGGATTTAAATGCGTGAGAATTTTTTTGTATTTTGCACGTTATTTTTAGCACTGTGATTACCAGCAAAATGATTCATAATTATCGCGTTAAGCAATGTCAGCTAAGATTTATCTGAGAGCCAGATGCAGTCATCAAAAGAGCCACATCTGGCTCTAGAGCCATAGGTTCCCTACCCCTGCTTTAAAAAATAGCTAGCAAGAAGCCAACGTCCTTCCACAGTAATTTATCCTCTCCTCCATTCTAACAAATAAAGTTTCTTACAAGCATCATCCCTGCAGGACAAAGAATAGCTAAACAGGCTTCACTGCACACCTCAGGAAGATACATTAGCAAATGGCTAACAGCAAACTAGCGCTCCTGAATGTAAGCAAATGTTTAGACCAGGGGTGCCCATTACGTCGATCGCGAGCTACCAGTCGACCGCGGGGGGTGTGTCAGTCGATCTCCAGCCAGGCTTTTAAAAAAAATAGACCTAAAAATGAGTGATCATCAATCTTCACCAAGACGTCACTTAAATGACATTCACGGTACCGGAGGGTCTTGTGAGATGACGCTGGCTGCTGCAAGATCATTATTATGAAAATATGACCGAGAGGAAGGCGAGAAACACTTTTTATTTCAACGGACTCTCGCGCCGTACCTTCCGTCAAAACTCTAAAGGCCGACTGCACATTTCCTATCTTCACAATAAAAGCCCTGCTTCATGCTGCCTGCGCTAACTAAATACAGAGTCTCGGAAAACTGGCGTGCACAAGCGATCCCTCAGAAAGCTGGCGTGCACATCACATGTGCACGCCAGCTTTCCGAGACTCTTATTTTGTTAGCGCAGGCAGCATGAAGCAGGGCTTTTATTGTGAAGATAGGAAATGTGCAGTCGGGCTTTAGAGTTTTGACGGAAGGGACGGCGCGAAAGTCTGTTGAAATAAAAAGTGTTTCTCGCCTTCCTCTCTGTCATTTTTTCATAATAATGAACTGGCAGCAGCCAGCGTCATCTCACAAGACCCTCGGGTGCCGTGAATGTCAATCAAGCAAGCTACGGAATTTGCCGCCAATGTTTTTCTTGTAAAGTGTATGGAAGCTGGATGAATTAGATGCCAAAAACAACCACTTTCATGTGGTATTGTACAGAAAGGACAACTTTTTTTCTCCTCCATTTGAAAATGTGGGCGTTATCATTACTGTCTGATTCCAATCAATGCAAGTCATCAGAATCAGGTAATACACCAACTTATATTCTTGTCTTCGTGAAAGAAAGACATCCATATGTGTTACACATGCTTGTATTATCATTAAACACATTTAACCTGTTTACAAAAATGTCTCTTTCATAAATAAATAAATATAAATGATATATATAAATGAGGTAGATCCCCTCGAGTTGGTCAATTGAAAAGTAGCTCGCCTGCAGAAAAAGTGTGGGCACCCCTGGTTTAGACACTAACGATACCAAGTACAAGAGCTGTATAGTCGATACCACAGCACTTTGTGTTTGCCACTTGCCTGTGCATGAAAAGTGCAATATAAATAAAGTTTGGTTTGATACAATATTTACATCAAAAGTCTTTTTTTTATTGTTCATAAAGTCAGGAAATACGTCTCTGGACACAGGAGAGCCTTAATTATGACCAATGTATGATTCTGTAACTATTTAGTATTGGATCCATACCCACATATAATATAAAGTATCAAAGAAGAGAAGAATAAGAGATTCCCGTATTTTCCGCACTATAAGGCGCACTTTCAACGAATGGCCTATTTTAAAACTGTTCATATATAAGGCGCACCGCATTATAAGGCGCATAATATAGATGCTACAGTAGAGGCTGGAGTTACGTTATGCATCCCTTAGATCAGGGGTGTCAAACTCAAATACAAAGTGGGCCAAAATTTTAAACGGAACAAAGCCGCGGGCCAAGGTTGAACAAATTAACCTTTTAATAGGGACCTAAACAAGTTTTGCATTAAATATTGAACAAGCAAGGCTTATATAACTTTAGTGACATGCAAAATCCAGTTTCAAATAATAATAAAAAAAAATATCAATGGCATATTAAATAAAATTTAAATAAAAATGTAATGCCTTTTTTTCTATTTGCAATCTTCTGAGGTAAGTATCAATTTTTTTCAACAGGCTAATAATAAATTTGAAAATAAAATAACAATAATGAATGAACCAAACATTCAAGCCTTGAAGCAGCAAGAGAAAATGCATGAATAAAACGTTAATTATTGGTCAGTTTGCTGGAAGTTTCCCGGAAGAGTTAGTGCTGCAAGGGGTTCTGGGTCTTTGTTCTGTTGTGTTACGGTGCGGATGTTCACCTGAAATGTGTTTGTCATTCTTGTTTGGTGTGGGTTCACAGTGTGGCGCATATTTGTAACAGTGCTAAAGTTGTTTATACGGCCACACTCAGTGTGACCTGTATGGCTGTTGACCAAGTATGCTTGCATTCACTTGTGTGTGTGTGTGTGTGTAAAAGCCACAAATATTATGTGACACGCTGTTAGTATGGAGGAAAAGCGGACGTTACGACAGGTTGTAGAGAACGCTAAAGGCAGTGCCTTTAATGCACGCTCCTAATATAGTTGTCCAGGTGGAAATTGGTAGAAATTCGGGAGAATGGTTGCCCCGGGAGATTTTCGGGGGGGGGGGGGCACTGAACTTCGGGAGTGTACCGGGAAAATTAGGAGGGTGTGGCAAGTATGAGTATTAGCGGTGAATGCGGTGTTACAGCGGCACCAACGCTGCATAACACCGGCGGGCTAGCTCTTATGCTAAATTGATATTGTCTCAAGGGCCAAATTAAATTACACGGCGGGCCAAAGTTTGACACCCATGCTTTAGATCAGGGATGCCCACACTTTTTCTGCAGGTGAGCTACTTTTCAATTGACCAACTCGAGGGGATCTACTTCATTTATATACATCATTTATATTTATTTATTTATGAAAGAGACATTTTTGTAAACAAGTTAAATGTGTTTAATGATAATACAAGCATGTGTAACACATATAGATGTCTTTCTTTCACAAAGACAAGAATATAAGTTGGTGTATTACCTGATTCTGATGACTTGCATTGATTGGAATCAGACAGTAATGATGATAACGCCCACATTTTCAAATGGAGGAGAAAAAAAGTTGTCCTTTCTGTACAATACCACATGAAAGTGGTTGGTTTTTGGCATCTAATTCATCCAGCTTCCATACACTTTACAAGAAAAACATTGGCGGCAAATTCCGTAGCTTGCTTGATTGACATTCACGGCACCCGAGGGTCTTGTGAGATGACGCTGGCTGCTGCCAGTTCATTATTATGAAAAAATGACAGAGAGGAAGGCGAGAAACACTTTTTATTTCAAGTGATGTGCACGCCAGCTTTCTGAGGGATCGCTTGTGCTCGCCAGTTTTCCGAGACTCTGTATTTAGTTAGCGCAGGCAGCATGAAGCAGGGCTTTTATTGTGAAGATAGGAAATGTGCAGTCGGCCTTTAGAGTTTTGACGGAAGGTACGGCGCGAGAGTCAGTTGAAATAAAAAGTGTTTCTCGCCTTCCTCTCGGTCATATTTTCATAATAATGATCTTGCAGCAGCCACAAGAACCTCCGGTACCGTGAATGTCATTTAAGTGACGTCTTGGTGAAGATTGATGATCACAAATTTTTAGGTCTATTTTTTTTAAAAGCCTGGCTCGAGATCGACTGACACACCCCCCGCGGTCGACTGGTAGCTCGCGATCGACGTAATGGGCACCCCTGCTCTAGCAGTTCAGTGACAATTCCTGTTTTCATGAAATCCATCCATCCATCCATTTTCTACCGCTTATTCCCTTTTGGGGTCGCGGTGGGCGCTGGCGCCTATCTCAGCTATAATCGGGCGGAAGGCGGAGTACACCCTGGACAAGTCGCCACCTCATCACAGGGCCAACACAGATAGACAGACCACACCAACATTCACACTCACATTCACACACTAGGGCCAATTTTAGTTTTGCCAATCAACCTATCCCCAGGTGCATGTCTTTGGAAATGGGAGGAAGCCGGAGTACCCGGAGGGAACCCACGCATTCACGGGGAGAACATGCAAACTCCACACAGAAAGATCCCGAGCCTGGATTTGAACCCAGGACTGCAGGACCTTGGTATTGTGAGGCAGACACACTAACCCCTCTGCCACTGTGAAGCCTTTTCCTGAAATCATGTCTCTCAATAGGAGCCAATTTGGGATCTTTACATAAACACACAAATGGAAATGAAAACGGCACACCTGGCACGGTCATATATCCCAGCATGCACCGCGTGCTTCTCCTACGGGGAAAAATGAAATCCGCGGCTGGTTACCATAATTGTGAGGCCTGTTGTGGCTCAATATTGCTCCATATATAAGGCGCCCCGGATTATAAAGCGCACTGTCAGCTTTTGAGAACATTTTAGGTTTTTAAGTGCGCCTTATTGTGTGGAAAACACGGTATTATATTTTAACTGAAGTGTAGATAAAACATGTTAAATAAAACAGGAAGTAAGCAGATATTCACAGTAAACAAACAAGTTGATAAATGATCCATTTTCTACTGCTTGTCCCTCATAATTTTGATAAAATAATAGCATGGGAAATGACTCAACATGTTACTGCCATCTCACGTAGGGATGCACCGATTAATCGGTAACCGAATATATTCGGCCGAATATGGCAAAAAAAGCCACATTCAGCCTTCGGTGGAATGAGTTAAAAACAAGGCCGAATAGTGGCGTGTGACGCAATTTTTTGTATAAGTGTATGAGGTTACAAGCACACACTTATTGAGATTTAGTGGGGCCTCTGTTTACATTATTAGCCTGTGGTGTAGGCTACCTGTATAAGTATGAGGTTACAAGCACACACTTAATTGAGATTTACTTGAGCCTTCTGTTTACATTATTAGCATATCTACTGTGGCTAAGCAGACTTTTGCCAAAAGGACAATAATTCATTTGTTGTGGGTTTATCCACTTTAATGCACTTCATTTTTTTTGGAATGCATGTTTTGTTTGAAGGCCTAATATAAATGAAAAACTGTGTTTTTTTTTTTGAAAAGCAAAGACTACTGGAATATTAAAAAATGTCAATATTCAATAAAAAATAACTTCATTCGAAAAACATGTCTAAATATTTATTCTAGGCAATTAATGCAATATTAAAAAAATTGTGAAAAACTGTATTCATTATTCGGTATTCGGCCAAGCGTTTAAATTTTATTCGGCTTCTGCCACAAATTTTAATTTCGGTGCATCCCTAATCTCACGGCATTCGATCGATTGCAGTTGGACTGTTGCAATGGCCATTTGTTTACAACTGAATGTAATGCTTACGTGGGGGATTCTGACTATTTTGGACTGATACTGGTCCACCCACAGCGATCTTTCTGCCACACAATACCTCGATGCTCACGAGGGGAATTTACACTTCAACGACTCTCTTTGGCTTTGACAGTAAGATTGTTGTTTTTCTCACTGCGATAGGGTCAAACCATCTTTGCCCAGGCAAACCCTACTGGTTTTTGGAGTGTAAATATTTGGGGTTTGGGCTCCAGCCACTAGACTAGATCTAACCAATTTTGAATCCGAGCACGAGCTAATGAAGCCTCCTCGGATCTAAGGCAAACCAAACATTCCATTCGTGAAGGATTGAATGAGATGACAATGAGCGGGATGATTGACAACATTCATAGACAATATGTTACTGCATATGTCAGCAGACTAATTAGGATCCCGTTTGCTTACTTATTGCTAAAAAATAAGTAGTCTAGTATGTTCATGACCTTATTTTAGAATAAATTATCTTTGATTGCTACAAGAAACATATCTTTAAAGGGGAACATTATCAGCAGACCTATGTAAGCGTCAATATATACCTTGATGTTGCAGAAAAAAGACCATCTATTTTTTAAACCGATTTCCGAACTCTAAATGGGTGAATTTTGGCGAATTAAACGCTTTCTGTTTATCACGCTGGAGGCGATGACGTCAGAATGTGACGTCGCCGAGGTAACACACCCACCATTTTCATTTTCAACACATTACAAACACCGGGTCTCAGCGCTGTTATCTTCCATTTTTTTTACTATTTTTTGGAACCTTGGAGACATCATGCCTCGACGGTGTGTTGTCGGAGGGTGTAACAACACTAACAGGGAGGGATTCAAGTTGCACCACTGGCCCGAAGATGCCAAAGTGTCTGCCGCCAGACCCCCATTGAATGTGCCGGAGTGTCTCCACATTTTACCGGCGATGCTAAGGCAGACATGGCACAGAGATGTATGGATAACCTGCAGATGCATTTGCAACTATATTACATTTCCTTCCACCCACATTTAATGCGAAAAAAACACTTACCAATCGACGGATTTAAGTTGCTCCAGTGTCAAAAGATGAGAAAGTCCTGATCGTTTGGTCCGCACATTTTACCGGCGATGCTAACGCAGCTATTCGGCCATGCTATGGCTATGAATAGCGTCAATAGCTATTCGCTCAGTAGCTTCAGTTTCTTCTTCAATGCTTTCATACTCCAACCATCTGTTTCAATACATGCGTAATCTGTTGAATCGCTTAAATCGCTGAAATCCGAGTTTGAATCCGAGCTAATGTCGCAATATCTTGCTGTGGTATTCCCATTGTTTGTTTACATTGGCAGCACTGTGTGACGTCACAGGGAAATGGCCAGTGTCTTCGCAGAGAGTGAAAATAAGGCACTTTAAAGCTTTATTTAGGGATATTCCGAGACCGGTAAAATTTTGAAAAAAACTTTAAAAAATACAACAAGCCACTGGGAACTGATTTTTATTGTTTTTAACCCTTTTGAAATTGTGATAATGTTCCCCTTTAACGTATCAAAATATTTTCTCTTTAAATAAGCCAAAAATAACCTTTTCTGTGGTTCTTTTTATGTGAAAAAGTATCGATGTTCATTTCGGCATGCATAGCAACATATTGGTAAGGGGGAGACAGTCCTAGTTGAGTGAGTTGCTACCTTCCATGATCCTGGCGCAGATCTCTGCTCCAACGCCAAACTGCGGCCATCCGCCTTCCACCGTCACCAGGTGGTTGGTCTTCATCACGCTGGTCTCGATGCTTTCCACATCCATGGGGCGGATGCTTCGCAGGTTGATCACCTTACACACACAGGACGTGGGTTGTTGAAAAAGGTAAAACGATGTGGACGGTCATCTACGAGCAGGATGCGTCTCTCGTACCTCGCACTCAACTCCTTCCTTGGCGAGGACGGCGGCGGCGTCCAGACAGTGGCCGACGTAGCGGGAGTGAGAGACCAAGGTGACGTGAGACCCTGAAGCGCAGAAGACATCGACTTTAAAAAAGGTCCTCCTCTGCCAAGCTTTGGACGTGGTCCTGTCACCTTGTCTCTCGATCTTGGCCTTGCCGATGGGAACGGTGAAGTCTTTGGACTGGGACTCGTCGGACATCTCAAAGGGAACGCCGTACAACAGCTCGTTCTCCAGGAAGACCACTGCGACAACAGTCAACGGTCACAACGGTCTTTGCGTCTGCTTTCGCTCCAGTCTCACCTGGGTTGTCGTCTCGGATCGCCGCCTTCAGGAGACCTTTGGCGTCTTCTGAACTCCAAGGGCTCACCACCTTCAAACCTGGACAGTGGGCGTACCTAATACGGGACGACCGCCATGATCAGTGACACAGCAATGGCGTGCGGCATTCCTCTGGAAGTGTACACACCAGGCAGCGAAGCACTGCGAGTGCTGAGCCGCCACGCCGGCAGACGACCCGTTGGGGCCCCTGAAGACGATGGGCACCGACTGCAGGCCGGCGGACATGTAGCACGTCTTGGCTGCGGAGTTGATGACCTGATCGATGGCTTGCATGGAGAAGTTGAAGGTCATGAACTCACAGATGGGCCTCAGGCCGGCCTAAGAGTAAATCATCACGGGCTGCTTACAGGGAGAAAAACTGGTCTGTGTACATGTGTGGTGGAGACCCTCACCATGGCCGCTCCCACCGCGATGCCAGTAAAGCCCATCTGTAACCGAGAAGCGTGGCATTAGCAACACTGAGACATGACCGCAACCTCTCACAAGTCTTGCCTCGGAAATTGGAGTGTCCATGATGCGCTTGTCTCCGTACTTCTTCCACAGACCTCGGCTCACCTGTGGGGCGCACAGATGGACAGCTGCTTTGTTAAATGTCCAAAACTTCAATTCAAGTCGTGAGAAAAGTCCTATGGAGGTAGTGTGGTCGGGACGTGTAGTGAGGGTCACACCAGGGGCCTCATGTAACAAGTTTGGGGAGGCAAAAAAACCTTGCGTTCAGCAAAGATGAGACTCATGTGAAAATGTGCCAACTTCATGGCTCACGTTTGTACATTTCTACAGGCTGTGGACACATTGGCGACACACAAAGGTGAGCTGGTCGTTCAGGCTTTACCATCATTTTACTTTGAGAAAGTATCAAAAATCGACGGCTGAGTAGCGCTTTTTAGCGGCAGCCGGCCACCATGGCTCCAACTCCCCCTCTCTGATTATATGCAACATGTTTATGTATGCTATGACAAATTTGTTTTTTTCCCGTGGCCTCAGTCTGGACCCCCAGTTTGACTGATATATTTTTACTCTTCCCACCCTTCCCCAATATCACCTGTTTCCAACCTTTTTTAAGGAGCGCCATCCAATGGCGGTCCTGTTCTTGTTTCCCTGTAATGTACGCCTGCTCTTAGTGGGACTGTGTTGAAAATGTAATTTCAGTTCTTATATGTCTTGTACATGTTAAGAATGGACAATAAACAGCACCTTGAACCTTGAAAATCGAGGCAAGGACACAAAATTCACTTATTTCCTAGTCATTTAATGCGTCATTTTCTGTTGATACAGTATAGCAGTGGGTCTCAAATGGGGGTACGCGAGATTTTTTTTTAAATATTCTAAAAATACCAACAATTGAAAAATCCTTTATAAATATATTTATTGAATAATACTTCAACAAAATATGAATGTAAGTTTATAAACTGTGAAAAGAAATGCAACAATGCAATATTATATATTTATATACATATTTATATAATATTTACATATTTATATATGTAACTAAAAGCTCCATTCACAGACAGAGTCCCATTGCTTTTATGAGCGGTCGAGCGAGTCAAAAGCTCCAAAAAATTAATAAATGAATTTAAAAAAAATTATTTTTAATATTTTTTTTATTTTTATTTTTTTGTTTTTATTTGTGGCGGCCGTAATTCTTTCGTGGCGGGCCGCCACAAATAAATGAATGTGTGGGAAACCCTGATATATATATATATATATATATACACACACACACATATATATATATACGAGCTTCTTAAAGAAGAAGTTACAGGTGTGTGAGAGCCAGAGATCTTCCTTGTTTGAAGTGACCAAATACTTATTTTCCACCATCATTTACAAATAAATTCTTTAAAATTCCTACAATGTGAATTCCTGGATTTTTTTTTCACATTCTGTCTCCCACAGTTGAAGTGTACCTATGATGAAAATTACAGACCTCTGTCATCATTTTAAGTGGGAGAACTTGCACAATCGGTGGCCGACTAAATACTTTTTTGTCCCACTGTGTATATATATATATATATGTATATACATATATACATATACAGAGCGCCAATAAACCTTAAAGGCACTGTCTTTGCGCGTTAGCACAATCACATAATAACTACAGCTTTTCACACACACACAAGTGAATGCCACGCATACTTGGTCAACAGCCATATAGGTCACACTGAAGGTGGTCGTATAAACAACTTTAACACTGTTAGAAATATGCGCCACACTGTGAACCCAAACCAAACAAGAATGACAGGCACATTTCGGGAGAACATCCACACCGTAACACAACAGAACAAATATCCAGGACCCCTTGCAGCACTAACTCTTCCCGGGAAGCTACAATACACCCCCCCGCCCCCAAACCCCAAAACATGTCTGACACAAATAACCATAACATCCACAGACCTTGTAGGCGCCATCGTACTGGGCCACCTCCTCACCCAACAGGAAGACTCGCTCGTCCCTCTCCAGCTCCTCGTCCATGGCTTGGTTCAAAGCATCGCGGACAGTCACCTGACAGAACAACAATGTGAAAGTTTGCAACTTTAAAGCGGATCAACATTATACACAGGATATTGTAGGACTGGTGCGGAAGAAAGGTGCAGGGCCGACCTTCAGGTTGTACAGGTACGACCATATAATCTAACTAAAACACTAACAACACAATAAGCAGATAAGGGGTTTTCCAGAATTATCCTAGTAAATGTGTCTAATAACATCTGAATCGCTCCCACTGCTCTCTAGTCTTTTTTTTTTCTAGTCCTTCACTCTCACTTTCCTCCTCCACAAATCTTTCATCCTCGCTCAAATTAATGGAGAAATCGTCGCTTTCTCAGTCCGAATCGCTCTCGCTGCTGGTGGCCATGATTGTAAACAATTTGAGAATGTGAGGAGCTCCACAACCCGTGACGTCCCGCGCACATCGTCTGCTACTTCCGGTACAGGCAAGGCTTTTTTATTAGCGACCAAAAGTTGCAAACTTTATCGTCGATGTTCTCTACTAAATCCGTTCAGCAAAAATATGGCAATATCGCGAAATGATGAAGTATGACACATAGAATGGACCTGCTATCCCCGTTTGAATAAGAACATCTAATTTCAGTAGGCCTTTAGTGTTGTACATGCGTACAAATGTTTTAAATGACATTTTTCTATAAGATCATATGTCTCCTCTTTTGTTCAGAAGAATTGTTGTAACTTTCATGCCGTGACTAGGATGGCAGAAGCGGGAATCTAACCTGGAACCCTGAAGTTGCTGGCTACCCCGCCCCGAATTCACGTATTTGCTGGCCAGCCAATAATACTGCGATCGTTCAGTTTAAGACATAAATATGACGTGAATATGACATAATTATGACGTGAATATGACATAATCATGACATAAATATGACGTGATTATGACATAAATATGAAGTGAATATGACATATTTATGACATAAATATGACGTGAATATGACATAATTATGACATAAATATGACGTGAATATGACATAATTACGACAAATATGACGTGAATATGACATAATTATGACATAAGTATGACGTGAATATGACATAATTATGACGTGAATATGACATAATTATGACATAAATATGACGTGAATATGACATAATTATGACATAAATAAGACGTGATTATGACATAATTATGACATAAGTATGACGTGAATATGACAAATATGACGTGAATGACATAAATATGACGTGAATATGACATATTTATGACGTGAATATGACATGATTATGACGTGAATATGACATAATTAAGACAAATATGACGTGAACATGACATAATTATGAGATAAATATGATGTGAATATGACACTACTATGACGTGAATATGACATAAATATGACGTGAATATGACATAAATGTGACGTGACTATGACATATTTATGACATAAATATGACATGAATATGACACTACTATGAAGTGAACATGACAAATATGACGTGAATATGACATAAATATGACGTGAATATGACATAATTATGACATAAATATGACGTGAATATTACATAAATATGACGTGAATATGACATAATTATGACAAATATGACGTGAATATGACATATTTATGACAAATATGACGTGAATATGACATATTTATGACAAATATGACATGAATATGACATTTATGACATAAATATGACGTGAATATGACATATTTATGACAAATATGACGTGAATATGACACTACTATGACGTGAATATGACATAAATATGACGTGAATATGACACTATGACGTGAATATGACATAAATATGACGTGAATATGACATAAATATGACGTGAATATGACATATTTATGACGTGAATATGACATAAATATGACGTGAATATGACATAAATATGACGTGAATATAACATAAATATGACGTGAATATTACATATTTATGACATAAATATCATAAATATGACGTGAATATAACATGAATAAGACGTGAATATGACATAATTATGACAAATGTGACGTGATTATGACGTGAATATGACATAAATATGACGTAAATATGACATAAATATGAGGTGAATATGACATATTTATGACATAAATATGAGGTGAATATGACATAATTATGACATAAATATGTCAGCAGCTGTTAGCATGGTTAGCCTCGGGGAAGCTAGCATGCTAAATGCTAACACTGACCTGGACGGCGGATGTTGCGCTCCTGTGAAAGGCCTGCCGCCGTAGGAGGGACACGGTATTCTGCGGGAAGTCACAGACACACAACCACGTCAGCTAGAAACTCTGCCAAAAGCCCAGCATTTCAACAATTGGACAAGGTTTCCTTACCCTTCCCGAGCGGAGAACGCACTTGACGGACAGCGCCATCTTCACCCCGTCCTGCTTGTGGCACAGAGGGCGTGGTCCTTCACGTGGTTATGAGACAGCGACCAATCAACGGCGCGGGTGAGCGCGTGGGCAGGGGGGGTGTCAAACTGTGATCCAATCACAGCAGCGTAGGGTTGGGCAGGGGGCGGGGTTATTTTACCGGGGAGCGAAGGACACTTTTCATGACCGGGGCCGCTGTGCGCATGCGCATTAGAATGCCGCGTGCAGGGAAAGTAGAAGGATTTGGCGGGGGTCAGAGTCATGACGTCACTGCGTGCCTTATAGATGCTCATACGATGTAGGTCAATATTTGCCAAGTTATTTCAACAAAACAACATCTTAGATATAGTATCTAGTAGGGCTGCACAAAAATAGATTATAGATTTAAACTAAAATCACGAATTTATATATATACACACACATATATATATATATATATATATATATATATATATATATATATATACACATGTACATATACATATATACACATATATATATACATATACACACATATATATATATATACATATCCACCCATCCATCCATTTTCTACCGCTTATTCCCTTTGGAGGTCGCGGGGGGCGCTGGCGCCTATCTCAGCTACAATCGGGCGGAAGGCGGGGTACACCCTGGACAAGTCGCCACCTCATCGCAGGGCCAATATATACATATATATATATATACACATATATATATATGTATATATGATATATATATATATATATACACACACACACACACACACACACACACATATATATGTATATATACACATGTGAATAAAAAAGGGTATATATATATATATATATATTATGTATACACATATACACACACATATATACATATGCGTTTATATACACACATTTATATACACAGATATAAAGTATACATATATATACACACACACACATACAAATTGTATGCATATATATATATATATATATATATATATATATATATATATATATATATATATATATATATATATATACACACACACACATTATGTATATACATGTGTGTATACATATATAATATATATGTACATATATGTGTGTGTGTATATATATATATACATACATATACACACATGTATATATAGATATGCATACACACACATATATATACATATGTGTATACATATCTATTTATGTGTGTATATATATGTAAATATGTGTGTACATACATACATACATATACATATATATATATATATATATATATATATGTGTGTATGTACACATACCGTATTTTCTTGAATTGCCGGCAAGGCACTAATTAATTTAAAACCTCTTCTCACTCCTGCGCTTACCAAAGGCATGTGGTAAAAGTAAGCATGCGCTAATTATTTTAAAACCTCTTCTCACTCCGGCACTTACCAAAGGTATGCAGTAAAAATTTGAGTGTGATGTAAGCTTGGACCTTAAATCCTACTGAATAGCTCTTAATCTTCTTCCCTTTATGCAATTTCATATTACCGGTACTGAAATCAGCCTTCTTCATTTTGAAAATGATGACAGGGGAAGTGTCACTCGCGACGTCACGAGTTTGACCCGGCGGTAATACTAAGCATGCGCTAATTATTTTGCAAAGCGAGTTTTGGGGTTTGTAGTTTAAAAACTGGCTAAAACTTTAATAGGATGAAAATATCAACACAAATGTATCCGACACTTACGAGTTTATTTTGTATAATAACGTGACAAAGTTGCCTTGCGGTAAAGTGCTGCAGATAAATATTCAGACACAATTCAATGAAAATCTCACCAAACCGGATTGCACTGGGTCATAAAAACAAGCCATGGAGCCTCAAAAACATTCACACAGTCTTTTAGACATTTTTCAGTTCTTTAAAAATCATTTTTGAAAGCAGTCATCGGGTTCAAGTCCATGAGTGATGACGTACTGTGTGCTAAATCACCCGCAACACATTCTTACACTCGCATAGGCACAAGGATCGTATCATATATATGGCACGGTGAAATAAACGCTCTTAACATTTGAACACAACAAATTGTCTCGCGGAGCTACACGTCCAGATCGATTGAGTAAATAGAGGCAAGTCAGAAAACTGGATGATCCTGAAGAATGAGGATTACCATCTAACGTGAAAAAC
This sequence comes from Nerophis ophidion, assembly GCF_033978795.1. Lineage (NCBI taxonomy): Eukaryota > Metazoa > Chordata > Actinopteri > Syngnathiformes > Syngnathidae > Nerophis > Nerophis ophidion. Next base: position 76,165,601 of record NC_084612.1, read on the forward strand.
AAAGCAGCGGGACCACCTTAAACAAACGTCATACGCATGTTTGTGTGCGAACGGTTATCCAAAACACACGCAAAAGTCACTTTTGTTTGTCATGTGTAAACAACCAAAAAACGGCGATACACACTAAAAAGTCTATTTCCGCAAAATATGACAAGTTAAACTATTTCTAAGTCTTTTGTTGACCAAAATTTGTTTTGAAATTTTTTTTCGTTTACTGCAAGAAAACAACAACTTATTAGTTAGGAATTTGGGGTTCCATGTCTTGGTTGGAGGTGAAAAGGGAAGCTGCAGTTCCAAACCCGGACGCAAGATGGCGCCATGACAATTTTAGCGCATTGAAGAGGATTGCATTAGCAACAAAAAGCAGGTTACCTTTGTCATGTTGGGGTTCTACAAGATCCATCAAGGGGGCAATAATCAAGGATTTACACTCAATCCATCCATTTTCTAGCACTTATTCCCTTCAGGGTCGCTGGAGCCTATCTCAGCTACTATTGGGCAGAAGGTGGGGTACACCCTGGACAGATACACAACATTCACAACACTAGGGCCAATTTAGTGTTGCTAATCAACTTAGCCCCAAGTGCCAGTAAATAAAAATAAATGTTTAAACAACAAAAAAAAAATGGATTTGTAAATAGATATTTGGATTGTCTTGAAAAGGGATTGGTCTTCACATGTCAGGGAAAGCGCGGCGGTCCAGTTAGGACGGGGGTCAGAGGACGGGCCCGCTGCGGTCTGTAGTCGCCGCCCTCCTCAGTTGGCCTTTGGCGAAGGTCTGGATGGAGCTCAGCAAGGCGGTGCGTCCGCCGCCGGGACCGTCCGAGCGTGATTGTGTCACGCCGGGGTCCAGCGTGGGAGGGGGCGGGGGAGGAGGGGCCGTCGGGTCACCTGGGTGGAAACAGGTAGGGGAGAGGGTGAGAGAGCAAACAGCGACACACTCTGCTCTGAAACATCCCTTCCGGTAGGAGGCTGTTGCACAAAGATGGAATGTCTGCAGCCCACAAGCGTGCTTGGAAGGGGATGGAAAGTAACCAGGTAGTGCACTACAGGCCCTTGCTCAAGGGCGTCCAAGGGTCAACCAAATCCCACAGAAGGGTCATCATTACAGGGCTTTTTTAAATCTTTGTGCAAAACATTTCCTGCAGGAGTCAACTGCAAACCCCGTTTCCATATGAGTTGGGAAATTGTGTTAGATGTAAATATAAACGGAATACAATGATTTGCAAATCCTTTTCAACCCATATTCAGTTGAATACACTACAGCAGGGGTCGGGAACCTTTTTGGCTGAGAGAGCGAAGAATCCGAATATTTTAAAATGTATTTCCCTAAGAGCCATATAATATTTTTTTCAACACTGAACACAACTAAACGCGTGCATTTTTAAGTAAGACCAACATTTCTAAAGTATAATAACTCTCTTATTCTTTGTAATAACATTGATATTCTGAAGCTAACTGTGGAGGGGGCGTGGCCTGCGGGCCTGCAGCGAAGCGGGGTGTTGCCAGGACCGGCCTCGAAATCAGCGACAGGTGCGTAGATGGCCCACCTGGGCCTTGTCATCTAATCACTCTGTTATAAGCAGCAGCCAGGAGGAGAGGCAGGGTTGGAGCTGGAGCCAGAGTGCGAGCGAGAACGAAAGAGAAAAAGACAATTGCTGGAAAGCAACTGAGAGACTTATTGAAAAATTAAAAAAAATATCGTAACCCTGAAACAGGCTTTCATGTCGGTGCTTGGTGGTCTGAAGAACCCCCAGGAGGGCAAGCCCTAAAAAAATATTAATAAATAAAGTGCGGTAGAAAATGGATGGATGGATTCAAATGCATGAGCATGTTTGATATTTTGAACGTTATTTTTAACACTTTTATTACAAGTGGAATTATTCATTACTTATTGTGTTAAGCAGTGTTGGCTCAGGTTTAACCGAGAGCCAGATGCAGTCATCAAAAGAGCCACATCTGGCTCGCGAGCCATAGGTTCCCTACCCCTGCACTACAAAGACAACATATTTGATGTTCAAACTCATAAACTTTTTTTTTTTGCAAATAATAATTAACATAGAATTTCATGGCTGCAACACGTGCCAAAGTAGTTGGGAAAGGGCATGTTCACCACTGTGTTACATCACCTTTTCTTTTAACAACACTCAATAAACATTTGGGAACTGAGGAAACTAATTGTTGAAGCTTTGAAAGTGGAATTCTTTCCCATTCTTTTTTTATGTCGAGCTTCAATCTTTCAACAGTCCGAGGTCTCCGCTGTCCTATTTTACGCTTCATAATGCACCACAAACTGTTGTTTTTGATTGATTGATTGATTGATACTTTTATTAGTAGATTGCACAGTTCAGTACATATTCCGTACAACTGACCACTAAATGGTAACACCCGAATAAAGTTTTCAACTTGTTTAAGTCGGGGTCCACGTTAATCAATTCATGGTAACACGTGGCTTGGCATTGTCTTGCTGAAATAAGCAGGGGTGTCCGTGATAACGTTGCTTGGATGACAAAATATGTTGCTCCAAAACCTGTATGGACCATTCAGCATTAATGGTGCCTTCACAGATGTGTAAATTACCCATGTCTTTGGCACTAATGCACCCCCATACCATCACAGATGCTGGCTTTTGAACTTTGCGCCTATAACAATCCAGATGGTTATTTTCCTCTTTGTTTCGGAGGACACCACGTCCACAGTTTCCAAATATAATTTGAAATGTGGACTCGTCAGACCACTTCTCCACTTTGCATCAGTCCATCTTAGATGACCTCAGGCCCAGCGAAGCCAGCGGCGTTCCTTGGTGTTGTTGATAAATGGGTTTTTCTTTGCATAGTAGAGTTTTAACTTGCACTTACAGATGTAGCGACCAACTGTAGTTACTGACAGTGGTTTTATGAAGTTTTCCTGAGCCCATGTGGTGATATCCTTTACACACTGATGTCAGTTTTTGATGCAGTACCGCCTGAGGGATCAAAGGTCCGTAATATCATCGCTTACGTGCAGTGATTTCTCGAGATTCTCTGAACCTTTGAGGAATTTACGGACCGTAGATGGTAAAATCCCTAAATTCCTTGCAATAGCTCGTTGAGAAATGTTGTTCTAAAACTGTTCGACAATTTGCTTACAAAGTGGTGACCCTCACCCCATCCTTGTTTGTGAATGACTTAGCATTTCATGGAAGCTGCTTTTATACCCAATCATGGCACCCACCTGTTCCCAAATAGCCTGCACACCTGTAGGATGTTCCAAATAAGTGTTTGATGAGCATTCCTCAACTTTATCAGTATTTATTGCCACCTTTCCCAACTTCTTCGTCACGTGTTGCTGGCATCAGATTCAAAAGTTAATGATTATTTGCAACAACAACAAAAAAATGTTTATCGGTTTGAACATCAAATATGTTGTCTTTGTAGCATATTCAACTGAATATGGGTTGAAAAGGATTTGCAAATCATTGTATTCTGTTTATATTTACATCTAACACAATTACCCAACTCATATGGAAACGGGGTTTGTTTATACATACATACATACATATATATTTCTGTATATATGTATATCTATATACACATACATATATATACACATGTATATATATATATATATATATATATATATATTCACATGTATATATACACACACACACACACACACACACACACACACACACACACACACACACACACACACACACACACACACACACACACACACAGGTCAAAACACCGATAATCGGTGGATCTCTAGCTAAAACGGTCTCCCAAAGGCTGCTGACCACACACAAGGACAAAAATAAGACAAAAGGTGTCCAAGCAGACGAGACACGTCACAATCTCCAATGACACGGCAGCAGTTGTGTGTCGTTTGCACTTCATTGCAGATTGTGAGCTTTGAACAAAAAGTTGAGCGTACGTGGGCTCCCGGGCAAGCTGCACGCTTTGCAGGAGAAGAGCAAGCGTTAGGTCTCCCTGTGCAGCTCAAACACAGCAGCTTTATTAACTTGTGTGCCAACAGCTCTTGCCGGGAAGCTCCGAAGTACGACAGCTTTGATTAAAGAACAGAAAAGAAAGAAACACTGCCAGAGACCCTCATCATCATCATCATAAACATGGAAAAGTGTTTACTTTACCCCAACAACACGGTCAGAATGGTGCATGCTCTATGGTGGAGACGGCACAGGATAAAAAGAGAGACGACAACAACAGTTGAGTGGACCAATCAGCATTTAGACAGTAACAAGAGGGAGAGGGAGGGAAGGAGGAAGGAGTGTAGAACAGAAGGAAGGAAAGGAGACACCAGAACATGGTAGGAAGCCAGCATCAACTCTACATCCTGTATCTTGGTCTAGTGAAGGAAAAACCTAGTGGGACCTTTAAAGTCCAGGTGGTACAATTCAGAATTTCACTGTAGAAAAATCAGATTTTATTTTTGTATGTGCATCTAGAAAGTATTCACAGCGCTTCACTCTTTCCACATTGTTACGTCACAGCCCTATTACAGAGTGGAATAATTTCCTTTTTGTCCTCAAAATTCTACACACAATACCCCACAATGACAATGTGAAAAATAGATTTTTTGGCAAATGTATTAAAAATTCAAAACTAAGAAATCACTTGTACATAAAGCTCAAAAGTGAAGTGATTTATATAGCACTTTTCTCTATGGACTCAAAGCGCTCTACATAGTGAAACCCAATATCTAAGCATACTTGAGACCACCGATTTTGGGAGGTGGGGGGCGTAGTGAGGGTGGGGCGTGGTTAAGAGTCAAGTATTTCATATATATATATGTATATATATATATATATATATATATATATATATATATACATACATACATACATACATATACACACACACACATATATATATATATATATATATATATATATATATATATATATAAGAAATACTTGACTCTAAGTGAATTCGAGCTCTATATATATATATATATATATATATATATATAAAATAAATACCTGAATTTCAGTGTTCATTTAATTACACATGTACACACACAACACTCATCTACTCATTGTTGAGTTAAGGGTTGAATTGTCCATCCTTGTTCCATTCTCTGTCACTATTTTTCCAACCATATGCATGTACAGTAGATGGCAGTATTGTCCTGTTTAAGAGTGTCACAACATTGTTGTTTACGGCAAACAAACTGCTTTTGAAAGAAGGAGGCACCAGTTTGACTCCAGGATACAGAAAAGGTAGGTAGCGTGCAGGTAAAGATATGTTGTCTGGGTGATGGCAGGAAGCACCAGCATGTGTGGGTGAAAGAAAGAAGCACCAGTGTGACCCCAGGATGTAGGGAAGGTAGGTAATGAGCAGGTAAAGATATGTTGAATGGGTAAAGGCAGGAAACACCAGCAAAAGTCGGTCCCGTCCATCGCTGCTTGCAGCTTTAATTATCATGGGGTATTGTGTGTAGAATTTTGTGGACAACAACTAATTTATTCTATACTGGAATAAAGCTGTAACGTAACATGTGGAAAAAGTGAAGCGCTGGGAATACTTTCCGGATACAAAGTAAATTTACAAAACCTAAGATGCATCTCAGCCAAAACCAAAGAGACCCCCTAGTGGTGTGCCATGGGCACAAATGGGAGTTTTCACAGAAGGCAATGCCGCCTAAACACTGCCTACAGTACAAAGTGCCTTTCTGTCATAGCAGAAGCAAAAGGAGGACGACAGAAAAAAAAAAGAAAAAAAGACACACCAGAAGTCAAAACATGGACAAACCTACCTGTAGAAGGCGGGGGGGTGGGGGAAGAGGGGCATGTGGGAGGGGAACTGGCGCCAGAGCCTAAAAAAAAAACACAAAACATGACATCGTGACTCAAGTCTGAATGTTGTTACACTTACTGACCATCGGTGGCAGGAGTGAGCTGAAACTGGATTTACCGTATTTCCTTGAATTGCCGCCGGGTATATAGTATGCACCTGCCTAGAATTACAGCCGGGTCAAACTTGTTTCGCAAAATATTATTTTTACTAGCGCATGTTTAGAATTTCCGCAGGGTCAAACTCATCACGTCACGAGTGACACTTCACCTGTCATTTTCAAAATGGAGGAGGCTGATTTCAATCATTTAAAATCGCATAAAGGGAAGAAGATTAAGAGCTATTCAGTAGGATTTAAGGTCCAAGCTATTGAATATGCTAAATAGAACAGTAAGCAGCTATGTTTTATTAATATACCGTAGCTGCGTGTGTCAAATATGAGTCATTAAATGACTCCCGCCTCCTGGTGGTAGAGGGCGCTAGTGATCCTTCTTGCGACTACTAGGCTGCAGAAGAAGTGACAACAAGCAGCGATTGTTTATTTTTTCCTCTCGCTTGCACTTTTAACATGGAGGATTACATATCTAAAATAAAACAGTTTTCTAAACTGGACTTTCAATCGAAGCATGAGGTAATAAAGGAAGATCTCCATCGGGACAGAGAGACTTTTAAAACTGAAGAAAGATAAGGAAGACTTCTATAAACAAGTTATCAATGCTTTTGATCAGAAGGAGCTGCACATGGACTTCATTTATAAGTAAAGATAAGACCATAATAAAGTTTTTTTTATTAAATGTGCTGTTCATGATGGTATCCTTACATCACACTCAAATTTATAAGCGCAGGCCTAAATTGACCGCATGGTAAGCGCCGGAGTGAGAAGAGGTTTTAAATTAATTAGCGCCCCAGCGGCAATTCCAGGAAATACGGTATCTCCAATGTTATGCCGCTAAATTACAGCCAAACCTTTTGTACTTGGAAAAAAATTAACTTTGAAACTGAAAACGTTTCGATGATGTTGAATACCGAAGTGTATTCAACATAAAAATAAGTACACACAATCGTGAGTCTCCCTGCTAATCATTTTGAACAAATACTTTAATTTCATTTTTCACTTTCATATATTTTGATAATCGAGCATCGTTTTTTTTAAGAGGGGAGGATTATGTTTACAGCTAATATTCACCATGTCAAGTATTCTCATATATATATACATATACACATATAGTGTGTGAATCTGAGTGTGGATTTTGTCTGTCTATCTATGTTGGCCCTGCGAGGAGGTGGCAACTTGTCCAGGGTGTACCCCGCCTTCTGCCCGATTGTAGCTGAGATAGGCGCCAGCGCCCCCCGCGACCCCAAAAAGGGAATAAGCGGTAGAAAATGGATGGCATATATACACATACATACATACATATACACATATATACACATACATATACACATAAACACACACACACACACACACACACACATATACATATATATATATATATATATATATATATATATATATATATATATATATATATATAAATAAATAAATACTTGAATTTCAGTGTTCATTTATTTACACATATACACACACATAACACTCATCTACTCATTGTTGAGTTAAGGGTTGAATTGTATTTCCTTGTTCTATTCTCTGTCACTATTTTTCTAACCATATGCATGTACAGTAGATGGCAGTATTGTCCTGTTAAGAGTGTCACAATATTGCTGTTTACCACAGACGAACTGCTTTACGGTAGATGAAAACGTGACTGCTGTTGTTGTGTGTTGTTACCGCGCTAGGAGGACATTAATGAAACTGCCTAACAATAAACCCGCATAAGAAACCAAGAACTCGCCCTCGATCATTCTACAGTTATAACCTCATTGGGCAGGCACATGTTTTTATTGTGGGAAAGCGAACGTGAAGAGAGGCTGTCCTCACTCAGGTCCGCATGGAGCTGGAGGGGGCGTGGCCTCCAGCTCCGCCTGAATTTCGGGAGAAAATTTGTCCCGTGAGGTTTTCGGGAGAGGCGCTGAATTTCGGGAGTCGCCCGGAAAATCCAGGAGGGTTGGCAAGTATGATTCTACTCTTTATGTAAACTACACAAGGAGGTACTCAACTACAAGACCACGGCCGCAAATATTTTACTAGAAAAACAATACACTGCTAGAAAAAACTCAGTGTTTGCATGTTTAAATCATTTTGTTGCATTGTGTTTTGCAGAGCGTTCCCTTTTCCACTTTTATTTACCTCTGCTTGAACGCACCAGAGTTGTGTAAGATGAACTCGAGTCAGCCCAATGTCGCCAAACCTGCTAATTTTAGCGACTTTGGGCTTGTTTTGTCACGTGAATTTGCCCATTTGTGTCTGCGAGGGGCACTAAGTGCTGAAAATACTGGAAAAAAAGATGCGATCATGCTGATTTAATTTAGCATTTAGTAATACCGGTGAGGCTAAAGGACTAAAATGAGGCTAAAAGACATGGGACAAGGAGAAAAGACAAGCTAGTAGGATAAAAAGTCAATCAATCAATCAATAAATCGTTTATATATATAACCCTAAAGGCCTACTGAAATGAGATGTTCTTATTTAAACGGGGACAGCAGGTCCATTCTATGTGTCATACTTGATCATTTCGTGATATTGCCATATTTTTGCTGAAAGGATTTAGTAGAGAACATCCACGATAAAGTTTGCAACTTTTGGTGCTAATAAAAAAGTCTTGCCTGTACCGGAAGTAGCTCCTCACATCTGAACATTGTTTATAATCATGGCCACCAGCAGCGAGAGCGATTCGGACCGAGAAAGTGACGATTTCCCCATTAATTTGAGCGAGGATGAAAGATTTGTGGATGAGGAAAGTGAGAGTGAAGGACTAGAAAAAAAAAACTAGACGGCAGAGCGATTCAGACATTAGACAAATTTACTTGGATAATTCTGGAAAATCCCTTATCTGCTTATTGTGTTACTTATTGTTGTCCTCTGTGTTTTTTATACACTTTTATTTTTATTTTACTGTTTTAATTGATTTTACCCTTTAAAATAGTTTTTAATCATATTTGTTTTTATATTGTTTTTATTGGTTTTATTTTTATTCATTTTTAGTTTTATTCAGTCATTGGTGGAGCATAATATTGTTTTTAACATGGCTGTGCAGCACTTTGGAAACGTTATTGTTGTTTAAATGTGCTATATAAATAAAGTGGATTGGATTGGATTGGATACTAGTGTTTTATTAAGATTTTATGGTCGTACCTTTACAACCTGAAAGTCGGAGGGGTGTGGTGACCGCCAGTGTCTCTGAGGGAAGCCATGTTTCTCCACGAGGCGAAGGCAGCCGGCTAAGATTTTTTTTTTTCTTTTTCCCTCCTCCACGATGGAAGCATCCGACAGTCGGGGGCGGCCGGTGGGAGGAGGCAAGAGAGTCCGCAGCTGCCTATTTGACAGGTGCAGGAGGAACGACGCAAGCTCTCCGCTCATGTCTATGGTAAGAGCCGACTTATTGCCACCATTTTCTCACCGAAACCTGCCGGTTGACATATGGTAGAGAACCATGTTCGCTTGACCGCCTTGTTCCATAGTAAAGCTTCACCGTCATCTTTTGGGAATGTAAACAAGGAAACACCGGCTGTGTTTTTGCTGCTAAAGGCGGCCGCAATACACCGCTTCCCACCTACAGCTTTCTTCTTTGATGTCTCCATTATTAATTGAACAAATTGCAAAAGATTCAGCAACACAGATGTCCAGAATACTGTAGAATTATGCGATGAAAAGAGACGACTTATAGCTGTGAACGGTGCTGGAACAAAATGTCCTCTACAATGTGTGACGTCACGCGCACGCGTCATCATACCGGGACGTTTTAGCATGATACTTCCGCGCGAAATTTAAAATTGCAATTTAGTAAACTAAAGCGGCCGTATTGGCATGTGTTGCAATGTTAATATTTCATCATTGATATATAAACTATCAGACTGCGTGGTCGCTCGTAGTGGCTTTCAGTAGGCCTTTAAGCATGATTATGGTTACCTACCAGAGTTGTTGTTGTTGCGAACAGAGACATCATCTTCATTCTCGTAAGTGGACTGCCTGCACTTCTGCAAAGACAAACAGCCTTGTGTACCACCATGCCACTATTCTACTTTCACTGGGAGATGGTCGCTTCAACAGGTTTAGTTTTTTAAAGAGGAATGGCAGGAATCATGCATACCTTCCTCGCCAGAATCTTCCTCCTCTTCTTCTCCTCCTCTGAGCCGTGATGAGACTGAGCTCTGGTCAGCCTCCTGTGCTGGTGCAGCTTCAAGCAAAATATACAAAAACATTCACATGAACCAAATGGAAATGTACAAAACCCAAAAGCAGCGAAGTTGGCACCTTGTGTAAATGGTCAATTAAACACAATACAATGATTTGCAAATCATTTTCATGTCATATTCAGTTGACTGGACTGCAAAAAAAAGATATTTAATATTCAAACTGAGAAACTACTTTATTTTTTATTTTTTGCAAATAATCATTAACCCTTCTATTATGTTGAGGGTCAATTTGACCCATTTCAGTTTTTGTGTTTATCAAAGTACTGGTTATCCTTTCTTTTTCTTGCTGAAATTTGGTGACTTTTCCTCATCTAGGGTCATGAACTGGTGTGTAAAATCTGGACACTTTGTTGAGTAGTGGAATGTCTTGCAGAGTTTGTATACAAAGATGATGTTGGGGGTCCTTTTGACCCGGACGCTTTAATGTGGGTGAATAGCCAAAATTAACAAGTCTCTTTGATGTACTTTTTACTTTGATGTACAATTGTTTGTATTTTGATTGCCTCTGAGACCCAGAGCCAGGTGTGTGAAGAGAGGAAACTTCCTCAAACTTGTCCTTGTCACTGTTCTCATGTCATCTCTTTGACAAACTCACCAAAAATGAGCTCCAGAAGGATGACATCTGAGGAGACAAGGCCAAGTGTGAGAAAGTTCCCTCTCTTCACATACCTGGCTCTGGGTCTCAGAGACAATCAAAATACAAACAATTGTACATCAAAGTAAAAAGTACATCAAGGAGACATGTTTATTTTTGGATCTGAACAGCTATTTACCCACATTAAAGCGCCTGGGTCAAAATGACTCGCAACATCATCTTTTTATACAAATTCTGCACAAACATTCCACTACACAAAAAAGTGTCCAGATTTACACACCAGTTCATGACCCTAGATGAGGAAAAGTCACCAGATTTCAGCAAGAAAAAGAAGGGATAACACAAAAACTGAAATGGGTCGAATTGACCCTTAACATAATACAATTGGAATAAAAAATGTATTGTATGTCAATTTTCTAAATGTTTATACAACCTAAAATAAAATTGTTATTGGTTTAACCTGTTTCCTTGACTGTTTTGAGTGCATTTACACAGTGTGGGTCAAAATGACCCGCAACATAATCAATGTCATTTTTCCCAACATAATACAAGGTTTAACTTGAAATGTAATGGCAGCAACACATTGCAAAAAAGTTGTCAGTGGCATTTTTACCACTGTGTTACATGGCCTTTCCTTTTTACAACACTCAGTAAACGTTTGGGAACCGAGGAGACACATTTTTGAAGCTTTTCAGGTGGAATGTTTTTGCCATTCTTGCTTGATGTACAGCTCAAGTTGTTCAACAGTCCGTTGTCGTATTTGACGCTTTATAATGAGCCCGACATTTTCAATGGGAGACGTGTCTGGACTACAGGCAGTCCAATTTAGTAACCGCACTCTTTTACTACGAAGCCACGCTGTTGTAACACGTGTAGAATGTGGCTCGGCATTGTCTTGCTGAAATAAGCAGGGGCGTCCATTAAAAAGACTTTGTTCGGATGTCTTTTTTGCCAACTAAACATGTTGCAAATTCCAGATGAGCTAATATTGGCAAAAAGTAACAAAGATTACCAGTTTGAACGTTAAGTATCTTGTCTTTGCAGGCTATTTAATAGAATATGGTTTGAAAAGGATTTGCAAATCATCGTTTTCTGTTTTTATTTATTATATACACAACGTGCCAACTAGCTGCGTTGCTAGCAACCAAGAACGAGACGATTTTTACACGTTAGGATGCAAAAAAAAACAAAAAACTTTTGTGAAGTGAATTATATTTATATAGCGCTTTTCTCTAGTGACTCAAAGCACTTTACATAGTGAAACCCAATATCTAAGTAACATTTTTTTTTTTTTTTAACCAGTGTGGGTGGCACTGGGAGCAGGTGGGTAAAGTGTCTTGCCCAAGGACACAACGGCAGTGACTAGGATGACAGAAGCGGGAATCGAACCTGCAACCCTCAAGTTGCTGGCACAGCCGCTCTACCAACCGAGCTCATGAAGATAGCGAACGATAGGCCAAATTCCCCCCAAAAAAGTGCAGTTCTCCATTAAGGGGCTGATTACAACAAAATATAGACAGTACAGCTCAGTTGGTAAAGTGGCCATGCCAGCAACTTCAGGGTTCCAGGTTCGATCCCCGCTTCCGCCATCCTAGTCACTGCCGTTGTGTCCTTGGGCAAGACACTTTACCCATCTGCTCCCAATGCCACCCACACTGGTTTAAATGTCACTTAAATATTGGGTTTCACTATGTAAACGCGCTTTGAGTCACTAGAGAAAAAGCGCTATATAAATATAATTCACTTCACTTCAATAGATGCATTTTGATGTCATTACATTTCCAAATGTAATGACATTTTCCAAGTGGCCTGCCGCGGAATGGGGTGTGCCAGGACTGGCCTTGAAGACAGGTGAGTAGATGGCCCAGGTGGGCCCTGTTATCTAATCACCTGTCGCCTTTATTAGCAGCAGCCGGAGTGAGACACGTTGTTGGAGTCAAAGATAGAGAGACAGCGAGAGTGAGAGAGAGAGACAGAGAGAGAAACAGCGCGAAAGAGAGAGAGAGAGACAGAGAGCGAGAGAGAGAAAGCGACACACACGACGCAGAAAAGAGAGTGTGCTGGAAAGCAAAACACTTGCACTATTTTATGAAAATAAAACAGTGTTGTATCCTTCATCCAGGCTCTCGTGGAAGTGTGTGGTGGTCCGAGGAACCCACTAGAGGGCAACCTCTACAAATACATCTCAGAATAACTTGCACATGGACGTCAGGAAGGTGAAAAGGGCACGAGAAAGTGACGATGCTTGTCCAGGAGGTCAGTGTTTGGATCTAATAAGGCTGAATAGGTCGTGTGATCTGCTCACCACTCTCTGCTCCCCCTGCAGACGCTTCTCTAAACGATCTTTGGCCGTCTTCAGGGCGTCCTTCAGCCTGCTGGGGACCTGGATAGACATCAATCAGACGTTTAATGTAGTCAGGCTCACATACAGTACGTGCACCTAATGAGAGAGAGCTGCTCACTTTGATCTGGACTTTATCCGAATGTTGCAACTGGACGTGACAGAACAGCCTGGAGAAGAATATCACAAACATGACACATCCTGCAAAATACACTTATTTCTTCATGTACACAAACATGTTGCATGAGCTCTTTTATACTGAATATCAGGCGTGCTGACAAATTAATCTTCAATACTCTCAATGCTTCATATTTGCTGCCATCTTGTGGATAACGTGAGTAAATCAGATCAATGACCCTTAAAAGTAATTTGACATGATACCTAATAGAGATGTCCGATAATATCAAACTGACGGTATTATCGGCCGATAAATGCTTTAAAATGTAATATTGGAAATTATCGGTAACTGTTTCAAAAAGTAAAATTTAGGACTTTTTTTAAACGCCGCTGTACGGTACACGGATGTAGGGAGAAGTACACAGCGGCAATAAACCTTAAAGCAGGGGTCATAAGGACCAGATGAGTCGCCCGCTGGCCTGTTCTAAAAATAGCTCAAATAGCAGCACTTACCAGTGAGCTGCCTCTATTTTTTAAATTGTATTTATTTACTACCAATATGGTCACACTTTGCTCAACATTTTTAATTCTAAGAGAGACGAAACTCAAATAGAATTTGAAAATCCAAGAAAATATTTTAAAGACTTGATCTTTACTTGTTTAAATAAATTCATTAATTTTTTTACTTTGCTTCTTATAACTTTCAGAAAGACAATTTTAGAGAAAAAATACAACCGTAAAAATGATTTTAGGAATTTTAAACACATATACCTTTTTACCTTTTAAATTCCTTTCTCTTCTTTCCTGACAATTTAAATCAATGTTCAAGTATTTTTTTTTATTGTAAAGAATAATAAATACATTTTAATTTAATTCTTCATTTTAGCTTCTTATTTTTCGACGAAGAATATTTGTGAAATATTTCTTCAAACTTATCATGATTAAAATTCAAAAAAATTATTCTGGCAAATCTAGAAAATCTTTAGAATCAAATTTAAATATTTCAAAGTCTTTTGAATTTCTTTTAAAATTTTTGTTCTGGAAAATCTAGAAGAAATAATGATTTGTCTTTGTATATATGTAATATAGCTTGGTCCAATTTGTAATGTATTCTAACAAAGTGCAGATTGGATTTTAAGCTATTTAAAACATGTCATCAAAATTCCAAAATTAATCTTAATCAGGAAAAAATACTAATGATGTTCCATAAATTATTTTTTAAATTTTTTCAAAAAGATTCAAATTAACTAGTTTTATTAATAATAACAGATTTAAAGGTAAGTTGAGCAAATTGGCTATTTCTGGCAATTTATTTAAGTGTGTATCAAACTGGTAGCCCTTCGCATTAATCAGTACCAAAGAAGTAGCTCTTGCTTTCAAAAAGGTTGGTGACCCCTGCCTTAAAGGCACTGCCTTTGCGTGCCGGCCCATTCACATAACATTTACGGCTTGTCACAACACAAGTGAATGCAAGGCATACTTGGTCAATAGCCATACAGGTCACACTGAGGGTGGCCGTATAAAAAACTTTAACACTGTTACAAATATGCGCCACACTGTGAAGAATGACGCACCAAACAAAAATAAAAAACATAATTCGGCAGAACATCCGCACTGTAACACAACATGAATACCCAGAACCCCTTGCAGCACTAACTCTTCCAGGACGCTACAATTCAAACACAGTGTTACTATTTAAACTGTGTTTAATGTTACAGTGGACCAAAATATGAAATACACCTGTTAAATTAAAACCTAAGCCTTGTTTTTAATGAATACTTAGGCCTACTATGCTACTGTATTTGACTGTTGGTTATTATGGCAGTACCTGGAGAGCCAAGTGTATTCTAAGGTGCTACTTGGTGAAAACCAGTTTGACGACCGCTGCTGTGACATACACACAAAACGCACACGTGTTACACCTGTGTGTAACGTAACATATGAATTAACAATAAAAATCATACACGATGTTGATGTTATTGACGCTCATTAAAAAATAATTAAAAAGGACAAAACTCACGGTGTCTGAATGAGCTGTGACACTGTGGGCATTCCTGACTTACACGCCTCTGTGGACAGGATGGACTGCAGCACTGACACTAAACAGACAAATACACACGTTAGAAGGCAGACACAAAGAAACTGTACACAAAAAGTGTGTGTGTTTGTGTATTTCTACCCTTATTGAGAGACCAACAAGGAAAAGTTCCTTCCATATGAGGAGGTGTGAACAAGTTAAGACATAAATCATGTTCCCAATACAGAAAACCATTGCATCTAATAGAGAATGTCTCATTTGCACCCCTGGTGGTGAAATCTATCAAAGTTATGGTGGTTCCAAAAAGGTGGGATTTTTTAAATTGACTGTGTCGGTTTTAAAAGTGATCCCCTTCTGGGTAACATATGAAATAACAAGTGTGTGTAAGAAATTGAAATGCACGCCCTTTGGCCAAAATTAATTAACTTTTTTTTTTTTTATATGTATACAAAGACATACTTTAATAACTTGAAGTAAATGATGAAGATAAAAAAACAATTACACACAAAAAATAAAAATAACTAAAAGCTTACCTTTTTTATATGTGCATAATATGTGTAAATTATTAATGTTGTAAATACAAACATTTATATATCTAGAAAGGATGGTCCTAAGAAGGTAGGCATTTTTCAAATTGGCTGTGTGTCGGTTTCAAAAGTGCTCCCCCTCTGGCCAACATATGTAATAACAAGTGTGTGTAAGAAATTGAAATGCACCCCCTTTGGCCAAAATAATAATAAAAAATAAAAAAATGTATATAGAGACATACTGTAATAACTTGAAGTACATAATGAAGATTGAAAAACAATTACACACAAAAAATTAAAATAACTAAAAGCTTACCTATTTTGTATTTTCACAGTATGTATATATTATTAATGTTCTAAATACAAACATTTATATATCTAGAAAGGGTGGTCCTAAAGAGGTAGGCATTTTTCAAATTGGTTTTAAAAGTGCTACTCTTCTGGTCAACATATGAAATAACAAGTGTGTGTAAAACAAGTGAGTGCAAATATTTGAAGTGCTCCCTCTCTGGCCAACATATGTAATAACAAGTGTGTTTAAGAAATTGAAATGCACCCCTTTTGGCCAAAATTAATATATATATATATATATATATATATATATATATATATACACACACATATATATGGAGGCATACTGTAATAACTTGGACGTAAATAATGAAGATAAAAAAAAAATCACACACAAAAAATAAACTAAAAGCTTACCTTTTTTATATTTGCATAGTATGTATAAATTATTAATGTTGTAAATACAAACATTTGTATATCTAGAAAGGGTGGTCCTAAAGAGGTAGGCATGTTTCAAATTGGCTGTGTGTCGGTTTCAAAAGTGCTCCCATTCTGGTCAACATATGAAATAACAAGTGTGTGTAAGTGCGTGTTAAAATTCGAAGTGTTCCCCCTCTAGACTTAATGTTGTAAATACAAACCTTTATATATCTAGAAAGGGTGGTCCAAAAGAGGTAGGCATTTTTCAGAGGTCTCAAGAAGGTAACAAATACAAGAATGTGTGTGTGTACTGACCCACAGCAGTGTAGGGGTTGGTAGGATAGTGGTCCACTGGAACGTTGGCTGGGGGTCGTCCATAAGTTATCTCGTAGAGTAAGTGACCAAAGCAAAAGACGTCGATGCTTTCGGTGGTCTGCATGCACACAAACACACTATGGTTACCAACTGTGCATCTCCCATAACAGTATGACCTCGGACTACGTTAAGGTAACGTGTGGAGTTCCCCAGGGTTCGGTCCTTGGCCCTGCACTCTTCAGCATCTACATGCTGCCGCTAGGTGACATCAAACGCAAATACGGTGTTAGCTTTCACTGTTATGCTGATGACACCCAACTCTACATGCCCCTAAAGCTGACCAACATGCCGGATTGTAGTCAGCTGGAGGCGTGTCTTAATGAAATTAAACAATGGATGTCCGCTAACTTTTTGCAACTCAACGCCCAAAAAACGGAAATGCTGATTATCGGTCCTGCTAGACACTGACCTCTATTTAATAATACAACTCTAACATTTGACAACCAAACAATTAAACAAGGTGACTCTGTAAAGAATCTGGGTATTATCTTTGACCCAACTCTCTCCTTTGAGTCACACATTAAAAGCGTTACTAAAACGGCCTTCTTTCATCTCCGTAATATTGCAAAAATTTGCTCCATTTTGTCCACTAAAGACGCCGAGATCATTATCCATGCGTTCGTTACGTCTCGCCTCGACTACTGTAACGTATTATTTTCGGGTCTCCCCATGTCTAGCATTAAAAGATTACAGTTGGTACAAAATGCGGCTGCTAGACTTTTGACAAGAACAAGAAAGTTTGATCATATTACGCCTGTACTGTATATACCTTTATATACATATATACATACATATATACCTATACTGGCTCACCTGCACTGGCTTCCTGTGCACTTAAGATGTGACTTTAAGGTTTTACTACTTACGTATAAAATACTACACGGTCTAGCTCCATCCTATCTTGCCGATTGTATTGTACCATATGTCCCGGCAAGAAATCTGCGTTCAAAAGACTCCAGCTTATTAGTGATTCCCAAATCCCCAAAAAAAGTCTGCGGGCTATAGAGCGTTTTCATTTCGGCTCCAGTACTCTGGAATGCCCTCCCGGTAACAGTTCGAGATGCTACCTCAGTAGAAGCATTTAAGTCTCACCTTAAAACTCATTTGTATACTCTAGCCTTTAAATAGACTCCATTTTTAGACCAGTTGATCTCCCGTTTCTTTTCTTTTTCTCCTATGTCCCACTCTCCCTTGTGGAAGGGGTCCGGTCCGATCCGATGGCCATGTACTGCTTGCCTGTGTATCGGCTGGGGACATCTCTGCGCTGCTGATCCGCCTCCGCTTGGGATGGTTTCCTGCTGGCTCCGCTGTGAACGGGACTCTTGCTGCTGTGTCGGATCCGCTTTGAACTGGACTCTCGCGACTGTGTTGGATCCATTATGGATTGAACTTTCACAGTATCATGTTAGACCCGCTCGACATCCATTGCTTTCCTCCTCTCCAAGGTTCTCATAGTCATCATTGTCACCGACGTCCCACTGGGTGTGAGTTTTCCTTGCCCTTATGTGGGCCTACCGAGGATGTCGTAGTGGTTCGTGTTGTGGTTTGTGCAGCCCTTTGAGACACTAGTGATTTAGGGCTATATAAGTAAACATTGATTGATTGATTGAACTAGCTTCTTATAGAAAAAAGGCATATTGAATAATGTACTCGTATTCAAGCATAACATTTTAAGATTTAATTTCAGTTATTAAATATGGTTGGGTAGACGGTAACTGTGCTGTTGAGACCTACGTTGATTTTCCTGAAGTGGGTGAAGGCAGGTCGCAGGACAGAGGGAACTCCCAGCATGCCGTTCTCCACGTCCGTCAGTCGACACGTGCCTTGGTCCACCATCACATTTGAGGCGTGCAGGTGGCCGTAAAATAAGCCGCCGTCGTGGAGGAGTCGCAGGGCCTGAAAAGTGTAATTTAGTACTGATGTATGTGTATGTGTGTGTGTGTGTGTGTGTGTGTGTGCATACCTCCAGTATCTGGCGGCCATACAGTTGGATGTGTGCTAGTTCAAGACCCTCACTCTTCTTGGGGTTGCCGTATTTCTTCAAGTAGGTCTCTCTGGGCTTCACCTGACACACAAACATTAACTTGGTTTTCATCAACATGCGTGTCCTGTTTGGCTGTTTGTTCTCTGACGCCAGGACCCTCGGAGAAAGACGTCTCGAGCTCCATGCGGTTGGATTGGAAGCGTTTGTTTTCGTGCAGGATGTTTTTGATTGATTGATACTTTTATTAATTGATTGCACAGTACAGTACATATTCCGTACAATTGACTACTAAATGGTAACACCCCAATAAGTTTTTCAACTTGTTTAAGTCGGGGTCCACGTTAAGCAATTCATGGTACAAATATATACTATCAGCATAATACAGTCATCACACAAGTTAATCATCATAGTATATACATTGAATTATTTACATTATTTACAATCCGGGGGGTGGGATGAGGAGCTTTGGTTGATATCAGTACTTTAGTTATCAACAATTGCATCAACAGAGAAATGTGGACATCGAAACAGTGTAGGTCTTATTTAGTAGGATATGTACAGCCAGCAGAGAACATAGTGAGTTCACATAGCATAAGAACAAGTATATACATTAGAAGTACATTTGAGTTGTTTATAATCCGGGGAGATGGGATGTGAATGGAGGAGGGTATTAGTAAAGTGTTGAAGTTGCCTGGAGGTGTTGTTTTAGAGCGGTTTTGAAGGAGGATAGAGATGGACTTACTTTTATACCTGTTGGGAGTGCATTCCACATTGATGTGGCATAGAAAGAGAATGAGTTAAGACCTTTGTTAGATCGGAATCTGGGTTTAACGTGGTTTGTGGAGCTCCCCCCGGTGTTGTGGTTATGGTGGTCATTTACGTTAAG
The DNA here is from genome assembly GCF_033978795.1 of Nerophis ophidion. Lineage (NCBI taxonomy): Eukaryota > Metazoa > Chordata > Actinopteri > Syngnathiformes > Syngnathidae > Nerophis > Nerophis ophidion. The sequence goes on from NC_084612.1 coordinate 76,185,284, forward strand.
GAAGTAGTTTGACATGTACTTCGGTATCAAGGAGGTGTAGCGGATTTTATAGACCAGGCTCAGTGCAAGTTGTTTTACTCTGTCCTCCACCCTGAGCCAGCCCACTTTGGAGAAGTGGGTTGGATTGAGGTGTGATCTGGGGTGGAGGTCTAAAAGTAACCGGACTAGCTTATTCTGGGATGTTTGGAGTCTAGATTTGTCTCTGTACATTGCTGCATTCGTCCTAGTCTAGTCAGGGAGGTGACCAAGAACCCGATGGTCACTGTCAGAGAGACAGTGTTCCTCTGGGGCAGGGGTCGGCAACCTTTACCACTCAAAGAGCCATTTTGAACCGTGTCACAAAGTAAAGAAAACAACGGGAGCCACAAAACTCTTTTGAAATTCAAAATTAAATAACACAGCATACAAAGGTTTTTTTGCTTTGTGCTACTGTATGTATAAACCAGGGGTCTCAGACACGCGTCCCACACCTCTTTATGAAAATGTAATATTAGTGCGGCCCGCGAGTTTTAATTGAATGCCGCTAGACAACGTCACAATTGCCAACCATCCCATTTTATCCGGGAGACTCCCAAATTTCAGGGCAACTGTTCTCTCGAATGTCTGCTGATTTTCACCCAAACGCCAATATTAAGGGCGGTCTGTGAACACATTGCGCTTAAAGGGGAACATTTTCACAATTTCAGAAGGATTAAAACCAGTAAAAATCAGTTCCCAGTGGCTTATTTTATTTTTCGAAGTTTTTGGGAAAATTCTACCCATCATGGAATATCCCGAAAAAAGGCTTTAAAGTGCCTGATTTTCGCTATCTGTGAAGCCACCGTCCATTTTCCTGTGACGTCATCCAGTGATGCAAATACAGATAGCACAGCAAGGTATAGTGACATTAGCTCGGATTTAGACTCGGATTTCAGCAGTTTAAGCGATTCAACAGATTACGCATGTATTGAAACGGATTTTTGGAGTATGGAGGCAGATGGCGAAAACGAAATTGAAGAAGAAACTGAAGGTATTGAGCGAATAGCTATTGACGCTATTCGGCCATGTCTGCCTTAGCATCGCCGGTAAAATGTACGGACCAAACGATCGGGACTTTCGCATCTTGTGACACTGGCGCAACTTAAATCCGTCGATCCATCCATCCATCCATCCATCCATTTTCTACCGCTTATTCCCTTTCGGGGTTGCGGGGGGCGCTGGCGCCTATCTCAGCTACAATCGGGCGGAAGGCGGGGTACACCCTGGACAAGTCGCCACCTCATCGCAGGGCCAACACAGATAGACAGACAACATTCACACTCACATTCACACACTACGGCCAATTTAGTGTTGCCAATCAACCTATCCCCAGGTGCATGTCTTTGGAGGTGGGAGGAAGCCGGAGTACCCGGAGGGAACCCACGCATTCACGGGGAGAACATGCAAACTCCACACAGAAAGATCCCGAGCCTGGATTCGAACCCAGGACTGCAGGACCTTCGTATTGTGAGGCAGATGCACTAACCCCTCTGCCACCGTGAAGCCAATCCGTCGATGGTAAGTATTTGTTTGGCATTAAATGTGGGTGGAGGGAAACACTGGATGCAAATATAGCTGCAAATGTACATACAGCTAGCCTAAATGGCATGTTAGCATCGATTAGCGTAGCATGTTAGCATCGATTAGCTGGCAGTCACGCCGCAACCAAATATGTCTAATTAGCACATAAGTCAATAACATCAACAAAACTCACCTTTGTGATTTTGTTGACTTTATCGTTGGAAATGCATCTGCAGGTTATCCATACATCTCTGTGCCATATCTGCCTTAGCATCGCCGGTAAAATGTGCGGACCAAACGATCGGGACTTTCGCAACTTGTGACACTGGAGCAACTTAAATCTGTCGATTGGTAAGTATTTGTTTGGCATTAAATGTGGGTGGAGGGAAACACTGGATGCAAATATAGCTACAAATGTACATACAGATAGCCTAAATAGCATGTTAGCATCGATTAGCATAGCATGTTAGCATCGATTAGCTGGCAGTCACGCCGCAACCAAATATGTCTGATTAGCACATAAGTCAATAACATCAACAAAACTCACCTTTGTGATTTTGTTGACTTTATGGTTGGAAATGCATCTGCAGGTTATCCATACATCTCTGTGCCATATCTGCCTTAGCATCGCCGGTAAAATGTGCAGACCAAACGATCGGGACTTTCGCAACTTGTGACACTGGAGCAACTTAAATCCGTCGATTGGTAAGTATTTGTTTGGCATTAAATGTGGGTGGAGGGAAACACTGGATGCAAATATAGCTAAAAATGTACATACAGATAGCCTAAATAGCATGTTAGCATCGATTAGCGTAGCATGTTAACATCGATTAGCTGGCAGTCACGCCGCAACCAAATATGTCTGATTAGCACATAAGTCAATAAAATCAACAAAACTCACCTTTGTGATTTCGTTGACTTTATCGTTGCAAATGCATCTGCAGGTTATCCATACATCTCTGTGCCACATCTGCCTTAGCATCGCCAATAAAATGTGCAGACCAAACGATCGAGACTTTCGCATCTTGTGACACTGGAGCAACTTAAATCCGTCGACCTCTGACAACACACCGACGAGGCATGATGTCTCCAAGGTACAGAAAACAGTCAAAAAAATAACAGAGCTGATTTGACTCGATGTTTGTAATGTGTTTGAGAAAATGGTGGATTGACTACCTGTGTGACGTCACGTTGTAACGTCATCGCTCCGAGAGCAAATAATAGAAAGGCGTTTCATTCGCCAAAATTCACCCATTTAGAGTTCGGAAATCGGTTAAAAAAAAAAAAGGACTTTTTTCTGCAACATCAAGGTATATATTAACACTTACATAGGTCTGCTGATAATGTTCCCCTTTAACACCCTCTACAACCGTAACAAACAGCTTGTCAGCCCATTTAAATAATGTATGTGGCGTCTGCGGACACACGTAAGTGACTGCAAGGCATACTTGTTCAACAGCCATACAGGTCACACTGAGGGTCGCCGAATAAACAACTTTAACACTCTTACTAATATGGGCCACACTGTGAACCCACACCAAACAAGAATGACAAACACATTTCGGGAGAACATCTGCACTGTAACACAACATAAACACAACAGAACAAATACCCCGAATCCCATGCATCCCTAACACTTCCAGGCTACATTATACACCCCCGCCCCCCCAACCCCGCCCACCTCAACCGACGCACGGAGGTGAATGTGGGATTGTTCTTTTTTTTTTTTAGAATTTTGAGGGCAAAAATAAACGTACACCACTTCGGAATATGGCTGTTACAAAGTATGGAAAAAGTAAAGCAGTGTGAGTGATAACCGGACGCACTCTATGAAGATTTTGAAAGTGTCACCACCCTACCTTACAGATGTGGTCTCTGAGCGAGCCGGCCTCGCTAAAAGGCCTGATGAGAAGTGCTGAAGACTCACTGGTGCTGGAGAACAACAGCGGGTACATGTATGGACTCTAGGAAGCGGGGAGGCAAGACAAAAAAATGCTCAATTTATTTGTCCGTAAATTACTGTCTACACCAGGGGTCACCAACTTAAGGACCAGGTGAGTCGCCCGCTGGCCTGTTCTAAAAATAGCTCAAATAGCAGCACTTACCAGTGAGCTGCCTTTATTTTTGAATTTTATTTATTTACTAGCAAGCTGGTCGACATTTTTAATTCTAAGAGAGACAAAACTCAAATAGAATTTGAAAATCCAAGAAAATATGTTAAAGACTTGGTCTTCACTTGTTTAAATAAATTCATTTATTTTTTTACTTTGCTTTATATAACTTTCAGAAAGACAATTTAAAAAAAATACAATCTTAAAAATGATTCTAGGATTTTTAAACACATATACCTTTTTAGCTTTTGAATTCCTTCCTCTTCTTTTCTGACAATTTAAATCAATGTTCAAGTACCTATTTTTTTTTATTGTTAAGAAAAATAAATATAATTAATGTAATTCTTCATTTTAGCTTCTGTTTTTTCGACGAAGAATATTTGTGAAATATTTCTTCAAACTTATTATGATTAAAATTAAAAAAAAATATTCAGGCAAATCTAAAAAAATCTGTAGAATCGAATTTAAATCTTATTTCAAAGTCTTTTGAATTTCTTTTAAAATTTTTGTTCTGGAAAATCTAGAAGAAATAATTATTTGTCTTTGTTAGAAATATAGCTTGATCCAATTTGTTATATATTATAACAAATTGCAGATTGGATTTTAACCTATTTAAAACGTGTCATCAAAATTCTAAATAAATAAATGGGTTGTACTTGTATAGCGCTTTTCTACCTTCAAGGTACTCAAAGCGCTTTGACACTACTTCCACATTTACCCATTCACACACACATTCACACACTGATGGAGGGAGCTGCCATGCAAGGCGCTAACAAGCACCCATCAGGAGCAAGGGTGAAGTGTCTTGCTCAGGACACAACGGACGTGACAAGGTTGATACTAGGTGGGGATTGAACCAGGGACCCTCGGGTTGCGCACGGCCACTCTCCCACTCCGCCACGCCGTCCCTAAGTATGCTCCTTCTCTTACACGAAATTGGAGAAAATCTAATTGCTGACAAATATGCACAGAATATGAACCCTGACCAGCAGGAGCACTGGGATGCTAGCACCATGGAAAATAAGTAACTCCAAATAAAGTACGTATGTGTCACAAAAAATCTAATTTCTTTGTGTTAACATTGTGACAATAGTCACAGCTGGCCTGTTGTCTTGTTTTTTTCCTGCTGAAATCAGTTACACTGCTAACAGACTGACGCAAATATGCAAACAAAACACTGGCAAAAACATACAGTTGAGGTTATTTCAGTTGGGAAATATTTCAGTAAAAGTCCAATCAAGTGAGGGTTCTATTGGAAATAAACAACATGAAGGTCATGATATTGAGGCAGGAATGTGATTGTGATTTCCCTATTTGTGAAGAGGTGTTAGTGCTATTTTTATGAGATGCATCAGTTGATAACGCCTGCAGTCCAAAGAAAACACAAGTTACACAAAAGTAACAATGACTTGTGAGTCTCTGGCAAATAAGTGAAAGCAGCCAAATTCTAAAAAGGGAGAGCTGTTTTTCCCTGACAACAGACTTCTGTATTTTTTTTTCCAAACCAGTTTCTGTTGGCACTAACATGTCCTTAATTGTCCAAGGTCCTAAGCAAAACACAGTAGTTAGTTAAATTGGCCACCAGAAATCTATGACGTTAATGTTAATTTTTCTACTGACCATTTCATAATTACACAAATATATTGACATCATGATTCAAGATTAAATGTTGAGCTAAAAGTGTTACACTCCATCTTTATCATATAATTACTGATATGGAAAAAAATGTGTCGTTTGGGATCACCAACAGAGATAGTTGGATCTCTATGGGGTGGTTACCGTGGTTGTTTAACCAAGTGTCCTACTCCGTGTGTCCATTTAGTGAAGAAAATAACCCATGTACCACCCTTTACATTTCATTCATCCATGATGGTTCAAATGATACCCAGCCCCCAGTAAAATGGATGCAGTTTGTTGTTCACAGGGGCAGGATGTAGTTAGAGTTGGCCAGCTTGCGTTCCTGTGCAGCAGGGATACCCTCTCTGTGACTCAGGGGTCGGTGGCAGTCTGGTTCATGAAGTGCAGGGTAGTGCTGTCTGTAGCACAGCCAGGCGAATTCTAAAATTAATCTTAATCAGGAAAAATTACTAATGATGTTTTTTTAATTTTTTCAAAAAGATTCGAATTAGCTAGTTTTTCTCTTCATTTTTTTCGGTTGAATTTTGAATTTCAAAGAGTCGAAATTGAAGATAAACTATGTTTCAAAATTAAATCGTTTTTTTCGTGTTTTCTCCTCTTTTAAACCGTTCAATTAAGTGTTTTTTTCATAATTTATTTTCTACAAAAAACCTTCCGCAAAAGGAAAGAAAATGTACGACGGAATGACAGACAGAAATACCATTTTTTTATATATATATATATATATATATATATATATATATATATATATATATATATATATATATATATATATATATATATATATAGATTTATTTATCAAAGGTAAATTGAGCAAATTGGCTATTTCTGGCAATGTATTTAAGTGTGTATCAAACTGGTAGCCCTTGGCATTAATCAGTACCCAAGAAGTAGCTCTTGCTTTCAAAAAGCTTGGTGACCCCTGGAATAATAATAATCTTCACTTCAACATGAGGTGTGGATGTGCACGTACCGAGAGGCTGGCAAGGAGCTTCATGGCAGACTGCAGGTCTTTATCTGACAGGAACTTATCAGGACCCAGGTCCACCTACACACACAGTACTTAGTTGACAAGAAGTGAGTGGTGGAAGCATCATCTGACTGCTTGTAGCGTCTACTCACCCAGCTCAGCAGATATCTCTCTTTGGCTTGCACTTTGTTTTTGATGAGGAAATATTTCTTCCTGATCCTCCAGCCTGAAACAGAGAAGGGGACACGTTGATCTGATCTGTGTGTTGGTATCAGGTCTCAACCGCCTCCTCTTCGTTGTAAACACCATCTCAGATTTTTCGGTCTACTGTATTCTCAGTTCAGTCGGCAGGTGACAGGTGCCTAAGAGGTCAAAACAGTGTTTCCCAATACTTCTATAAAACTTTACACAAAAAAAACAGATCTATTAATTATCTATTCAAACCCTTTATCCCAGGGGTCGGGAACCTTTTTGGCTGAGAGAGCCAAGAAGCCAAATATTTTAAAATGTATTTACGTAAGAGCCATATAATATTTTTTTTAACACTGAACACAACTAAAAGTGTGCATTTTTAAGTAAGACCAACATTTCTAGAGTATAATAGCTCTCTTATTCTTTGTAATAACGTTGTTATTCTGACGCTAACTTAGGAGGGGGCGTGGCCTGCGGGTCTGCAGCGAAGCGGGGTGTTGCCAGGACCGGCCTCGAAATCAGCGACAGGTGTGTAAATGGCCCACCTGAGCCTTGTTGAAGGACCCCCAAGAGGGCTAGCCCTACAACAGGGGTGCCCATTACGTCGATCGCGAGCTACCAGTCGACCGCGGGGGGTGTGTCAGTCGATCTCCAGCCAGGCTTTTAAAAAAAATAGACCTAAAAATTAGTGATCATCAATCTTCACCAAGACGTCACTCAAATGACATTCACGGTACCGGAGGGTCTTGTGAGATGACGCTGGCTGCTGCAAGATCATTATTATGAAAATATGACCGAGAGGAAGGCGAGAAACACTTTTTATTTCAACAGACTCTCGCGCCGTACCTTCCGTCAAAACTCTAAAGGCCGACTGCACATTTCCTATCTTCACAATAAAAGCCCTGCTTCATGCTGCCTGCGCTAACTAAATACAGAGTCTCGGAAAACTGGCGTGCACAAGCGATCCCTCAGAAAGCTGCCGATGTGCACGCCAGCTTTCCGAGACTCTTATTTTGTTAGCGCAGGCAGCATGAAGCAGGGCTTTTATTGTGAAGATAGGAAATGTGCAGTCGGCCTTTAGAGTTTTGACGGAAGGGACGGCGCGAAAGTCTGTTGGAATAAAAAGTGTTTCTCGCCTTCCTCTCTGTCATTTTTTCATAATAATGAACTGGCAGCAGCCAGCGTCATCTCACAAGACCCTCGGGTGCCGTGAATGTCAATCAAGCAATCTACGGAATTTGCCGCCAATGTTTTTCTTGTAAAGTGTATGGAAGCTGGATGAATTAGATGCCAAAAACCAACCACTTTCATGTGGTATTGTACAGAAAGGACAACTTTTTTTCTCCTCCATTTGAAAATGTGGGCGTTATCATCATTACTGTCTGATTCCAATCAATGCAAGTCATCAGAATCAGGTAATACACCAACTTATATTCTTGTCTTTGTTAAAGAAAGACATCTATATGTGTTACACATGCTTGTATTATCATTAAACACATTTAACTTGTTTACAAAAATGTCTCTTTCATAAATAAATAAATATAAATGATATATATAAATGAGGTAGATCCCCTCGAGTTGGTCAATTGAAAAGTAGCTCGCCCGCAGAAAAAGTGTGGCCACCCCTGCCCTACACTAACTAATAATAAATAAATTATTTCTTACCCTTAAGGCAACTTCTCGAACAGGTGCGGTAGAAAAAGGATGGATGGATTCAAATGCATGAGCATTTATATATATTTAACGTTATTTTTAACACTGTGATTACAGGTGGAATTATTCATTACTTATTGTGTTAAACAATGTCAGCTCAGATTTATCTGAGAGCCAGATGCAGTCATCAAAAGAGCCACATCTGGCTCGCGAGCCATAGGTTCCCTACCCCTGGTTTATCCGATCAGAACCGTTCGAGCATCAAAACGTTCGGCAATTTGGATAGCTGGTGTTAGCGGCCATCGAATCACTACATTGCCAAAAGTATTCGGCCACCTGCCTTGACTCACATATGAACTTGAAGTGCCATCCCATTCCTAACCCATAGGGTTCAGTATTGTCGATACACCTTTTGCAGCTATTACAGCTTCAACTCTTCTGGGAAGGCCAAAATGTCCGAAATGTTTTGGTATCCTGGAGCATTCAAAGTTCACTTCACTGGAACTAAGGGGCCAAGCCCAATACCTGACAAACAACCCCACACCATAATTCCTCCTACACCAAAACGGATCAAAGCAGTCTGAAATGTTGCGTTCTCCTGGCAACCTCCGAACCCAGACTCGTCCATCAGATTGCCAGATGGAAAAGCGTGATTCATCAGTCCAGAGAAGGCGTCTCCACTGCTCTAGAGTCCAGTGGGAACGTGCTTTACACCACTGCATGCCACGCTTTGCATTGGACTTGATTGTATGTATGTTTGAATTTATTTATTACTTAGATACAGCTGCCCGGCCATGGAAACCCATTTAATGAAGCTCTCTGCGTACTGTACGTGGGCTAATTGGAAGTTTGGAGCTCTGTAGCAACGGACTGTGCAGAAAGTCTTTGCACTATGTACTTCAGCATCCGCTGACCCCTCTCTGTCAGTTTACCTGGCCTACCACTCAGTGGCTGAGTTGCTGTTGTTCCCAAACTTTTCACTTTTCTTATAATAAAGTTAGGAGCGAGGAAATTTCATGACTGGATTTGTTGCAAAGGTGGCATCCTATGACAGATCCACACTGGAAATCACTGAGAAAAAAAAATCCCATTATTGGCTTTATTTGAACAAAAAATCTTATGGTACATTAAACATGTCTAATTGCAAGTTTGTCCTTAAATGAAATAGTGAACATACTAGAAAACTTGTCTTTTAGTAGTAGGTGAACAAAAAAAGACTCCTAATTAGTCTTCTGATGTATGCAGTAACATATTGTGTCATTTATACACCTATTATTTTGTACACTTTATAAAGGACAACCTGTAAAAAATGACTACTAACTTGTTAATAACTGTTTATTTTCCTTTTCAACATGTTCTATCTACACTTCTGTTCAAATGTAATAATCACTTATTCTTCTCTTGTTTGATACTTTACATTAGTTTTGGATGATACCACACATTTAGGTATGGCGCCGATACCAAGTCGATACAGGATCATACATTGGTCATAATTTAAGTTCCGATGAGTCCAGGGAGGTATTTACTGAGTTTTTGAATATAATATGAATTTAAAAAGGAAAAAAGATTTTGTGACGATAAAAAATATCGATGTAATCATAGTAGTTGACTAGATACGCTCCTGTACTTGGTATCATTACAGTGGATGTCAGGTGTAGATCCACCCATGGCGTTTGTTTACATTGTGACGCCGGTGAGCTACGGTGTGTAGTGAAGCATGTTTAGCTATTCCTCGTCCTGCAGAGATAACGATACTTGTAAGAAATGCACTTTATTTGTCGCCATGGAGACGAGGATTAGTGATTTCGAAGTAGCTAAAACACTGCGGATATATTTTCGCTGCTAGCTAGCTAGTCATGTCTTAAAGCATCTCTTCCTGAGGGTGTTTCAGTGTTATTCACATTTATCTTTAGCATTTAGGCCAAAATGCGTCCATTCTCCCTTTTCTGTCTACCCACTGTGTCTGCTTGTAAGTACTCTGTGTGTGTGCGCTGCCGAACATGCTCCTCTGCTCGTAAAACCAGCATTGTCACGACGTGACGTCATGCCCGTTAAAAACAATAATAAATATAAATGAACCGGTATTTTTCAAACAGAGTATAGTACCGTTTTTGATTCATTAGTACTGCGATACTACACTAGTACCGGGATACCGTAGAACCCTACTTTGTTGTGAAAGATTCCTTGAAAAAAAATGTTGAAAAAGATTGGAATCATACATACACTAATACATTTGGAACCTACTTCAATGGACACATATTATTTCTTTAATTTTGCCCGCCTTGCCTGCACATCACTGGGAGTTACTTACCCATATCTTTGAGGGGCTCGACAACTTCCCACTTGGGGTCCGACCTGAAGAACATGGAGACCTGCTGCAGGGCGATCTCTGACACACGGACACAAAAAGCATGTCAGTAATAACAACGGAACAATGACTCACTTCTTTTTGCACTTGAATGAAACACTAAAAATGCACGCCCGATTTTTTTTCACTAAAAGCAACCAACCTGAGTAGTTGTCAGCGTAGTTGTTTGGGTCCAAGAACTTCTTGACAGGCAGAGCGCTGCAGAGCAAAGGATGCTGGGTAATGGCGTCCAGGTAGGCCTGCAGGCCTCTCTGCCTCTCGGCTATGAACTCCCGGTCCATGTTTCCGATCAGCTTCTTAGGCGGGAGAGGAAGACTGATGGCGCACACCTGCACAGCAGCGTCCACATTGTTCACACTCTTTCATAATCCAGATGTTTGGTTTTTAATGCTTGTGTGCGTGGGCCCCAAACAGGAAGTGAACAGGAAAAAACTCAGCAGAAATACTCAAAGCATCCTGTTCTAGGATCCAAACCAAGACGGTCTGCTTACCCTTCTTGCTTGTTGCATTCATTGGTGTATTATTATTATTATTATTATTATTATTATTATTAAATAGAAAAATAATTCCTGCAGGAAATTTTCTATTGGCCTGCTATCTGTGCAGTGGACCTCTCGCTTGGTGTTGCTGGAAGCTAAAAAGCTAGCAATAAACGTTAACATGCCAAGTTGCAAACGTTAGCTTGTTATGCTGGAAAAGTTAGCTCACTTGCAAGCAGGACACATGTCTCAAAAGCCATAGATTTTAGGTTAATACAAATAAAAACAAAAAAAAATGTTGGCATTAAATAAATGATGAATGGGTTGTATTTGTACAGCGCTTTTCTACCTTCAAGGTACTCAAAGCGCTTTGACACTACTTCCACATTCACACACACTGATGGAGGGAGCTGCCATGCAAGGCGCCAACCAGCACCCATCAGGAGCAAGGGTGAAGTGTCTTGCTCAGGACACAACGGACGTGACGAGGTTGGTACTAGGTGGGATTTGAACCAGGGACCCTCGGGTTGCGCACGGCCACTCTCCCACTGCGCCACGTCATTAGACGTTAGCATGTTGATTTAAGAGACATTAACATACTTCTGGAATGGCGCCAAGTGTCAGAATCCATGATTTTTAGGTTTAAACGTTAAACATTAGTATAAAATGTTACAATGCTAATAAAAAACAAGTTAGCATATGTCCAAAATGGCGCCAATTATCAAAATAATAAATTTTAGGTTTTAGCATTAGATATTAGCAAAAAGCTTGCATAAAACGTTAGCATGCTAATGTTAGCATTATGACAAGACAGGAAAAGTTAGTATACTTCTAGATTGCGCCAAGTATCAAGATTCATATTTTTTTTTTAGGTTTAAACATACTAAAATAGCTAAAAACTGCCATAAAACATTAGAATGTTAATAAAGAAGAAGTTGGTACAAGCAGGGTGTATGATATGCCAGGTACAGGTATGGATGCATGGGATTCTGGGTAATTGTTATGGTGCGTTTATAATCAATCAATCAATCAATGTTTATTTATATAGCCCCAAATCACAAATGTCTCAAAGGACTGCACAAATCATTACGACTACAACATCCTCGGAAGAACCCACAAAAGGGCAAGGAAAACTCACACCCAGTGGGCAGGGAGAATTCACATCCAGTGGGACGCCAGTTACAATGCTGACTATGAGAAACCTTGGAGAGGACCTCAGATGTGGGCAACCCCCCCCCCTCTAGGGGACCGAAAGCAATGGATGTCGAGCGGGTCTAACATGATACTGTGAAAGTTCAATCCATAGTGGCTCCAACACAGCCGCGAGAGTTCAGTTCAATATTTGTGATACAGTGCGGATGTTCTCCCGAAATGTGTTTGTCATTCTTGTTTGGTGTGGGTTCACAGTGTGGCGCATATTAGTAAGAGTGTTAAAGTTGTTTATGTCACAACCTTCAGTGTGACCTGTATGGCTGTTGAACAACTATGCCTTGTAGTCGTTTACGTGTATCTGCGGAAGCCACATTCAACATGTTACTGGGCTGGCAAGCGGTTTGTACATGTTGCAGAAGGCGTCGAAGGCAGTGGCTTCATAGCACGCCGTTATTATTGTTATCTAGGTGACCATTAACAGATATTCGCGAGAATGGTTGCTTTGAGAATTCCGGAACCTCCTGGAAAATTTGGGAGGGTTGACAAGTGTAATGCTGTCAAGCGGAATTCATATAAAAGTCGCCGGCCGCACTAACAATAAATGTTCTCATCAAGGTGCGGGCCACATGTCTAAGACCCCTGGTTTACACATAGCACAAAGAAAAAAAAAACTATTTATGCTGCGTTATTTAATTTTAAATCTCAAAAGAGTTTTGTGGCTCCCATTGTCTTCTTTATTTTGTGAAACGGGTCAAAACGGCTCTTTGAGGGGTAAAGGTTGCCGACCCCTGTGCTGGAGCACGAAGAGTGCTTGAAACTCCGCATGTCAACATATCCGTTCGGTGCCACACCAACAAAATGCCCAAGCAACCATTTCCACATCAACACCGTATGAAAAAAATAGTCCACAACAGAAGGAGATAACGTCGGCAGGAACCCACCTCGTAGAACACTATTTGATTTCCTATTATGCAGCTCATTTTTTTTGACACTTATTAAAATATCTTGTGTGACATCATGGAAAAAAGTGCACTTTATTTGTTTTAAACTATTGTAGCGGCGTTCTGTACAAAAAGCACACTTTAATTTAGTGTTGTTTTGATATGTCATCTTAGTGACATCATGCACAAAAGTGCACTAATAGCTTGTTTCAAAATGTCTCTGACAATCTTGCACGTTCTGTTTTGGAAATGACATGAATGTTTGTGCCACTGCTTAATAACTGTTTAATAAATACAGTTTTGCTAAATTGACTTAGTTGAGATTTCCTTCTCTGCATGAAAGTTTAAAATGAACATATAGGAATGCAGTATGAAGAAGAATGTTTTAATATAGACACATAGAATTTTCATATTGCTGTGATTATATGCATCAAGTGTTCATTCAAGGACAAAATATGGAGGTATATATGGTGTATAGCAGGGGTCACCAACGCGGTCGCCCGCAAGGACTTGATGAGTCGCCCGCTGGCCTGTTCTAAAAATAGCTCAAATAGCAGCACTTACCAGTGAGCTGCCTCTATTTTTTAAATTGTATTTATTTACTAGAAAGCTGGGTTCGCTTTGCTGGACATTTTTAATTCTAAGAGAGACAAAACTCAAATAGAATTTGAAAATCCAAGAAAATATTTTAAAGACGTGGTCTTCACTTGTTTAAATAAATTCATTTATTTTTTTTACTTTGCTTCTTGTTAACTTTCAGAAAGACAATTTTAGAGAAAAAATACAACCTTAAAAATGATTTTAGGATTTTTAAACACATATACCTTTTTACCTTTTCAATTCTTTCCTGACAATTTAAATCAATGTTCAAGTAAATTCATTTGTTTTATTGTAAAGAATAATAAATACATTTTAATGTAATTCTTCATTTTAGCTTCTGTTTTTTCGATGAAGAATATTTGTGAAATATTTCTTCAAACTTATGATTAAAATTCAAAAAAATTATTTTGGCAAATCTTGAAAATCTGTAGAATCAAATTTAAATCTTCTTTCAAAGTCTTTTGAATTTCTTTTAAAATTTTTGTTCTGGAAAATCTAGAAGAAATAAGGATTTGTCTTTGTTAGAAATATAACTTGGTCCAATTTGTTATATATTCTAACAAAGTGCAGATTGGATTTTAACCTAATGTCATCAAAATTCTCAAATTAATCTTAAATCAGGAAAAATTACTATTGATTTTCCATAAATTCTTTTTTTAACTTTTTCAAAAAGATTCAAATTAGGTAGTTTTTCTCTTCATATTTTTTGGTTGAATTTTAAAGAGTGGAAATTGAAGATAAACTACGTTTCAAAATAAAAAAAATTTTTTTTTTCGTGTTTTCTCCTCTTTTAAACTGTTCAATTAAGTGTTTTTTTCATCATTTATTCTCTACAAAAAAACCTTCCCTAAAAGGAAAAAAAATGTATGACGGAATGACAGACAGAAATGCCAATTTTTTTCATATATATAGATTTATTTATTAAAGGTAAATTGGCTATTTCTGGCAGTTTATTTAAGTGTGTATCAAACTGGTTGGTAGCCCTTCGCATTAATCAGTACCCAAGAAGTAGATCTTGCTTTCAAAAAGGTTGGTGACCCCTGATTTATCATGACATGGCCTAAAAATATCAAGATATTTAAAAAAAGGACATATCGCCCAGCCCCACTCAAATGAAATATAAACAATGTTCATTGAGTACCTCACAAGGCAACATTAATAGGTAATGGTGGCACAAAAACATGTCAAACTCACCATCAGGTTGTTGTTGAGCACGTCGAAGTCACTGTAGCGCCGTATTACCTGCCACACACACACACACACACACACACACACACACACACACACACACACACACACACACACACACACACACACACACATTTACACGAATCCATTCGGATCACGTGACGTTCGTGCGATGTTTCTACCTGCCAGCTGTTGTCCGAGGACACGCCCCTCTGGACACGGATGATGTACTCCTACACACAGAACACACATTCATGGATGGAATAACAAAATTAATAATAAATATTACTCAGTAGCTTCTTTTCCCACATGTCAATCAAGTCCGTTTCCCCGCTCTCGGTCAAATTCGGGCACATTCCAGTTTGTTGCTGGAATAATCCCCGATCATTCATGAGAGCTGAGCTGCTTTCACAACAACCATGATGTCACTTCCTGCTTGCCTCCTCTCAAATGACTCACGTGCAACTTTTTTTCTCCCTTTGGTGGAAGAATGTGTTTTTTGTGCCACCTAAAACCATTCAAAGTTGTGTAAAGTTTTCCCACAGAGAAGCTATTTTAACTTTTTTTTTTAATTTAATAAGATGCTTTTTGTTTGACTAAATCTATAGTTAATTATAGATTAAATGTATTATTAAAAATATTTCCAAAAACGCTGAATTACATGCAAGCTGTACTGTAAAGTTCAAATTTGAATGACAATAAAAGGAAGTCTAAGTCTAAATCTAAGTCTAATCCCAGTCACAAATTAGCCAAATGTTATCTACAAGTTTTACCTTTTGGAGCAAAATATTTACTAACCACCATAATAGTTAAACTAGTGTAAAATTCAGACAAATAAGTATGGAGTTTAATTTGTATCTTCATTACAAAAGCTTTTTTAGACACTTTGTTTCGTTTGAATGTTGTCAAGTGATTTTTTTATTGATCAAATTGTGCTGACATTTTCATAAAGAAGGAAATGTGTGTGTTTAAAAATTAGGTGTAAAAGAATTCAGTGTAAAAAAAATTCAGTGCTTAAAATTTCAGTGTAGAAAAAAGGATGTGTTGAAAAAAGTCAAAAAAATTCAGTGCTACAAAAATTCTGTGTTTAAAATTTCAGTGTAAAAAATTCAGTGCTTAAAATTTCAGTGTAGAAAAAAGGATGTGTTGAAAAAAGTCTAAAAAATTCAGTGCTACAAAAATTCTGTGTTTAAAATTTCAGTGTAAAATAAATTCGGTGCTTAAAAATTCAGTGTAGAAAAAAGGATGTATTGAAAAAAGTTCCAAAAATTCAGTGTTTAAAATTTCAGTGTAAAAAAAAAATTCAGTGTTGAAAAATTATGTAGATAAAAATTTTGTGTTTAAAAATCAGTGGAAAAAGATGAAGAGCTGAAAAATTCAGTGGAAAAAAAATCAGGGTTTAAAAAAATCCCTTTATAAGGATAAAGTGTTTAAAAATTCAGTGCTGAAAAATTAATTGTTTATAAAGTCAGTGTTGAATAATTCAGTGTAAATACTTCAGGGATTTAAAAGTCCATCTTTAAGGATTAAGTGTTTAAAAATTAAGTGTAAAAGAATTAAGTGTTTAAAAATTCAGTGTAAAAAATTCAGTGCTGAAAAATTAATTGTTTATAAAGTCAGTGTTAAATAATTCAGTGTAAATACTTCAGGGTTTAAAAATTCCAACTGTAAGAATCAAGTGTTTAAAAATTCAGTTTAAAAATTAAGTGTAAAATAATTAAATGTTTAAAAATTCAGTGCTGAAAAAATTCAGTGTTTAAAATTTCAGTATAAAAAAAACAAGTGCTGAAAATTTCAGTGTTTAAAAAAAAATTACATCTCTGAGAATTAAGTGTTTAAAAATTCAGTGTAAAAAATTCACTTCTGAAAAATTCCTTGTTTACAAATTTAGGGTTGAATAATTTTATGCAAATACTTCAGTGTTTAAAAATTCAATGTAGAAGAAATAAGTGTTTAAAAATTCTGTTTAAAATTTCAGTGCTGAAGAATTCAATGTATAAGAATTCAGCGTTAAAAATTCTGAAAAATTCAGCACTGAAATTCCGTCATAATATTTTTTTAACTTTCAAAGTCTCTAAAAAAGTTATTATTTTTCATGGTTGTTTGATTTACTTTTTCCATCCATCCATTTTTCTACCAATTGTCCCTTTTCGGGGTTTCAGGGGGTGCTGGAGCCTCTATCTCAGCTGCATTCGGGCAGAAGGCGGCGTACACCCTGGACAAGATAGACAACATTCACACTCGGGACCATTCACTTTTTGTCAAAGAAAAGTGTTTCTTATGCAAACACACAAAATAGGAAATATTTTCCCCGAAAAATATTTCAAAGTGGAATGTTTGATGTGAAGTAAAAGGTCTATAGTCCATAATAATATTGATTTTGATTCATTATTATTTTTGGAGCCATGACAGCTAACAGTTTGTCTTACTAGAGTCAACTTTTTCTTGTTACATTTCACCTGTTTGCTCTTTTTTTATATTTTGTTTTGTTTGGACACCCAGATTTAATGATTATTATTGTTAAACTTCTTTTTCCGATGTCAATCAACACTGACAATATTGCAAAGTCACATTTATTTGTTTTGAATCTACAAAGGGCCCTGCGATGAGGTGGCGACTTGTCCAGGGTGTACCCCGCCTTCCGCCCGATTGTAGCTGAGATAGACGCCAGCGCCCCCCGCGACCCCAAAAGGGAATAAGCGGTAGAAAATGGATGGATGGATGGATGGAATCTACAAAGCTAGGTCAGGTTAGGTCAAGAAGCAGCCTGTGAGTGAACAACTTCCGGTCTTTACTTTTTTTTTTTTTTTTTTTTTAAATTACATTGCTTGTTTGTTTTTTTGTTTTTTTTTTTAAAGGTTTATTTATACATTTCAACAATTACAAACAATAAGTCAAACAACAATATAAAACATTATGAAAACAGTACAAAACAGCGCCAGGGGGTTGTAAGTTCAAAGTAATAAAAATAGAATACAAATATATATATATATATATATATATATATATATATATATATATATATATATAATAAACAAAATGCAAAGCCGTAGGCTTATTCAGATTCATCAAACAAGTTAAATTTGGAACACAGCATCATCGTTTTCACAGCTTTTTTGTTGTTAGAGGTAGAGAGCGTTTTAATGTAAAGTTCCAGATCTTTTTTAATTTCCGGTCTTTACCTGCGACAATAAAAGTCATGAAAAACACGTCACAGTTCATGTCCAACACCAACATACAGTAAGACTGGCTTAATTTAACTGTATATTTATGACTAAATAAATTTAAAAAAGTGTACGTTTAAGGACAAAATAACGACACCGTCAGTGTCGTTAGCGTTAGCATGCTAAGCTAATGCAGCCTCAGCTGATTTTAGTTCATTATCGGCCACGACAAAAGCTTAAACCCACCATATTTACCGGAGACAACTTTAATAACCGACACGGCGGTCAAGCAGCATCCCGACTATGAGGGCGAAAGTGCGGCTGGTTTGAAAGAAGCTTCAATGGAACTCCATCCACACTTCCGGGAAATTGCTTCATCAGTCAACATTTCAACCGCAGTTTGTGTCACAAAAAGCCCCGCGTCGTTTTATTTAATTTATTTATTTATTAACAGTTGGGTTATTAACGTCCGTTGACGGTTGCGTTTCGTGCGGTTGTGAAGACGCCGAAGGTGAGCGGGACTCACCGTGTGAGATTGAAGCTTCTGGCTGGCTTGGATCGCCGCCGTCAGGGGGACAGTGTCGTCCAACACCAGCCTCCTCGGGGCCGGCTTATCCAGGAAAGACATCCCGAAGTGTGGCTACCCGACCGCCGGACTGTCAGCTTTGTCACTGGGCGATGCGGAATGGAAGCCCGGAGCTCGGCTGGAGGAGGAAAGTGCAGTTTCGCTTCGCCGTAAAAAAGCAAAGGGGCTGGAGCGCTCGCCGTGGGTCGTTCGCAAACGACTCGGCTCTTATAGACGGCTCTTTAGGGCGAACGACTCTTTGAATGTTAAAAGACTTAAGACTTGGACACACTTTAATGATCCACAAGGGAAATTGTTCCACACAGTAGTTCGGCTACAATGATGGAAAGTGTAAGGATGGGAAGGACAAACCCCGTTTCCATATGAGTTGGGAACTTGTGTTAGATGTAAATATAAATGGAATACAATGATTCGCTATTTTTTTCAACCCATATTCAATTGAATGCACTACAAACAAGATATTTGATGTTCAAACTCATAAACTTTATTTTTTTTTGCAAATAATAATTAACTTAGAATGTCATGGCTGCAACACGTGCTTCACGGTGGCAGAGGGGTTAGTGCGTCTGCCTCACAATACGAAGTTCCTGCAGTCCTGGGTTCAAATCCAGGCTCGGGATCTTTCTGTGTGGAGTTTGCATGTTCTCCCCGTGAATGCGTGGGTTCCCTCCGGGTACTCCGGCTTCCTCCCACTTCCAAAGACATGCACCTGGGGATAGGTTGATTAGCAACACTAAATTGGCCCTAGTGTGTGAATGTGAGTGTGAATGTTGTCTGTCTATCTGTGTTGGCCCTGTGATGAGGTGGCGACTTGTCCAGGGTGTACCCTGCCTTCCGCCCGATTGTAGCTGAGATAGGCGCCAGCGCCCCCCGCGACCCCGAAAGGGAATAAGCGGTAGGAAATGGATGGATGGATGGATTGAACAAGCGAGACTTATATAACTTTATAGTGACATGCAAAATCGAGTTTCAAATAATACTAATAATTAAACAATTGCAAATCAAATCAAATTTAAATAGAAATTGAATGCCTCTTTTCTATTTGCAGCCTTCTCAGGTAAATATCAACATAAAATTTCTGGCCGTAAAAAGCAAAAGGGGCTGGAGCGCTCGCCGTGGGTCGTTCGCAAACGACTCGGCTCTTATAGTCGGCTCTTTAGGGCGAACGACTCTCTGAATGTTAAAAGACTTAAGACTTGGACACACTTTAATGATCCACAAGGGACATTGTTCCACACAGTAGTTCGGCTACAATGATGGAAAGTGTAAGGATGGGAAGGACAAACCCCGTTTCCATATGAGTTGGGAACTTGTGTTGGATGTAAATATAAATGGAATACAATGATTTGCTACTTTTTTCAACCCATATTCAATTGAATGCACTACAAACAAGATATTTGATGTTCAAACTCATAAACTTTATTTTTTTTTGCAAATAATAATTAACTTAGAATGTCATGGCTGCAACACGTGCCAAAGTAGTTGGGAAAGGGCATGTTCACCACTGTGTTACATCACCTTTTCTTTTAACAACACTCAATAAACGTTTGGGAACTGAGGAAACTAATTGTTGAAGCTTTGAAAGTGGAATTCTTTCCCATTCTTGCTTGATGTACAGCAGGGGTGTCAAACTCGAATAGAGAGTGGGCCAACATTTTAAAATGAACAAAGCGGCGGGCCAAGGTTGAACAAATTAACCTTTTAATAGGGACCCAAACAAGTTTTGCATTGAATATTGAACAAGCGAGACTTATATAATTTTATAGTGACATGCAAAATCGAGTTTCAAATAATACTAATAATTAAACAATTGCAAATCAAATCAAATTTAAATAGAAATTGAATGCCTCTTTTCTATTTGCAGCCTTCTCAGGTAAATATCAACATAACATTTCTGGCCGTAAAAAGCAAAAGGGGCTGGAGCGCTCGCCGTGGGTCGTTCGCAAACGACTCGGCTCTTATAGTCGGCTCTTTAGGGCGAACGACTCTCTGAATGTTAAAAGACTTAAGACTTGGACACACTTTAATGATCCACAAGGGACATTGTTCCACACAGTAGTTCGGCTACAATGATGGAAAGTGTAAGGATGGGAAGGACAAACCCCGTTTCCATATGAGTTGGGAAATTGTGTTAGATGTAAATATAAACAGAATACAAAGATTTGCTATTTTTTTCAACCCATATTCCATTGAATGCACTACAAACACAAGATATTTAATGTTCAAACTCATAAACTTTATTTTTTTTTTTGCAAACAATAATTAACTTAGAATGTCATGGCTGCAACACGTGCCAAAGTAGTTGGGAAAGGGCATGTTCACCACTGTGTTACATCACCTTTTCTTTTAACAACACTCAATAAACGTTTGGGAACTGAGGAGACACATTTTTGAAGCTTTTCAGGTGGAATTCTTTCCCATTCTTGCTTGATGTACAGCAGGGGTGTCAAACTCAAATACAGAGTGGGCCAAAATTTAAAACTGAACAAAGCCGCAGGCCAAGGTTGAACAAATTAACCTTTTAATAGGGACCCAAACAAGTTTTGCATTGAATATTGAACAAGCGAGGCTTGTATAACTTTATAGTGACATGCAAAATCGAGTTTCAAATAATACTAATAATTTAAAAATAGCAATGGCATATCAAATCAAATTTAAATAGAAATTGAATGCCTCTTTTCTATTTGCAGCCTTCTCAGGTAAATATCAAAATAAACTTTTCCCACAGGCTAATAATACAGTTTTATATTGTAGCGTCCAGGAAGAGGTAGTACTGCAAGGGGTTCTGTGTATTTGTTCTGTTGTGTTTATGTTGTGTTACAGTGCGGATGTTCTCCCGAAATTTGCTTGTCATTCTCGTTTAGTGTCTGTTCACAGTGTGGCCCATATTTGTAACAAGTGGTTCTGTGTATTTGTTCTGTTGTGTTAATGTTGTGTTACAGCGCGGATGTTCTCCCGAAATTTGCTTGTCATTCTTGTTTAGTGTCGGTTCACAGTGTGGCGCATATTTGTAACAGTCTTAAAGTTGTTTATACGGCCACCCTCAGTGTGACCTGTATGGCTGTTGACCAAGCTTGCATTGGCATTAGCGTTTGTGTGTGTGTGTGTGTGTGTGTGTAAAAGCCACATATATCATGTGACTAGGCCGGCACACTGGTTTCTACGTAGGAAAAGCGGACGTGACGAAAGGTTTTAGAGGACGCTTGAGGCAGTGCCTTTAAGGCACGCTCCCAATATTGTTGTCCAGGTGGGAATCGGGAGAACGGTTGCCCCCTGTGATTTTCGTGAGGGGCACTGAAATTTGGGAGTCTCCTTTGAAAATCGGGGTAGCAAGTATGAGTATTAGCGGTGAATGCGGTGAAAATACACGGCGGGCCAAATTTGTCCCGCGGGCCAGAGTTTGACACCCATGATGTACAACTTAAGTTGTTCAAAAGTACGGGGTCTCTGTTGTCGTATTTTAGGCTTCAAAACTTTTCAGTGGGAGACAGGTCTGGACTACAGGCAGGCCAGTGTAGTACCCGGACTCTTTTATTATGACCATACGTCCTCTTTTGCAGGACTGTCCGGGCGGGGTTTCTTAAATGCCACAAATGTCCGGCGTCTTGTGTCAAGGTTGCGTGTATTTTCAATGTACGTGCAGGGGTAAGAGGAGTTAAAAACTAAACAAATTGCCCCCCCAGCTACCCCAAAAGGGTAAAAAATGGATGGTTAATGTTCATATATCATCTTGGAGAAAGCATACATTCAAGTTGGCGTACACAGTGGTGTTTAAGTTTGAACACATGATCAGATATATATATATATATATATATAAGTGTACAAATGTATATGTTTGATTTAAATGTTAAACTGTGTATATGAGACGTGTGCTACATATATGTTGCTTATATATTGTTTAAAAAAAAAACAACTAATGTAAGTGAAGCATGTTTTAGATTTTATATATTTTGAACCTTTTTCTTGTTGTGATGGGGTAGGTTTATATAAGCGTTGCTTCAACCGACACCCTTTCGGCTCAATCATTGCTCCAATGAGTGTTTTTTTTCTTTTTTGTTGTTGTTCTTTGTTTTATGTGAAGATTGCCGAAATAAATAAATAAACACATAAAATAAACAAATAAGATAAGGCCCCTTAGTTTGATATTGGCAGGTGAAACATCTCTGATCCTTGATGAAGGTCGCAGCAAACGTTCCCTCTAAGGTGCACGCCTGCGCTATTTCGCACTGCAAATGGCAAATTAATGCTGTGCAGAAAATCAAAAATCCCATCTGAATTTTAAACAAAATAAACACATTACAGTTTATTCTGTATGATTTTGCAATGCAGCTCTATGAGTGACAAATGACAACAAGAGTGGCCCCGATGAATTAAACGATCTTTGTCAACACAGTTCAATTATCTGTCGAGACACTTTACGAACAGGAATTCCATTAATTAGATTAGATAGTACTTTATTTATTCCGTCAGGAAAATTACAATTTTCAGCACAATCCCATTCAAGATCAGACAAACATTACAGGGAGACAGAACAGGATCGCTGACGGGTCTGCCTACCTAGGTTCCATTCTAGAGGCTAATCTTTCCTGTGATAAAATGGCAACCAAGGTGATCAAAAAGGTCAACCAAAGAACGAGATTCCTCTACAGAATCTCCTCTCTGGTCAACAAAAACACCTTGAGGATTCTAGCGGGAACTCTCATTCAACCCTTCTCCGATTACGCTTGCACCTCCTGGTACCCCAGCACCTCCAAAACCCTCAAATCTAGACTCCAAACATCCCAGAATAAGCTAATCCGGTTACTTTTAGACCTCCACCCCAGATCACACTTCAATCCAACCCACTTCTCCAAAGTAGGCTGGCTCAGGGTGGAGGACAGAGTAAAACAACTTGCACTGAGCCTGGTCTATAAAATCCGCTACACCTCCTTGATCCCGAAGTACATGAATATTAAAATAATTTTTTTTTAAAAAAATAAATAAAAAATCACATTATTAAGCAAAACTGTTTGTAACCACACCAAAAACATGAGTAAAAAACAACTTTTATCTATAAAAACTGGTAATTGTCTGCCATACAAACCAGGCTTAAACCAACTTTGTCATCCGTCCGTTCAACAGAAGCCACTCGCTCTCTCACCTGCACCAACACAAGCACTCATGGCACTTAGCCAGCGTTGCGTTTAAGGTCACACAAAAAGCCGGACAACCCCAACGCCACACAATGTGTTGTAACACTCTGACTCCTCAATCAGATGTGTGCTTATTTTACTGCCATTCCTTAAGAATGTTAATCTGTATCATGTTAGACCCGCTCGACATCCATTGCTTTCGGTCCCCTAGAGGGGGGGGGGGGGTTGCCCACATCTGAGGTCCTCTCCAAGGTTTCTCATAGTCAGCATTGTCACTGGCGTCCCACTGGATGTGAATTCTCCCTGCCCACTGGGTGTGAGTTTTCCTTGCCCTTTTGTGGGTTCTTGGCTTCCATTTCCTTTGCCGCGCTGACCCCAGAATAGTCTGCTAAAGAGTTAACTGTAAAGAACAAAAGTTCTATTGCACAAACTCAGCGTCGCAGCAATGGAACTTTACTCCAACTGAGCCTGTGTACCTAGCTCTTAGACCTATTTAAGCGCAGTAAACTATTGTAATCACAAAACATCTTTACCCAAATGTTTTTTTTATTTGTTTTACACATATTTTGGTGGAATGACTTCAAGTCATAAAATCTAAGGAGCCATAAAGGAGAAAAAACACTGAGCGAAAAAAAACGACTCCCTTTAAAAAGGGACTAAATTCCCATCATTACAAGGGCCAAGCAGAGAAGGGCTCGATGTCACCACCTGCTGGTCGGGAGGAAGAACAGCTTATCCAGTAATACAGGTGCTGGTCATATTATTAGAATATCATGAAAAAGTTGATTTATTTCATTAATTCCATTTAGAAAGTCAAACTTGTAAAATGTATACATTCATTCCAAACAGACTGATATAATTCAAGTGTTTTTTTGCCAAAAAGGAGATGATTATAGCTGACAACCAAAGAAAACCCTAAAATTCAACATCTCAGAAAATTAGAATATGGTGAAAAGATCAGATATTGAAGACACCTGGTGCCACACTCTAATTAGTTAACTAACTCAAAACACCTGGAAAAGCCTTTAAATGGTCTCTCGTTTTGATTCTGTATGACACACAATCATGGGGAAGACTGCTGACTTGACAACTGTCCAAAAGATGACCATTGATACTTTAAAGAAGGAGGGCAAGACACAAAAGGTCATTGCCAAAGAGGTTGGATGTTGCCAGAGCTCTGTGTCCAAGCACATTAATAGAGAGGCCAAGGGAAGACAAAGATGTGGTAGAAAAAAAGTGTACAAGCAAGAGGGATAACCGCGCCCTGGAGAGGATTGTCAAACAAAACCCATCCAAAAATGTGGGGGAGATCCACAAAGAGTGGACTGCGGCTGGAGTCAGTGCTTTAAGAACCACCACGCACCGACGTATGCAAGATATGGGCTTCAGCTGTCGCATTCCTTGTGTAAAGCCACTCTTGAATAAGAGACAACGTCAAAAGCGTCTCGCCTGGGCTCAAGACAAAAAGGACTGGACTGCTGCTGAGTGGTCCAAAGTTATGTTTTCAGATTAAAGTAAATTTTGTATCTCCTTTGGAAATAGAGGTCCCAGAGTCTGGAGGAAGACAGGAGAGGCACAGAATCCACGTTGCCTGAAGTCCAGTGTCAAATTATATTATATAGCGCTTTTTCTCTAGTGACTCAAAGCGCTTTACATAGTGAAACCCAATATCTAAGTTACATATAAATCAGTGTGGGTGGCACTGGGAGCAGGTGGGTAAAGTGTCTTGCCCAAGGACACAACGGCAGCGACTAGGATGGCGTAAGCGGGGATCGATCCTGCAACCCTCAAGTTGCTGGCACGGCCGCTCTACCAACCGAGCTATACCGCTATACCGTAATGTTCATATTGTTCTTATTCAGCCAGTGTTTGTGGGTCTGATGGACCCCTTGCATTTTGTGGCTTTTAATGCTTAAAAATCAAACAGTTTTATGTTAAAATACTGAACAGATGTTCACCTTATCCCAATAAACATCTGTTACATTTTGTGGCTTTTACTGCCTCACAATCAAACACTTTTATGTTAAACTACTAAACAGATGTTTAACTTATCACAATAAAAATCGGTTCAGTGTTTTAACATTAAAGTGCGGTTCCCACACAAGGTTGCAACACTGTTTGTCAACACTGTCTGCTCTCATTTTGTCGCACATTTGACCCTCTGATGTTCTGTGTACCTACAGTCTGTCCTCCTCCGGTCTCGGCCTGCAGTGTGTGTGTGTGTTTTACACAGAACATTAATTCCCACACTTCTATTAGCCCCGGGTCCAGTGGACCCGGACACTTTATATGTAATAGAAATGTGATCCGATGTATGAAAATGAGCCAAAGTCAGTGAGTCTCCATTTGAAAAATTAATTAATTCTATCATTTTTCTTTTAACAAAAAATGGAAACGGGTCCCACAGACCCAAACACCACACAAGGGTTAAAATGGTAGCACAGTACGGTAAAATACTGGCAACTTGGTTGCCAGAATCTTACTGTAAGATTTAAAGTAGTTTGTTCAACATGTTACTGTAAATGGACAAACAGTACCACTGTTATTTTTCAATTCTTGCAACTGAGCTGCCAGTTTGTTACCGTAAAAGAACTGTGGTACCATTTTTTCATTGACAGCAACAACCTTAGATAGAAAAGGTGCGGTAGTTGGCAACATTTTATAGTAAAAACAGAGGCAGAGGTGTTTTTAAAATGTACAGTTTATAATAAAATATGCTGTAAAAAAATATATATTAACATTTACCTTGTACAATTTCCTGGATTACTTGATTTGAAACCATAAGTCATGCAGATACTGAAGTATTTTTTTTTATTTTAACAAACAAAAATGTGTGGAAACTATGGTAATATATAACTTTTTACAATATTGCATAATATTCGCTTTTAAAAGTTATGCAATTTCTTGCAGTGCATATATTTTTTGTTGTCAAAATGAAAAGAACAAATGCATTTAGTTCAAAAAGATAATCATTGATGCATATTTTCCTAGGCGTTGGCGGGCCATATAAATTGACGTGGCCCCCAGGACTTGAGTTTGAGACCTATGATGTAAATTATTATATCTGCTGTACAGATTTACTTTAGAAGAGTGTGGATACTTCTCTTGTTGCTTTATTTGTATTTGACTTTATTAAATGTTTGGTTTGAATTTTATTAAACAAAACCTTTTTTTTTTATGTAATATAGAAATTGATCAGAGCTGTTTATTTTATGGTGGAATGTCGTTAGTCATTGAACTGAACCAATATTATTAGAGGCCTACTGAAATGAGATGTTCTTATTTAAACGGGGATAGCAGGTCCATTCTATGTGTCATACTTGATCATTTTGCGATATTGCCATATTTTTGCTGAAAGGATTTAGTAGAGAACATAGACGATAAAGTTGGCAACTTTTGGTCACTAATAAAAAAGCCTTGCCTGTACCGGAAGTAGCAGACGATGTGCGCGTGACGTCACGGGTTGTGGAGCTCCTCACATCTGAACATTGTTTACAATCATGGCCACCAGCAGCGAGAGCGAATCGGACCGAGAAAGCGACGATTTTCCCATTAATTTGAGCGAGGATGAAATATTTGTGGATGAGGAAAGTGAGAGTGAAAGACTAGAAAAATAAAACATTTAAATAAAAAAAAAAGACTATACAGTGGGAGCGATTCAGATGTTAGACAAATTTACCAGGATAATTCTGGAAAATACCTTATCTGCTTATTGTGTTACTAGTGTTTTAGTGAGATTATATGGTCGTACCTGTACAACCTGAAGGTCGGCCCCGCACCTTTCTTCAGCACCAGTCAACGTGTGGTGGCGATGCCCATCTCTGCCCTTCGCAAGGGACCATCTTCGAAACACGATCTTTCGAAATGATCGCTGCATAATACACTGTACTTTGTGTGTGTGGTCCAATCCAACTGTGATAGTAAACCTTCACCGTCATCTTTCGGGAATGTAAACAATGAAACACCGGCTGTGTTTGTGTTGCTAAAAGCGGCCACAATACACCGCTTCCCACCTACAGCTTTCTTCTTTGACGTCTCCATTATTCATTGAACAAATTGCAAAAGATTCAGCAACACAGATGTCCAGAATACTGTGGAATTATGCAATATAAACAGACGACTTATAGCTGGGAACGGTGCTGGAACAAAATGTCCTCTACAATGCGTGGCGTGACTCGCACGCGTCCTCATACCGCGACGTTTTAGCAGGATACTTCCGTGCAAAATTTAAAATTGCAATTTAGTAAACTAAAAAGGCCGTATTGGCATGTGTTGCAATGTTAATATTTCATCATTGATATATAAACTATCAGACTGCGTGGTCGCTAGTAGTGGCTTTCAGTAGGCCTTTAAAAAAGTATAGGTTTTGAATGGAGAATCAATTTTGAATGGAATCGTGCGCTGCTCAAAGATTCAAAGCCTTATTTTTAATGTCATACTAGCAAACTCCACAGAAAAACCTTGCTATCCTGTGAAAAGTGATGTTGAGATTTAGTTGCACCATCAATGATGAAGAATAAACGAGTAACACCCTTACAGTGAGAAAGAGGTCCTGACATGACTTCTTCCTGTTGTCATAAATACCTGATAACTTCTAACCTGCCTCTCTTCCTTCAGCCGTCCTTCTGCTGCTCCTCAGGCATCATCACCATGACCTCGCCCTCCATCACCACCTTGTCTTGGACCGAACACGAAACGCCGATGAAGGCGAAAGACATCTTGATCTTCCGGACTTCGGCTTCGGCCAGCACCTCCTCGCCGACGTAGAGCGGCGCCGGGAATCGGATCTCTTGGTAGAGGAAGACGCAACCGCGGCCTGGCATTTTGGTGCCCAGCACGGCCGAGATCAGCCCGTTGATGAGGACGCCGTGGACGATGGGCGCCTCGAAGGAGGTGGTGGCGGCGTAGGCCGGGTCCAGGTGGAGGGGGTTGGTGTCGCCCGTCAGCTCGGCAAAAAGCTCCATGTGGCGGGCGGAGAAGACTTTGGTGAGGGAGGCTCGCTGGCCGACGTGGAGCTGGCGGTGAGGAGGCGCGGCCAGCCAAGTTCTGACTCGACACCACGTGGACCTCATCCTAAAGGAGAACATGCGTCTCTGGCCTCAGTCCAGATGCAGCTCTCGGCTGTTTGCTGTCAGCGCCAGCAGGAAGGGAGACACCTGAAGACACAAGAGAGGCACCCTGAGCTTGAGGGAGTCAAAGATGTGCTGATATAGTTTTTTTAGGCCCGATACCCATTATAAGTAGTGACGGGGATAGATATCTACATATATCCATATTCAGTGGCATATTGAAAAAGACAGGACTTCCATGGTGTGTCAAATCAACTTAGGCAACGCCAATTGAATGGGTTGGTCTCCAAAGCTTTGAAATAAATTGCAAAATACCTATTCTGTTTTGGGTTTCATCTAAAATCAGCTTATGTGTCATCAAAAGAACTTGGGATTGACCGGAAACTTAAATTCCCTTGGAGGAACATCTGGTCCGAATGCAACAGTAGTCAAGGAGCCCAATAACTGATATTTGGAGCCAATAATCGTTTGCATTAAAAGTACAGATATCCGATAATATCGGACTGCCGAATTTCCCCCAGGGTTCAATAAAGTACATTCTATTCTATTCTATATTATCGGCCAATAAATGCTTTAAAATGTAACATTAATTATCGGTATCGGTTTCAAAAAGTAAACTGTATGACTTTTTAAAACGCCGCTGTACGGAGCAGCTGCGATGAGGTGGCGACTTGTCCAGGGTGTACTCTGCCTTCCGCCCGATTGTAGCTGAGATAGGCACCAGTGAGCTCAAAGCGAATAAGCGGTAGAAAATGGATGGCTGTAAAGAGTGGCACACAGACATATGGACAAGTACAGAGCAGTTGCGTCTCCCGGTCATAGCTCCTAACCTTCCCGATTTTCCCGGGAGACTCACGAATTTCAGTGTCCCTCCCGAAAATCTCCTGGGGCAACCATTCTCCCGAATTTCTCCCGATTTCCACCCAGTCAACAATATTGGGGGCGTGCCTTAAAGGCACATAATATCTACGGCTTTCACACACACACACACACACACACACACACACAAGTGAATGCAACGCATACTTGGTCAACAGCCATACAGGTCACACTGAGGGTGGCCGCATAAACAGCTTTAAACACTATTATAAGTATGCGCCACACTGTGAACCCACACCAAACAATAATGAAAAACACATTTCGGGAGAACATCCGCACCGTAACACAACGGAACAAATACCCAGAATCCCTTGCAGCACTAACTCTTCTAGGACGCTACAATATACACCCCCCCACAAGCCCCGACCTCAACCTCCTCATGTCCCAAATTCCAAGCAGCTGTTTTGAGGCATGTTAAAAAAAAATAATGCACTTTGTGACTTCAATAATAAATATGGCGGTGCCATGTTGGCATTTTTTTCCATAACTTCGAGTTGATTTATTTTGCAAAACCTTGTTAAATTGTTTAATGCATCCAGCGGGGCATCACAACAAAATTAGGCATTATAATGTGTTAATTCCACCACTGTATATATCGGTATCAGTTGATATCGGAAACGGTAACTGAAAGTTGGACAATATCGGGATATCGGTAAGAAAGCCATTATCAGACATCTCTCAATAAAAGTTATTTAAATATGAATAGTAAGATGGCGCAACTAATTTATTGATTTTTTCTGCTGAGGGCTGTGGTAAAAAAAAATGTAAGAAAAAAAACTGTGTTTTATAGATTGTGCTACGGCTCCATCTTTTGGATTAATGAGCTCACTACAGGTTCTGCGGTGTCCTTCAATTTAGTTCTTACAATAACCGGAAGTAGAAGCGGCCTTCCGTCTTCTAGCCGTCCATAGCGTTCCTACTCGTACGGACTCCTCATTCATTCATCACTCTAATCAACGTTTATAAGTTTTACAATAGAACCAAAACAGTTTATACTTACTAAACCGTCCCGTGTATGATTTCCTTAGAAGTGTTTTTATGCATATTTATTCGCGCTATTGTAATGTGACGAAGCTAACTTCGTTAGCATGAGCTAATATGCTGACACATTTAAGAGTGTGTGTTAGTATTATTAACTTACAACGGCATTCTTTTTGTATTGTTTCAGTTTCACAAATGCCTCGGTAAATTTACCAAAACGACACCGTCGAGTTATTGAGTCAGTTTAGGTAATTGGAGAGCTAGTGAATCCATGAGGATGACTTCTGTTTTGTTTGATCAGCCGTTTTACTGCCGTGTTACATGCACCATTTGGAAACAATTGAGGTCATAGACATTTACAAAATCTTACCGTATAAATGAATCATTTTGCAACGTATATATCTACGACTTATGGTATGGCAAATATATGTGAACATTTTTTTCTTCTAAAATTTAGTGGGTGCGGCTAATATCCCAGTGTCCTCTACAGTTTGGAAAATACAATACTGTCTCTCTGCCGATACCGATAAAAGAAGGCCGATATCAATATACCGTATTTCCTTGAATTGCCGCCGTGGCGCTAATTAATTTAAAACCTCTTCTCACTCCGGCGCTTACCAAAGGCATGCGGTAAAGGCAAGCATGCACTTTTAAATTTGAGTGTGATGTAAGGATACCATCATGAAAACCACATTTAATAAAAAAAACATTATTATGGTCTTACCTTTACTTATAAATGAAGTCCTTCTGATCAAAAGCATCAATATCTTGTTTATAGAAGTCTTCCTTATCTTTCTTCAGTTATAAAAGTCTCGATGGAGATCTTCCTTTATTACTCCTGCTTCGATTGAAAGTCCAGTTTAGAAAACTGTTTTATTTTAGATATGTAATCCTCCATGTTAAAAGTGCAAGCGAGAGGGGGGGCTTGTAGCTTCCCAGAAAAGTTAGTGCTGCAAGGGGTTCTGGGTATTTGTTCTGTTGTGTTCATGTTGTGTTACGGTGCAGATGTTCTCCCAAATGTGTTTGTCATTCTTGCTTGGTGTGGGTTCACAGTGTGGCGCATATTTGTAACAATTTAAAGTTGTTTACACGGCCACCCTCAGTGTGACCTGTATGGCTGTCGACCAAGTATGCCTTGCATTCACTAGTGTGTGTGAAAAGCTATAGTTATTATGTGGCAGTGCCTTTAAGGTTTATTGGCGCTCTGTACTTCTCCCTACATCCGTTTTAAAAAGTCATTACTTTTACTTTTTGAAATCGATACCGATAATTTCCGGTATTATATTTTAAAGCCTTTATCGGCCGATAATAAGCATATGCACACACACACACGCTGCTCACTTTTGCTGCTTGTTGTCACTTCTTTTGCAGCCGAGTAGTCGCAAGAAGGATCACTAGCGCCCTCTACCACCAGGAGGTGGGAGTCATTTCGTGACTCATATTTGACACACGCAGCTACGGTATATTAATAAAACATAGCTGCTTACTGTTCTTTTTAGCATATTCAATAGCTTGGACCTAAAATCCTACTGAATAGATCTTAATCTTCTTCCCTTTATGCGATTTCAAATGATTGAAATCAGCCTCCTCCATTTTGAAAATGATGACAGGTGAAGTGTCACTCGTGACGTGACGAGTTTGACCCGGCAGAAATTCTAGGCATATGCTAATTATTTGGCAAAACAAGTTTGACCTGGCGGAAATTCCAGACACGCGCTAATATAAATTATATTTTGCGAAACGTGCTTGACCCGGCGTTAATCCTGAGCCAGCGGTAATGCTGAGCATGCCCTAATTATTTTGCAAAACGAGTTTGACCCGGCAGTAATTCTAGACAGGCGCATACTATATACCCGGCAGCAATTCAAGAAAATACGGTACAACAAAAGGCCTAATATCGGCACCAATACTGGGTCGATCCCTGGTGTGGACCGACTCCGGACTATCATACTTGACTAAAAAAATAAGATGATGCAGCAAATTAAAAAAAAAAAGACCGGTTTTTACCTGCAGAACTCTGAAGGCACACTTCTGCTGCTTGTAGGAGCCCAACAGAGTCAAGGAGCTCCACAGCTTCACCAAACCTCTAAAGACAAATAACAAGCAGCATGTGATATTAATTGGAAGTTCTTTCTTTACACTTAGTGTCCTACCTGCTGCACACTCGCAGAAGAGCAGTTAGAGTGTCTTCATCGTACTTCAAGAGGTCAAAATGTAAAGCCGCTCCTACCTTAAGCATAGAAAGAAAATCGCATGAAAGCTATTTTTTTTCAAGTCTTCATGGTGGTGTAAACCCTTTAAATTAAAACAATCTCATGTTTGACATTTTCACCTCTCCAAAGAGAATCTTCAAGCCGGTGATGATGAAGTGCTTCAGGTCAACGGCGCTCAGTCTGGTCGAACTGTCTTCCAGCTCACTGGAAAAGTAATCAATACATAAAGATGAAGATTATGGTGGGATTATTATGGAGGAGTGTCACTGACTTACAGGCAAACTTTCATGTAGTGGTATGGACAGGCGTTCTTCAGCACCACACGTTTGTAAGTAGACGGCTGGTCGTCCTTGTTGGGATTCATCCTATTGAAGCCTGGGTGACTGCGCCTGCCATAGGTGGTGAGGAGGCCGTTCAGTCAAGGGTCCCCAAAAAAACTGCTGCTAAAAGGTACAGTAACAATATACAATATTTGTACTGTACATCAGTATACTGAAATGAATCAAAATGGGTCAAGTTGTTAAAACTGAGCACATATACAGACACATACATACACACACACATATATATATGTTTATATATATATATATATATATATATATATATTTATTAGGGATGCACCGATTAATCGGTAACCGAATATATTCGGCCGAATATGGCAAAAAAAGCCACATTTGGCCTTCGGTGGAATGAGTTAAGGACAAGGCCGAATAGTGGCGTGTGACGCAATTTTTGGACGCGGTGACGCAATCAACCAACGTGCAGTGATGCGGTGACGTTGTAATATGTTGTGTACCTGTATAAGTGTATGAGGTTACAAGCACACACTTATTGAGATTTAGTGGGGCCTCTGTTTACATTATTAGCCTGTTGTGTAGGCTACCTGTATAAGTGTATGAGGTTGCAAGCACACACTTAATTGAGATTTAATTGAGCCTTCTGTTTACATTATTAGCATATCTACTGTGGCTAAGCAGACTTTTGCCAAAAGGACAATAATTCATTTGTTGTGGGTTTATCCACTTTAATGCACTTTATTTTTTTTTTGGAATGCATGTTTTGTTTGAAGGCCTAATATATATGAAAAACTTTGTGCTTTTTTTTGAAAAGCAAAGGCTACTGGAATATTAAAAAAATGTCAATATTCAATAAAAAATTACTTTATTTGAAAAACATGTCTGAATATTTATTCTAGGCTTTTTGTGCAATATAAAAAAAATTGTGAAAAACTGCATTCATTATTCGGTATTCGGCCTTCGGCCAAGCGTTTAAATTTTATTCGGCTTCGGCCACAAATTTTCATTTCTGTGCATCTCTAATATATATATATCCATCCATCCATTTTCTACCGCTTATTATATTTTAAAAAACAAATCTATTTAAACATATACATATATGTCTATATACACATATATAGACATAGATATACATATATATACAGACACACACACACACATTATATCTGTGTGTATGTATATATATATATATATATATATATATATATATATATATATATGTATATATATATATATATATATATATGTTAGAGATCTTTTGCCGATATCCGATATTCCGATATTGTCCAAGTCATAATTACAGATACCGATATCAACCGATACAGATATATACAGTGGTGGAATGAACACATTATTAGGCCTAATTTTGTCGTGATGCCCGGCTGGAAGCATTAAACAATGTGATAAGGTTTTCCAAAATAATTCAACTCAAGTTATGGAAAAAAAATGCCAACATGGCACCGCCATATTTATTATTG
This sequence comes from Nerophis ophidion, assembly GCF_033978795.1. Taxonomy (NCBI): domain Eukaryota; kingdom Metazoa; phylum Chordata; class Actinopteri; order Syngnathiformes; family Syngnathidae; genus Nerophis; species Nerophis ophidion. The sequence continues at coordinate 76,219,913 of NC_084612.1, forward strand.
GAGTCACAAAGTGCATAATTTTTTTTACACGCCTCAAAACAGCAGCTTGGAATTTGGGACATGCTCTCCTTGAGAGAGCATAAGGAGGTTGAGGTGGGTGTGGTTGGGGGGGGTATTGTAGCTTCCCGGAAGAGTTAGTGCTGCAAGGGGTTCTGGGTATTTGTTCTGTTGTGTTCATGTTGTGTTACGGTGCAGATGTTCTCACGAAATGTGTTTGTCATTCTTGTTTGGTGTGGGTTCACAGTGTGGCGCATATTTGTAACAATTTAAAGTTGTTTATACGGCCACCCTCAGTGTGACCTGTATGGCTGTTGACCAAGCATGCCTAGTGTGTGTGAAAAGCTGTAGTTATTATGTGGCAGTGCCTTTAAGGTTTATTGGCGCTCTGTACTTCTCCCTACGTCCGTTTTAAAAAGTCATTACTTTTCCTTTTTGAAATAGATACCGATAATTTCCGATACACACACACACACACACACACACACACACACACACACACACACACACACACACAGGAGTAGAAAAGTTGGGGCCTGAGGTCAAAAGGTTCAAGAAACCTTGGTTTTAATTAATGTAAACAAACACTAGTGTTTAGTAGTCCAGTTGTCTCCATCCAACCTTGGAAGATAGTATAAATTCATTTCACGCAAATAAAAAAGGCACAGATCAGGTTGAGCAGCCCCATAGGGATCCTTTTTTTCCATCCATCCATCCATCCATCATCTTCCGCTTATCCGAGGTCGGGTCGCGGGGGCAACAGCCTAAGCAGGGAAACCCAGACTTCCCTCTCCCCAGCCACTTCGTCTAGCTCTTCCCGGGGGATCCCGAGGCGTTCCCAGGCCAGCCGGGAGACATAGTCTTCCCAACGTGTCCTGGGTCTTCCCCGTGGCCTCCTACCGGTTGGACGTGCCCTAAACACCTCCCTAGGGAGGCGTTCGGGTGGCATCCTGACCAGATGCCCGAACCACCTCATCTGGCTCCTCTCGATGTGAAGGAGCAGCGGCTTTACTTTGAGTTCCTCCCGGATGGCAGAGCTTCTCACCCTATCTCTAAGGGAGAGACCCGCCACACGGCGGAGGAAACTCATTTCGGCCGCTTGTACCCGTGATCTTATCCTTTCGGTCATGACCCAAAGCTCATGACCATAGGTGAGGATGGGAACGTAGATCGACCGGTAAATTGAGAGCTTTGCCTTCCGGCTCAGCTCCTTCTTCACCACAACGGACCGGTACAACGTCCGCATTACTGAAGACGCCGCACCGATCCGCCTGTTGATCTCACGATCCACTCTTCCCTCACTCGTGAACAAGACTCCTAGGTACTTGAACTCCTCCACTTGGGGCAGGGTCTCCTCCCCAACCCGGAGATGGCACTCCACCCTTTTCCGGGCGAGAACCATGGACTCGGACTTGGAGGTGCTGATTCTCATTCCGGTCGCTTCACACTCGGCTGCGAACCGATCCAGCGAGAGCTGAAGACCCCGGTCAGATGAAGCCATCAGGACCACATCATCTGCAAAAAGCAGAGACCTAATCCTGCGGTTACCAAACCGGAACCCCTCAACGCCTTGACTGCGCCTAGAAATTCTGTCCATAAAAGTTATGAACAGAATCGGTGACAAAGGACAGCCTTGGCGGAGTCCAACCCTCACTGGAAATGTGTTCGACTTACTGCCGGCAATGCGGACCAAGCTCTGGCACTGATCGTACAGGGAACGGACCGCCACAATAAGACAGTCCGATACCCCATACGCTCTGAGCACTCCCCACAGGACTTCCCGAGGGACACGGTCGAATGCCTTCTCCAAGTCCACAAAGCACATGTAGACTGGTTGGGCAAACTCCCATGCACCCTCAAGAACCCTGCCGAGAGTATAGAGCTGGTCCACAGTTCCACGACCAGGACGAAAACCACACTGTTCCTCCTGAATCCGAGGTTCGACTATCCGACGTAGCCTCCTCTCCAGTACACCTGAATAAACCTTACCGGGAAGGCTTTTTTTCCATTTTTTTAATTTAATGGCCTACTGAAAGCCACTACTAGCGACCACGCAGTCTGATTGTTTATATATCAATGATGAAATATTAACATTGCAACACATGCCAATACGGCCTTTTTAGTTTACTAAATTGCAATTTTAAATTTCCCGCGAAGTATCCTGTTGAAAACGTCACGGAATGATGACGGCTATGATGACACGTGCGCGTGATGTCACTGGTTGTAGCGGACATGTTCTCCCAGCACCGAACACAGCTAAAAGTCGTTTTTTATCGTATAATTACACAGTATTCTGGACTTCTGGTTGGTGAATCTTTTGCAATTTATTTAATTAATAATGGAGACTATAAAGAAGAATGCTGTTGGTGGAAAGCGGTGTATTGCAGCTACCTTTAGCAACACAAACACAGCCGGTGTTTCTTTGTTTGTTGTGAAGCTTTAATATGAAACAGAGAGGTCAAGCGAACATGTTTCTCTACCACATGTCAACCGGCAGGTTTCGGTGAGAAATTGTGGTAATAAGTCGGCTCTTACGGTAATCATGAGCGGAGCTTGTGTCGTTCTTCCTGCAGCAGCTGTCAAAGAGGCAGCTGCGACTTTCTAGGCTCCTCCATGGCTTCTCTCAGAGACACTGGCGGTCACCACACCCCTCCGACTTTCAGATATGACTATATAATCTCACTAAAACACTAGGAGTCAGCTGTCTTGGTTTCTTTGTTGGGTCTGCTTCTGTCTCTGACCATGCTCCCTCCACCCCAGTGGACGATGGCGTGGATCACCGCAGAGGCCACCACAGTGGACATGTTTCTTTTACTTTTTATTCATAGCTGTATGTAGAAGTGTCTGCTTGTATCTGCTGCTTTAATGTCTTTAATGTCCTCTGTGTTCTTTACTGTTTGATGTTTCCCTCTTACACACATGTAAGAGGGATGTGTACTATGGCTATGAGTTGTTGTTTTTTTTTTTTTGTTTGTTTTTTTTCCCCTTGGCCTCAGTCTGCACCCCCTCTCCAAGGCCCAGGCTGACACCGATTTTTTTATTTCATTTTAATCTTCTATTCCCCCCACCCCCCTTGTTTACCTGTATTTCATCTTTTTTTTGTAAGGGGCGCTGGAAGCCGGCAGACCCGTCAGCGATCCTGTTCTGTCTCCCTGTAATGTTTGTCTGATCTTGAATGGGATTGTGCTGAAAATTGTAATTTTTCTGAAGGAACTCTCCTGACGGAATGAATAAAGTACTATCTAATCCAATTTAATCTAATCTAGTAACACAATAAGCAGATACGGGATTTTCCGGAAGTATCCTGGTAAATGTGTCTAATAACATCTGAATCGCTCCCACTGCCCTTGCCTTTTTTTTCTTTCTTCTAGTCCTCCACTCTCACTATCCTCATCCACAAATCTTTCATCCTCGCTCAAATTAATGGGGTAATTGTCGCTTTCTCGGTCCGAATCGCTCTCGCTGCTGGTGGCCTTGATTGTAAACAATGTTCAGATGTGAGGAGCTCCACAATCCGTGAGGTCACGCGCACATCGTCTGCTACTTCCGGTACAGGCAAGGCTTTTTTATTAGCGACCAAAAGTTGCAAACTTTATCGTGGATGTTCTCTACTAAATCCTTTCAGCAAAAAATATGGCAATATCGCGAAATGATCAAATATAACACATAGAATGGACCTCCTATCCCCGTTTGAATAAGAAAATATCATTTCAGTAGGCCTTTAAATTTATTTGTAATTTTATTGATTGTATGTGACGAATATGCGAAGCTGAAACATCAGTTGTACTAACTAGTGACATCACTGCACCGGCACCTTCAACTACGAACGAAAGTGCGAGTGAGAGTCACGGGAAAAAATTTTCCACTCCACAAATCGGTTCACAATTGAAATGATTAATTAAAATATTTATATATTAATTGACAGTGTGTTTTGCCAAGTGTGTGTTTCGGTAAATAATAGGACTGCGTATATTACAATAAATAAGCATTCATTCAAGTGAGTAAATTCATGGAGGTTAGTCTACTAATAGCTGAAGGTTAAGTCAAACAGCTAAAGGAGACCAGTTAAGTTTGATTGACAGAATAAACAACTACAAAAGTCGATATATATCCAGTAATTAGTTGTCATTTTAGGTAATAAATAATGTTTAAACTCACCAAGTGATACTTTTAGTGCGGACATGCGCGGGGTGTCTTCGATTTACGCATGCGCGATCGTCTTCCTCGGTGGGGTAAACGATCATTATTGGGAAATACTGCCTCCTATCGGGCATTGTCGAAAGTTTTAAGTCAGGGGTACTGATTAATGCCAAGGGCTACCAGTTTGATACACACTTAAATAAATTGCCAGAAATAGCTAATTGTCTCAATTTACCTTTAATAAATACATCTAAATTATATATATATGTGTGTGCATATGTATATATGTAAGTGTGTGTGAATTTAAAAATCTATCGCATCTATGCAGCAACCACTGAATTAAATTATATTATATATATTATTGTATTATATATTGAATATATATATTGTGTATGTATAGGGGTGGGACCTAATAAGTTTACTTCTTCCCACTTCCTTTTGAGCCAATCTTGACATCTACAAAAGATTAGTCACATGTAATGTTTACAATTTAGGTGTAAATATAATGTATATATATATTTCTTTTGTATTTTATGTCATTCTTTTGTTTTGTTTGCATGGCTCAAAATAAACCATTCATTCATTCATCTATATATATATAAAAATGGGTATGTCTGTCTGTCAGTCCGTCGTACATTTTATTCCTTTTACGAAAGGTTTTTTATAGGGAATAAATGATGAAAAAAAACACTTAATTGAACGGTTTAAAAGAAGAGAAAACACGACAAAAATGAAAATTGAATTTTGAAACTTAATCTTCAATTTCGACTCTTTAAAATTCAAAATTCAACCGAAAAAAAAACCAAGAGAAAAACTAGCTAATTCGAATCTTTTTGAAAAAAAAAAAAATAATAATAATTAATGGAACATCATTAGTAATTTTCCCTGATTAAAATTAATTTTAGAATTTTGATGACATGTTTTAAATAGGTTAAAATCCAATCTGCACTTTGTTAGAATATATAACAAATTGGACCAAGCTATATTTCTAACAGACAAATCATTATTTCTTCTAGATTTTCCAGAACAAAATTTTTAAAAGAAATTCCAAAGACTTTGAAATAAGATTTAAATTTGATTCTACAGATTTTCTAGATTTGCCAGAATAATTTTTGGGAATTTTAGTCATAATAAGTTTGAAGAAATATTTCACAAATATTCTTCGTCGAAAAAACAGAAGCTAAAATTAAGAATTTAATTAAAATGAATTTTTTATTCTTTACAAAAAAAAAAAAAAATACTTGAACATTGATTTAAATTGTCAGGAAAGAAGAGAAAAGAATTTAAAAGGTATATGTGTTTAAAAATCCTAAAATCATTTTTAAGTTCGTATTTTTTTGCTAAAATTGTCTTTCTGAAAGTTATAAGAAGCAAAGTAAAAAAATAAATGAATTTATTTAAACAAGTGAAGACCAAGTCTTTAAAATATTTTCTTGGATTTTCAAATTCTGTTTGAGTTTTGTTTCTCTTAGAATTAAAAATGTCGAGCAAAGCGAGACCAGCTTGCTAGTAAATAAATACAATTAAAACATAGAGGCAGCTCACTGGTAAGTGCTGCTATTTGAGCTATTTTTAGAACAGGCCTGTGGGCGACTCATCTGGTCCTTACGGGCGACCTGGTGCCCGCGGGCGACCATGTGGGTGACCCCTGTTTTAAGATATTTTATAATACAGTTTGGCTAACAACAAATTTAAGCAAAATCATTCAAAACAATTTTCCTTATCATCATAAAATTTATTTTACAAGTCATAACACGACTGAATGTGTGCGTCTGTAACTGAAGTGCTTCAATAAAAATGAACAGTGGACCATTTCAATCATTGATTTTAAAACTAACAGAAAGGAGAAAAAAAGAAAAATTCATTTGAAATGTTTCTTTGCTCCTAGAAAACAAAACATCACTTCCACATTCTGTATCGTCATTTATAGCAAATATAATAAACTTCTTTCTAAAAGGGTCAATCTCCAGTGAAGAACATCAGGAATGGTCTTTAACGTCTTTGTTGTTGGCTTCCTGTACAGACAGGAAGTCCATGACGAGCTTGGCGGACAGTCTGGGCCGCTCCAAAGCTAAAGTATGGCCGCAGTTATCGAACAGGACCACCTGACTGTCGGGCACTGCCGCCTGCAGCACAGACGCTCCGGAAACATCCAGAACCTGAAAGGACACGATTCGTCTGAAAGTCGCTTTTATAAACACAACACATAACATCAAAAACTTATTTTAATGCCATTTTTCCAGGACGAATCTGTCAACCAGGCTGTCAAATGATTAAAATATTTAATTGCGATTAATCGCAGTTTGTTCATAGATATCTCAAAATTGATCATGACTAATCAGTCAGATATCATTTTTCGTCATTAATAAATGTCCTCGAGACGGATGATTTTCAAGTTTTTATAACCATGACTGGACAATAGTTTGCTTTAATGAAATGTTTTACACAAAAAGGACAGAAACAGGCTTTTAATTACACTTAAAAAATATGTTCCTGCAGTGCATATTTGTCTTGCCAGATTTTGTAAGAATATGAAATGTTTAATCCTGCTGTAGGAGCAATTGCATTCAGGAGAGAGGAACTACACCTCCATGTTTAGATCCCAGGTTCGCACATTAGTAACACAAAATTTAGATTGTTATGGTCGTGGTTTGATTGCCAAAGGTGTTTGGTAACGTAATCTGTGATATTTCTACCTGAATAAATGCTTTTGATATTCTGTACATTACATGTTGTACAAACCCCGTTTCCATATGAGTTGGGAAATTGTGTTAGATGTAAATATAAACAGAATACAATGATTTGCAAATCCTTTTCAACCCATATTCAGTTGAATATGCAACAAAGACAACATATTTGATGTTCAAACTCATAAACTTTTTTTTTTTTTGCAAATAATAATTAACTTAGAATTTCATGGCTGCAACACGTGCCAAAGTAGTTGGGAAAGGGCATGTTCACCACTGTGTTACATCACCTTTTCTTTTAACAAAACTCAATAAACGTTTGGAAACTGAGGAAACTAATTTTTGAAGCTTTGAAAGTGGAATTCTTTCTCATTCTTGTTTTATGTAGAGCTTTAGTCGTTCAACAGTTCGGGGTCTCCGCTGTCGTATTTCACGCTTCATAATGCACCACACATTTTCCATGGGAGACAGTTCTAGACTGCAAGCAGGCCAGGAAAGTACCCGCACTCTTTTACTACGAAGCCATGCTGTTGTAACACGTGGTTTGGCATTGTTTTGCTGAAATAAGCAGGGGCGTCCATGATAATGTTGCTTGGATGACAACATATGTTGTTCCAAAACCTGTATGGACCATTCAGCATTAATGGTGCCTTCACAGATGTGTAAGTTACCCATGCCTTGGGCACTAATACACCCTCATACCATCACAGATGCTGCCTTTTACACTTTGCGCCTATAACAATTCGGATGTTTTTTTCCTCTTTGTTCCGGAGGACACCACAGCCACAGATTCGAAATATAATTTGAAATGTGGACTCGTCAGACCACAGAACACTTTTCCACTTTGCATCAGTCCATCTTTGGTGAGCTCGGGCCCAGCAAAGCCGGCGGCGTTTCTGGGTGTTGTTGATAAATGGCTTTCGCTTTGCATAGTAGAGTTTTGACTTGCACTTACAGATACAGCGACCAACTGTAGTTACTGACAGTGGTTTTCTGAAGTGTTCCTGAGCCCATGTGGTGATATCCTTTACACACTGATGTCAGTTTTTGATGCAGTACCGCCTGAGGGATCACAGGTCCATAATATCTTAGCTTACGTGCAGTGATTTCTCCAGATTCTCTGAACCTTTTGATGATTTTACAGACCGTAGATGGTAAAATCCCTAAATTCCTTGCAATAGCTCGTTGAGAAATGTTGTTCTAAAACTGTTTGACAATTTGCTTACAAAGTGGTGACCCTCGCCCCATCCTTGTTTGTGAATGACTTAGCATTTCATGGAAGCTGCTTTTATACCCAATCATGGCACCCACCTGTTCCCAATTAGCCTGCACACCTGTGGGATGTTCCAAATAAGTGTTTGATGAGAATTCCTCAACTTTATCAGTATTTATTGCCACCTTTCCCAACTTCTTTGTCACGTGTTGCTGGCATCAAATTCTAAAGTTAATTATTATTTGCAAAAAAAAAAATGTTTATGAGTTTGAACATCAAATATGTTGTCTTTGTAGCATATTCAACTGAATATGGGTTGAAAATGATTTGCAAATCATTGTATTCTGTTTATATTTACATCTAACACAATTTCCATAAGTACAAGCCAAGCCACGTGTTACAACAGCGTGGCTTCGTAGTAAAAGAGTGCGAGTACTTTCCTGGCCCGCCTGTAGTCCAGACCTGTCTCCCATCGAAAATGTGTGGTGCATTATGAAGCGTAAAATACAACAACAAGGACTGTTGAACGACTGAGGCTCTACATAAAACAAGAATGAGAAAGAATTCCACTTTCAAAGCTTCAACAATTATTTTCCTCAGTTCCCAAACGTTTATTGAGTGTTGTTAAAAGAAAAGGTGATGTAACACAGTGGTGAACATGCCCTTTCCCAACTACTTTGGCTTGTGTTGCAGCCATGAAATTCTAAGTTAATTATTATTTGCTAAAAAAAATAAAGTTTATAAGTTTCCATCCATCCATCCATTTTCTACCGCTTATTCCCTTTTGGGGTTGCGGGGGGCGCTGGCGCCTATCTCAGCTACAATCGGGCGGAAGGCAGGGTACACCCTGGACAAGTCGCCACCTCATCGCAGGGCCAACACAGATAGACAGACAACATTCACACTCACATTCACACACTAGGGCCAATTTAGTGTTGCCAATCAACCTATCCCCAGGTGCATGTCTTTGGAAGTGGGAGGAAGCCGGAGTACCCGGAGGGAACCCACGCATTCACGGGGAGAACATGCAAACTCCACACAGAAAGATCCCGAGCCTGGATTTGAACCCAGGACTGCAGGAACTTCGTATTGTGAGGCAGACGCACTAACCCCTCTGCCACCGTGAAGCCCGTTTATAAGTTTGAACATCAAATATGTTGTCTTTGTAGCATATTCAACTGAATATGGGTTGAAAAGGATTTGCAAATCATTGTATTCTGTTTATATTTACATCTAACACAATTTCCCAACTCATATGGAAACAAGGTTTTGTACTTATGGACTAAGTACATCACACTAGTGATTTAGGGCTATATAAGTAAACATTGATTGATTGATTGATATTAAAAGATGATTTTTAGTTTTTATTCTAATTAGGGTCCAATAAGCCGAAATAGCAAAGAGAAATAAGAAAAGCATGTAAACAAACAGCTTGGGCCTTTAAGAGGATATCACAAAATTCATAACAAAACATCGTAACAAAAGATGGTCTAAATGGAATGTAACTATTTTGTTATGGTTTTTACACCGAAATTGAAGCCTTGCGCTATTATTGTGTGTGATTGGTACGGGGCCATAAAAAATGTGTTCCCTACTCCAGTGACGACCCTTTTACCTGGTCTTGTTTACCCCAGAGGACCTGCAGGGGCGTCTTGATCAAATGCAGATTTTCATGCAGCGAGTGACGAGACTTTTCATCGACCAGCTCCATGAACACTGAGGAGGCGCCACCAGATGTCAGAAAAAAATGCAGTGGACGACGCCAACATGCGGGTGGACAAACCTTCTCTATAAAAATCGTTATGGTGGAGCCTGTTGTCAAGGAGACCGCGCAGGACCTGACAACAAACGCATCATAGGTCAGAATCCAGCTGCAGGATATGCGCCTATGTTTTATTCTTTTTAGGGCAGGGTGTAGGATCAGCGTCACACCTGCCGCGATAGCTTGATGGGGTTGAAGCAGCAGAGACGCAGCATGTCCTCCAGTTCTTGATGAGTAGAGGGAATCAGAGGGATGGACGCCGGCTGTGGATTCTTCTCCAGCTCCCTCAGACGGCTGATGAACTCGGACTCGGTGGGATAGACAAGACCTGGACGAGGATGAGGGCCATGGATTTTCTTGAAGTTGATGCCTAGATCTGTCAAGTTTACCTGCCGGGCACATCAAGGTGAGGCCAGACAGCTGAGCAGGGTAGGTGGCGGCGTACACTCCTGCGACGTTGCCCCCCATGGATGTCCCCACCAGGTGGAATGGTCTTTTGTCCAGACCCACACTCTGCACAAACTGAGAACAGAGGAGACGGAGAGTTTTAGGGACAAAGCAGGACACGACTACTACTACACATACAGCAAAGACAATAACAAATGAGACGTTTGCAAAAACAATAATAGATTAAAGCTGCAAGCAGCGATGGACGGGACCGACTTTTGCTGGTGTTTCCATTCAACATATCTTTACCTGCACATTACCTACCGTCCCTGCATCCTGGGGTCGCACTGGTGCTTCTTTCTGTCACCCATACATTCTGGTGCTTCCTGCCATCACCCAGACAACATATCTTTACCTGCACATTACCTACCGTCCCTGCATCCTGGGGTCGCACTGGTGCTTCTTTCTGTCACCCATACACACTGGTGCTTCCTGCCATCACCCAGACAACATATCTTGACCTGCACATTACCTACCTTCTCTGTATCCTGGAGTCAAACTGGTGCCTCCTTCTGTCACCCAGTCAACATATCTTGACCCGCACATTACCTACCTTCTCTGCATTGTGTGGTCACGCTGGTGCTTCCTGCTTTTAAGCGGCCATCTTGAGACGGCATCAGCTCAGCGGTTCTTTGAAGGCTCGTAAAAACAAAACCGGAGCAGTACGAAGACTCTTTGCGCAACTTTTAATCAGAAGGGTTCAATCTCTTTCCGGTGCGAGTTTGAAGCCGACACAACAAACGCGCTCAGAGGAGATAATGTTTGAAAAAAGGTGACGGGTTTTTACAAAACTTTTGTTTTGAAGGGGTAATTTCCAACTTCCTGTAGATTTTTGCTGAAGGATGTCAATTAATGAAATGTAGGTCTAAGTGAGACCTACATAGAGGTTTTTGTTTCATGTCTCTACATTTCTACCGGAAGTTACAAGCAGTTTTGTCTGTGTTTTCTTCCCAAGAGCAGTCTTGTCAGTGTTTTATGCCCCAGGGGCGCTAGTGCGCAATTTTGAGTGTTGTTTTTTTTTTTTTTATTAGATCAAAATTGTCACCAGTCCTGATGTGTGTGTCGAGTTTGGTGAACTTACTTCTCATTTGACGTACAGTAAGCGATCATCCTGTTTTATGCACTCCTGCTCTCCCTGTGTTCTGCCTCTTCGTGTTCTCAGTGTTTTCTTGTGTCGCCCCCGCAGTAAACATCCGTCATCTCTCTCTGGACTCTGACTGCCTCCCTCAATCCTCGACCCCCACTTTGGACTCGGACCTCTTGACGCCCCTCTCAGCCCCACGGACCCCCGCTTGTATCCCGGATCACCTGCGTGTCTCCCTGGACGTTCCTTCGCTCTCATCAACACTTGGTAACACACACTTCAGTTAATTAACACTCTTAGTCTTACACCATACACTCTTGGGTTTTTGACACACACCATTCTAGAGTTTATCATTATTGTTAAATATTATTATTTATTATTAGTATTATATATATTTATTTACTATATATATATAAAAAATCTCTGTACACTACTGCCACCTAGTGTCCGTCTGCTGTCACTCCACCTTGCAAACCATAACAAAACGCATTGAATGAGAAGGTGTGTCCTGTACTGTACGTCCATGTTGCCCGGTTGCAAATGCGTCACAGACCGGAACCGGTACCCGGACCGGTGGGTGGGGACCACTGCACTCGGACACACACCTGGTGGATTCGGGCAACCTGGCCCCGAATGCTGTAGTCCTCGGCGCCGGTGCGACTGGTCCCTTCGTGTCCCGGCATGTCCACGCACACCACGTGCTGGCCTCTGGGGAGGTGCTGTTGGAGAAAACAAAAGTAGTGAAGCGGAACTCAGGGCACAGCGACGTTTATTTGCGGTGCGTCACCTTGACGAAGGGCAGCCACATGTCTTTGGCGGCGGAGAAGCCATGCAGCAGGAGCAACGACGGCGCGGCGTTCCCCGCCGTCCCGCGACAGAAGTAACAGAAGCGGTAACTCCCGCTGTACGAGTAGCGCACCGTCAGCCCCAGCTTGCGGCGCCAGAACCTACGCAAAAGCGCGACATCTTTTAGCAAATCCTCTTTCTCCACGGGTCCTTATGGAACAAGACTCCATTCATGCCGCGCAGCTGCTGACGTGACGGCGGCTCGGCACCGCGTGGGTGTGCACTTTAGAAAAAGGTCAGCCCTGTTCGGTCGTACCTTCACATTTAAAGCCCACTTCAAAGAGCGAGCGAAGCGCCAAATAGGGATTAATCGTGACAAATTGCGAATGTTTCTGCTCAAAATGCACCTTGACTAGTGAGGAGCTTTGCTTGTGGGAGGACAAAAGTGTCTCTCTCCACACTGTCAGGACACTCTGCTCCTAAATAACAGCAACCCAACATTTTGAAAGAGCCAAACTGGACCAAAAAAACACAAAAAAAATCTGTCTGGAGCCGCAAAATTTTTTAAGTTTTATATAAGTGTTATAATGAAGACAACACATGATGTAAGTGTTTATATTAGCTATATTAGCCTACTATTAAAATGACTTTTAATGTCTTATATAAGTGTTATATTGAAGGCAACACATGATGTAAGTGTCCATATTAACCATATTAGCCTACTATTAAAACTACTTTACAGGTCTTAAATAAGTGTTATATTGAAGGCAACATATGATGTAAGTGTCTATATCAGCTATATTAGCCTACTATCAAAAGGACTTTAAGAGCCTTATATAAGTGTTATAATGAAGACAACACATGATGTAAGTGTCTATATTAGTTGTATTAGCCTATTATCAAAATGACTTTAAAAGTCTTATATCAGTGTTATAATGAAGGCAACACATGATGTAAGTGTCTATATTATCTATATTGCATACTATCAAAATTACTTTAAAAGCCTTATATAAGTGTTATAATGAAGGCAACACATGATGTAAGTGTCTATATTAGCCTACTATCAAAATGACTTTAAAAGCCTTGTATAAGTGTTATAATGAAGGCAACACATGATGTAAGTGTCTATATTAGCTGTATTGCCTACTATCACAATGACTTTAAGAGCCTTATATAAGTGTTATAATGAAGGCAATACATGATGTAAGTGTCTATATTAGCCTACTATCAAAATGACTTTAAAAGCCTTATATAAGTGTTATAATGAAGACAACATATGATGTAAGTGTCTATATTAGCTATATTAGCCTACTATCAAAATGACTTTAAAAGTCTTATATAAGTGTTATAATGAAGGCAACACATGATGTAAGTGTCTATATTAGCTATATTAGCCATCTATTAAAATTACTTTAAATGTCTTATTTAAGTGTTATGATGAAGGCAACACATGATGTGTGTGTCTATATTAGCCTACTATCAAAATTACTTTAAAAGTCTTATATAAGTGTTATAATGAAGGCAACACATGATGTAAGTGTCTATATTAGCCTACTATCAAAATTACTTTAAAAGTCTTACATAAGTGTTATAATGAAGGCAACACATGATGTGTCTATATTAGCCTACTATCAAAATTACTTTAAAAGTCTTATGTAAGTGTTGTAATGAAGGCAACACATGATGTAAGTGTCTATATTAGCCTACTATCAATATGACATTAAAAGCCTTGTATAAGTGTTATAATAAAGGCAACACATTATGTAAGTGTCTATATTAACTACATCAGCCTACTATCAAAATTACTATGATCTGACGCAAATCTTCATTGACAGAAATGTTGGAATGTAATATTTATTCTACACAATTTTACAACATTGGAAAACATTACTAAAAAAAATTCTTCATCACAGACTTCTTCTGTTTGTTTGATATTGTCAGTACTTCCACAAGTGGCGGAAAAGGGTATTACAACTCAGTGGTAAGAAGCACACCAGGTATGGCGTCGGCTCACCAGTTATAAGCGTTGATGAACACTCCGGGCCGGAAGCACAAGGACGTGACGAAGACAAAAACAGGAAGCACCAGAACGGTCCCGAGCATCACGGCAGTGGAACTTTCCTCCATCGTTGCGCTGTCAACACACAAATATGCAATGTAACATTTGTTTTTGATAATTCTTTTAAGCCTATTTTGGTTGATTAAAATCCAAAAAAAGGCAAAGCATTTGCTCAATTTCAGTTAGAATGTAGTAAAAGCTTCAAAAGGAGCATTGCTGGTGAATGCTAGGTTGCTACAGTAGAAACAAACAACCTTTTTCATGCATTATCCACGGCAGCCTCTTCGGCATTAGCAGAGTGATGCAACTAGTGATAAGACACACATCATGTAACTCAAACTAGCAGACACAATCAGTCACTGCACATTTGGACCGCACAAAAATGGGTTTTTTCTCGCTTCCCCCCCCCCCCAGATTGAAAAAAGAAAGCGTTACCGGGGGTAATTATCAGAAGTATGAGCTAAACAGTTACATAGCGCAGTGATTCTCCATGTGGTGGTACGCCAAAAAAGTACTTATTTAATCAATCAATCAATGTTTACTTATATAGCCCTAAATCACTAGTGTCTCAAAGGGCTGCACAAACCACTACGACATCCTCGGTAGGCCCACATAAGGGCAAGGAAAACTCAGACCCAGTGGGACGTCGGTGACAATGATGACTATGAGAACATGATACTGTGAAAGATCAATCCATAATGGATCCAACACAGTCGCGAGAGTCCAGTCCAAAGCGGATCCAACACGGCAGCGAGAGTCCCGTTCACAGCGGAGCCAGCAGGAAACCATCCCAAGAGGAGGCTGATCAGCAGCGCAGAGATGTCCCCAGCCGATACACAGGCGAGCAGTACATGGCCACCGGATCGGACCGGACTCCCTCCACAAAGGAGAGTGGGACATAGAAGAAAAAGAAAAGAAACGGCAGATCAACTGGTCTAAAAAGGGAGTCTATTTAAAGGCTAGAGCATACAAATGAGTTTTAAGGTGAGACTTAAATGCTTCTACTGAGGTAGCATCTCGAACTGTTACCGGGAGGGCATTCCAGAGTACTGGAGCCCGAAATGAAAAAGCTCTACAGCCCGCAGACTTTTTTTGGGCTTTGGGAATCACTAACAAGCCGGAGTCCTTTGAACGCAGATTTCTTGCCGGGACATATGGTACAATACAATCGGCAAGATAGGATGGAGCTAGACCGTGTAGTATTTTATACGTAAGTAGTAAAACTTTAACGTCACATCTTAAGTGCACAGGAAGCCAGTGCAGGTGAGCCAGTACAGGCATAATGTGATCAAACTTTCTTGTTCTTGTCAAAAGTCTAGCAGCCGCATTTTGTACCAACTGTAATCTTTTAATGCTAGACATGGGGAGACCCGAAAATAATACGTTACAGTAATCGATGCGAGACGTAACAAACGCATGGATAATGATCTCTCAAACACAGTGTTGCTGGTCAAACTGTGTGTAATGTTACAAAGAGGCCAAACATATTCGATATATTTTTTAAATACAAACCCCGTTTCCATATGAGTTGGGAAATTGTGTTAGATGTAAATATAAACAGAATACAATGATTTGCAAATCATTTTCAACCCATATTCAGTTGAATATGCTACAAAGACAACATATTTGATGTTCAAACTGATAAACCTTTTTTTTTGTGAAAAAAATCATGAACTTTAGAATTTGATGCTAGCAACACGTGACAAAGAAGTTGGGAAAGGTGGCAATAAATACTGATAAAGTTGAGAAATGCTCATCAAACACTTATTTGGAACATCCCACAGGTGTGCAGGCTAATTGGGAACAGGTGGGTGCCATGATTGGGTATAAAAGCAGCTTCCATGAAATGCTAAGTCATTCACAAACAAGGATGGGGCGAGGGTCACTAATTTGAAAGCAAATTGTCGAACAGTTTTAGAACAACATTTCTCAACGAGCTATTGCAAGGAATTTAGGGATTTTACCATCTACGGTCTGTAAAATCATCAAAAGGTTCAGAGAATCTGGAGAAATCACTACACCTAAGTAATTATATTACGGACCTTTGATCCTTCAGGCGGTACTGCATCAAAAACCGACATCAGTGTGTAAAGGATATCATCACCTAGGCTCAGGAACACTTCATAAAACCACTGTCAGTAACTACAGTTGGTCGCTACATCTGTAAGTGCAAGTTAAAACTCTACTATGCAAAGCGAAACCCATTTATCAACAACACCCAGGAACACCGCTGGCTTCGCTGGGCCCGAGCTCATCTAAGATGGACTGATGCAAAGTGGAAAAATGTTCTGTGGTCTGACAAGTCCACATTAAAATTATATTTGGAAACTGTGGACGTTCCGGATTATTGGAGGCGCAAAGTTCAAAAGCCAGCATCTGTGATGGTATGGGGGTATACTAGTGCCCAAGGCATGGGTAACTTACACATCTGTGAAGGCACCATTAATGCTGAATGGTCCATACAGGTTTTGGAGCAACATATGTTGTCATCCAAGCAACGTTATCATGGACGCCCCTGCTTATTTCAGCAAAACAATGCCAAGCCACGTGTTACAACAGCGTGGCTTCGTAAAAAAAGGGGGCGGGTACTTTCCTGGCCCGCCTGCAGTCCAGACCTGTCTCCCATCGAAAATGTGTGGCGCATTATGAAGCGTAAAATACGACAGCGGAGACCCTGGACTGTCGAACGACTGAAGCTCTAAATAAAACAAGAATGGGAAAGAATTCCCCTTTCAAAGCTTCAACAATTAGTTTCCTCAGTTCCCAAATGTTTATTGAGTGTTGTTAAAAGAAAAGGTGATGTAACACAGTGGTGAACATGCCCTTTCCCAACTACTTTTGCACGTGTTGCAGCCATGAAATTCTAAGTTAATTATTTGCAAGAAAAAATAAGGCATATGAGTTTGAACAACAAATAACTTGTCTTTGTAGTGCATTCAACTGAATATGGGTTGAAAAGGATTTGCAAATCATTGTATTCTGTTTATATTTACATCTAACACAAATTCCCAACTTATATTGAAACGGGGTTTGTAAAATCTCTGCGTTAGTTTTAATGAATGCTTAAGCCTACTATGTTTAAGCATTTTAATATTGGTCATCATGGTAAAGCCAAGTGTTTTCTGAGGTGGTAGTTGCTGAAAACATTTTGAGAACCGACAACATTCAACATTTTTTCTCATATACATTTTATTATGAATCATTTATTTTTTGTATTTTTTTGTCTCCCTAATTCTTTTTGCGGGCCGTGTTTGAGTATATTTTTTATCATAACAATGTATAAGGTTAATGTATTCCACTTCCCCCCTTCTTATCCGCTTTCTTTTGTAATTCAAGTATTCATTACATTTATGTATTGTTGCATTTGAAGCGGTTGTAATGTTGATAACAGAAGTCCTTATTGTTATTCATTATCAATAGTGTTATTTATTATTGGTATTAGTATATAGTGCAATCCTTTCTATTGTCATTACTTTATTACTATTTCCTTCACTAATTATATCATCCTTTGTACAAGAGAAAATCGCAAAACAAGGCACACTGCTAAAGCTTAACCTACGTTTACCATAACAATGTAAAAGGTTAATATATCCCACCCCCCCTTATCCGCTTTCTTGTGTAATTCAAGTATTCATGATATTTATGTTGATAACAGAGGTCATTATTACTATTATTAATTATCAATAGTTTATTTGTATTGTTCAATTCATAGTGCAATCGTTCTTATTGTCATTACTTTATTACTATCTCCTTTACTGATCAATTATCCCTTATAACACTGCTAAAGCTTAACCTAAGTTTACTATAACAATGTAAAAGGTTAATATTGTCTGCTTCTCTTCCCCCCCTTTTCCTCTTTCTTTTGTAATTAGTTTTGATTACATTTATGTATTGTTGCATCTGAAGTGGTTGTAATGTTGATAATTGAGGTATTTATAATTATTTATTATCAATAGTGTTATTTCTATTTGTATGTTTATTGTTCCATACGTGGTGCAATAATGTTCATTGTCATTACTGTGTTATTACTATCTACCTCACTAATCTGTTCTTTTTCATTTTTGTTATCATATTTGTTATAAAATCATATTTGATGATGTAGTTCTGTTGTTGTCTCTCTCTGTCTCGTCTTTATAAGTCTATTTTTTTCTTCTGTCTCCGGCCAAGATTAGTGAAGTGAAGTGAATTATAATTATATAGCGCTTTTCTCTAGTGACTCAAAGCGCTTTTACATTGTGAAACCCAATATCTAAATTTAAAGCAGTGTAGGTGGGACTGGGAGCAGGTGGGTAAAGTGTCTTGCCCAAGGACACAACGGCAGTGACGAGGATGGCGGAAGCGGGGATCGAACCTGGAACCCTCAAGTTGCTGGCACGGCCACTGTACCAACCCAGCTATGCCGCTATCTATTTAATAAAGTCAAATACAAATTGGCGACAAGAAAAATCCCTCACTTCTGTTTTCTAAAGTAAATCTGTACAGCAGATATGTGCATTTCCAGCAACAATATTTAAAAACAAAACAAAAAAAACATTTTTTTTTTTTTTTAAAGGTATTGAGTAAAATTGAAAAACAAGCAGTGGGTCATAAATGGACTTTGCTTACCTCTGACCTATTGTCTTATCTTCTTCCTGTGTAATGACTGCTGTTGGTTCTTTGTGATTGTTTCCACACCTACATAAAAGACAATGAAAGTTATGATTATTACATTTTAATTCCCCATAGTGAAGCATGATAACAATAATAATAATGATAATAATTAGTTTGCACCTGGGGGCAGGTTGATTGGCAACACTAAATGGTCCCTAGAGTGTGAATGTTGTCTGTCTATCTGTGTTGGCCCTGCGATGAGGTAGCGAGTTGTCCAGGGAGTACCCTGCCTTCCGCCCGATTGAAGCTGAGATAGGCTCCAGCACCCCCCGCCACCCCGAAGGGAATAAGCGGTAGTAAATGGATGAATAGAATTTGACTGGGGCACAGTTCACATGGTCAAAGGTTAAAATGTGTTGTTATGTCATCAAGCCTCGCGACAAAAGAATTATAATTTTACACTGGCTGAAAGGATATTAGCCACGCTGTAAAAAAAAAATTATGTAAAAAAACAGTCATCTACTGGCAGATACGACTACCAAAAGAAAACCATAAAATTAAAGTAAAACATTGTAAACCAAGTAATGATCAAAAACATATTTACAGAAATTTTCATGAAACATTTTTGCGGAAAAATATCGTAATTTTATAGATTTCTATTAAATTATTAAGATCAACCACCTTTAATAAAGTGAGGATGCAAACAGTTCTGCAGAAAAATACCTTTATTCTACAGAGTTTTTACCAAATTTTACCTTTAATGAAGTGACAATGCTGGCAGATCCACAGAAAAATACCATTATTTTACAGATTTTTTTCTGAATTGTTAAGATCCTTTTTAAGATTAACATGAATTTGAAAGTAATTTAAGAAAACAGAAAATGCTACGTATAATTAATTTGTTATTTTTCTGTAAAAAAAATAGAAATATACATAGTTTGCCATTACTGGCATATTACTTAAAATAACAGGCGGATTGTTTATTTACGGATAATGTCTTCATTTCTACAGTTTTATAAACTATTTAAAAAAAAAAGAAAATATACAGTATACATTTTGAGTAAATTAACAATAAAATTAGGATTTTTTTGCAGTGCATAAAAAAAGAAGTAATAGCAAATGAGAGATGACGTCATTTTTACTAGTTAGTGAACGTAAACATTACAGGAGAACGCAACCTTATTATAGTATTGGCTAACTTTTATATTCCTAAATGTAAGTTTCTGTTTTTTTGTGCCTTTAACAAAGAATTAGAACGCTACGTTAAAACACTCTCTACCTCTAACAACCAAAAAGCTGTGAAAACGATGATGCTGTGTTCAAAAATTGAAATTATTTACTGAACTTGTGTGAGCCTATGCTTTGCACTTTGTTATATATATATATTTTTTTGCATTCTATTTTAGTTACTTTAGTGAGTTTACAACCCCTTGACGCTGTTGTGTACTTATTTTGATTGTTATTGTTTCTCAATTGTTTGTATATGTTCCGATTTATAAATAAAGGTTTATAAAATAAAATAAATAATAAAAAACATTACAGGAGACGACCGCGTGTACCACAATAACGGCAAACAAGTGTGTAATATTGATTTTTGTTGTTGATTGTTATTTTTCAATTGTTTGTGAATGTTGCAATTTATAAATAAAGGTTTATAAAATAAAATAAATAGATAAAAACATTACAGGAGACGACCGCGTGATGGCAAACAAGTGTGTAATATTGATTTTTATTGTTGATTGTTATTTTCAATTGTTTGTAAATGTTGCAATTTATAAATGAAGGTTTCTAAAATACAAAAAACATTACAGGAGAAGACCACGTGTACCACAGTAATGGCAAATAATTGTGTAAAATCGATTTTTATTGCTGATTGTGATTTCTCAATTGTTTGTAAATGTTGCAATTTATAAATAAAGTTTTATAAAATTAAAAAAACATTACAGGAAAAGACCACGTATACCCCATTAATGGCAAATAATTGTGTAAAATCGATTTTTATTGCTGATTGTTATTTCTCAATTGTTTGTAAATGTTGCAATTTATTAATAAAGATTTATATAAAAAAAACATCAGAGGAGAAGACTGCGTATACCACAATAATGGCAAACAAGCGCGTAATATCGACGGATATTGTTGATAAAAGCCTGTACTATGAGTTGGTTGCCGTGTAAAGGAGGCAGCTTACCTGTCCGAGTCCTCGTCGACGTGTTATGTGTCCTCCATGGACTAATAAGTGACTGTGGCGAGTTGTGTGCCTCCGTGTTTGAGGCGAGTGACTCGACAAGCTTTCATCCTCACTTAAAGGGCAAGTACAGTGGACGGCCGTGCTGCGTTCAATGACCATGAGAGGGATTGGAGGGATGACGTACCCAATGCCGCGCGATCTAACCGAGGTGTGTTCAAAACAGTAGGAAATATCAAGAAGCATCCCACTTCTACTGTACGTAGTAAACGAGGTCCGTTACATTCGCAGATTTTTTTGTTTTTTTTTTGGAACCTTTCATCGGTATTGTATGTTTTGGGCATGTGCTGTAGAATTGTAACAACTTTTTAAACAAGAGCTTGAACATCCCGTGCTGCGTTAACTGGTCAACTGTAATGGTTAAATATATTTGCACTTACCCTTGGTGACGTTAAATCAGGGGTTCCCAAACTATGGCCTGCAGACCAATAAGATCTCTCTCTCTCTCTCTCTCTCTCTCTCTCTGTATATCAATCAATCAATCAATCAATGTTTACTTATATAGCCCTAAATCACTAGTGTCTCAAAGGGCTGCACAAACCACCACGACATCCTCGGTAGGCCCACATAAGGGCAAGGAAAACTCACACCCAGTGGGACGTCTGTGACAATAATGATTATGAGAACCTTAGAGAGGAGGAAAGCAATGGATGTCGAGCGGGTCTAACATGATACTCTGAAAGTTCAATCCACAATGGATCCAACATAGTCGCGAGAGTCCAGTCCAAAGCGGGTCCAACTCAGCAGCGAGAGTCCCGTTCACAGCGGAGCCAGCAGGAAACCATCCCAAGCGGAGGCGGATCAGCAGCGCAGAGATGTCGAGGCGGATCAGCAGCGCAGAGATGTCCCCAGCCGATACACAGGCAAGCAGTACATGGCCACCGGATCGGACCGGACCCCCTCCACAGGGGAGAGTGGGACATATATATATATATATATATATATATATATATATATATATATATATATATATATATATATATATATATATATATATATATATATATATATATATATATATATATATATATATATATATATATATATATATATATATATATATATATAATTATATATACATGTATATATATATACATACATATTACATATATACATATGCATATATATACATACAAACACACATATATACATGTATCTATACATATACATACATATACACATACATATATATCCATGTATACATACATATATACATATATGCATATATATATACATGCACATATATACATACATATATACATACACACACATAAAAACATACACATATATACCTGCAGATATATATACATACAAACAAATATATATATGTCTGTATATACACATACATACATATATATGTATGTATGTATATACATATATATATACACACACACATACAGACATACATAAATATACATACATACATACATATATATACATATATATATATATATATATGTATATATACATATATACATATATATACATATATATGTATATATACATATATACATATATATACATACATATATATATATATATATATATATATATATATATATATATATATATATATATATATATATATATATATATATATATATATATATATATATCAGAGGTGGGACCAAGTCATTGTTTTGCAAGTCACAAGTAAGTCTCAAGTCTTTGACCTCGAGTCTCGAGTCAAGTCCCAAGTCAAGACAGGCAAGTCCCGAGTCAAGTCCCAAGTCAAGACAGGCAAGTCTCAAGTCAAGTCCCAAGTCCTGCATTTTGAGTTTCGAGTCATTTCAAGTCCTTTTAACCACAGACTAATACATTTACACAGATTGTGTATGCTTTTAAAACACTGTATGTATTTACAGTATAATAAAAAAATTGTGCTGACATTGCACTTCATAATAGCACTATTAACCAGTTATTTTAAACATTTAACTCATTCCTTTACAGAATGAACACATTTGAAAAAACAAGTACAACTGTACTTATTTGCACAAAAGGTGTTAACATTGTATTTCCATGGCATATAGCATTGGAACTAGTTCCACAGCAGTTTCTATCCTGTTCTTACCTTATCTCATTGATCTCATCTCATACTGTATGTGTGTTTATGTGTGTGTACACATAAAAAACATAACAAATACATAAAAATAACAAGGAACAGAGTTGTACTTTTTAGAATTCACGGCCCTATGGAAAATTAACCAGCCGCCACTGATTATGATGCATTATCATTTTAGGCAAAGTATAAGACAAAACTGTCTTAACAGTATAACTGTAATCAGGAATAAGTCTTTTAGTAACAATATTCAAATACTAACTTTGTTGGGTAAGACAGAATTTGCTGTTATTCTGAATCCAGTGAAACAGATTGGTGGTTTTAGCTGATGTAAAGACTTTCAGGTGTTTATATACGTTTATGTTTAAGTTGGCAGACACTTTTATCCAAAGCAACATACATGAAAAATACATATAAAACAATCACTGTAAACATGATCATTTAAAGGAAGAGTGTAATAGAAAATATTAATACAAAGTGTCAAGATAGAATAAACTCTCTGTTGTTGCAGCAACAGAAATACAGTCTATAAGCAATATAGATATCTAATGTATTCATACATTGTTTATGTAGGATATACGCATGTACATATAAACTAATCATATTGTTTCTTCAATTTAGAAATAGCTGACCGTTTTTTCCCCTTTTCTGGGATTATTATTCCCAGTTTTGATCTTGGACGTCTGGTTATTTATAGCATATAAGAATATTCTATTATTTTTAAACAAACTATGAACACGCCAAAAAATGTGTCCTTTATCATAGATACACGTATGACGAAAAAGCGCGTGAATATCAGTGGTATTCAGTGAGTTAATATGAATTAAATGCGCTGACAGTTCACTGCTCCTGACAAATGAATTGCCCTGAGTGGAGCGGATCACCACTCCAAGATGGCGGCCCCGCGTCTCGTCTGCGGCAATAGGCAGTAGCGGTCAATGCTGCGTCTACTTATAAGATGTCTATGGTTATAACGTTAGCAGTGAGTTTACAGCCTCACTGATTTAACTACACAGCAAATAAAAGTTATGTTACTCAGCCAATAAACGTTACCTTACATTCAAAACTTACCCTTCTTTATGCAACTTCAAATGTCGAACGAAGATGTTGCGTCTCTGTCTGTAATCTTCCAACGAACCGCAGGCTTTGCATACGGCAATTCGTTTTTGTTGACCAAGTCATAGTTTTTATACCCGAACAAAACCATTTTTGGCATAGCTTTTCCTCACTGGCGTGTTGTTTGAGAGCTTTTTCGTTGGTTTTCCTGCAATTTAATTGGCTGAATGCTGTGTGACGAAAATAACGTGGATGTAATTTGATTGGCTGTTGTTCTGACAGGTAGCGCACACACTGTCATCGCACACACGCTGACAGACAGACAGATACTGAGCGCTCCTGAATAACTTTTTAATCGTTGGGTTTTGGGGAAAGTAGCAAGTCATGTCAAGTCAAAAGGCTCAAGTCCAAGTCAAGTCACAAGTCATTGATGTTAAAGTCGAAGTCGATTCGCAAGTCTTTTTACATTTTGTCAAGTCGAGTCTAAAGTCATCAAATTCATGACTCGAGTCTGACTCGAGTCCAAGTCATGTGACTCGAGTCCACACCTCTGATATATATACATATATATATATATATATATATATATATATATATATATATATATATATACGTGAGATTACAAATAGAAACATAGCCAGGACTTATTATCTTCCACCCAACTCTCTCACATATGTGGTCCTCTTCAAGGTTTCCCATTGTCACTCTCACCGACGTCCCACTGGGGGGAATTTTTCCTTGCCCTTATGTGGGCTCTGTACCGAGGATGTCGTTGTGGCTTGTGCAGCCCTCTGCTGTATCATCCATGTGCTCTCTGGCAAACTTCAGACGGGCCTGGACTTGCACTGGCTTAAGCAGGGGGACACGTCTGGCACTGCAGGATTTGATTCCCTGTCGGAGTTGTGTGTTACCGAAGGTAACCTTTGTTACTTTGGTCCCAGCTCTCCGCAGGTCATTCACCAGGTCCCCCCGTGTGGTTCTGGGATTTTTGCTCAGCGTTCTCATGATCATTTTTGACCCCACGGGATGAGATCTTGCGTGGAGCCCCAGATCGAGGGAGATTATCAGTGGATAATTGCTCCCACAGTTGATTTTTTTCACACCAAGCTGCTTGCCTGTTGTAGATTCACTCTTCCCAGTCTGGTGCAGGTCTACAATTATTTTCCTGGTGTCCTTTGACAGCTCTTTGGTCTTGGCCATAGTGGAGTTTGGATTCTGACTGTTTGAGGCTGTGGACAGGTGTCTTGTATACAGATAACGAGTTCAAACAGGTTCCATTAATACAGGTAACGAGTGGAGGACAGAAGAGCTTCTTAAAGAAGAAGTTACAGGTCTGTGAGAGCCAGAGATCTTCCTTGTTTGAAGTGACCAAATACTTATTTTCCACCATAACTTACAAATAAATTCTTTAAAATTCCTACAATGTTAATTCCTGGATTTTTTTTTTTCACATTCTGTCTCTCACAGTTGAAGTGTACCTATGATGAAAATTACAGACCTCTGTCATCATTTTAAGTGGGAGAACTTGCACAATCGCTGGCTGACCAAATACTTTTTTGCCCCACAGTATATATATTAATGCATATATATATATATATATATATATATGTATATATATATATATGTGTATACATATAAATGCGTATATATATATATATATATATATGCGTATATATATGTGTATATACATATATGTATATATATATGTATAAATATATACATATATGTGCGTATATATATATATATATATATATATATATATATATATATATGTATATATGTATATGTATATATAGTCTAGGCAGGTTATTGTGTACTATCAGATATTCTGGAATGATGCTTATCTGCCCTAAAATGACCCAACTTACTCCCGAGAAAGCATTCACGGATCCATCATATTCTCATTTTACACTTAAGTGGTGTTTCTTTCATGCCTCAGGAAATGGGTGATGCAACTTCCAAGGAACGCTGGCGAGGGAAACGTGGAAAGCTCAAATTCCTGCAGGGAGTCGGAGGTCAAGTCCACACTGATGGAAGTTCTCCCCTTCGGAAACACTCCCAGTGACTCTTTGATGAAATGTTTGACCTTCGAAAAAGACGCCGACATGATTTTGCGTTGAACACAAAGATGCAAAATCAACTTTAATTTAATATTCGCTTTCACTTTCTTCAGTCAAAAGTAATAATAGTATTTGAGAAAATTGCAGAAACACATTAAGCAAAAGAAAAACACTTTCAAACTCATTTCAAAACATCAAAACTGGGAAAGCTCGAAGCAGTTTTGGTGCTTATTGTATCATTTCAATCCTATGGTGGCTGCAGGCATTAATACTTAACTGCAGAGAGTAACGGGCATCTTGAAAAATGAAATATAATACAAAACCCAGTTGGCACATTGTGTAAATGTTAAATAAGAACAGAATACAATGATTTGCAAATCCTTTTCAACTTACAGTATATTCAATTAAACAGACGGGGGCATTTTTACCACTGTGTTACACGGCCTTTCCTTTTAATAAGACTCAGTAAACATTTGGGAAGTGTTAGACATTGGCAAGTAGTCTCAACTTTTAATCAGGGGATCCAGTTCAAGCCCTGGGAAGGATGCAGGGGTTGGACCAGGTGGGTTACTTTGGTGCCGTGACCCGGATTTTCTTGGTGTGTGAGTATAATCATGTTGGACACTAAGCTGACAGCTCAGGCTTGTAGCTCATTGGCTAACAATCTCAACTTTCTAATCAGGGGATCTAGTTTAAGCCCTGGGAAGGATGCAGGGGTTGGACCAGGTGGGTTACTTTGGTGCCGTGACCCGGATTGTCTTGGGGTGTGAGTATAATCATGTTGGACACTAAGCTGACAGCTCGGGCTTGTAGCTCATTGGCTAACAATCTCAACTTTCTAATCAGGGGATCTAGTTTAAGCCCTGGGAAGGATGCAGAGGTTGGGGGAGGTGGGTTACTTTGGTGCCGTGACCCAGATTGTCTTAGGGGTGTGAGTGTAATCATGTTGGACACTAAGCTGACAGCTCATGCGTTTAGCTCATCGGCTAACAATCTCAACTTTCTAATCAGGGGATCTAGTTTAAGCCCTGGGAAGGAAGCAGAGGTTGGGGGAGGTGGGTTACTTTGGTGCCGTGACCCGGATTGTCTTGGGGTGTGAGTGTAATCATGTTGGACACTAAGCTAACAGCTCATGCGTTTAGGTCTTGGCTAACAATCTCAACTTTCTAATCAGGGGATCTAGTTTAAGCCCTGGGAAGGACGCAGAGGTTGGGGGAGGTGGGTTACTTTTGTGCCGTGACCCGGATTGTCTTGTGGTGTGAGTATAATCATGTTGGACACTAAGCTGACAGTTCATGCGTTTAGCTCATTGGCTAACAATCTCAACTTTCTAATCAGGGGATCTAGTTTAAGCCCTGGGAAGGACGCAGAGGTTGGACCAGGTGCGTTACTTTGGTGCAGTGACCCGGATTGTCTTGGGGTGTGAGTATAATCCTGTTGGACACTAAGCTGACAGCTCGGGCTTTTAGCTCATTGGCTAACAATCTCAACTTTCTAATCAGGGGATCTAGTTTAAGCCCTGGGAAGGACGCAGAGGTTGGGGGAGGTGGGTTACTTTGGTGCCGTGACCCAGATTGTCTTAGGGGTGTGAGTGTAATCATGTTGGACACTAAGCTGACAGCTCTGGCTTTTAGCTCATTGGCTAACAATCTCAACTTTCTAATCAGGGGATCTAGTTTAAGCCCTGGGAAGGACGCAGAGGTTGGACCAGGTGGGTTACTTTGGTGCAGTGACCCGGATTGTCTTGGGGTGTGAGTATAATCCTGTAGGACACTAAGCTGACAGCTCGGGCTTTTAGCTCATTGGCTAACAATCTCAACTTTCTAATCAGGGGATCTAGTTTAAGCCCTGGGAAGGACACAGGAGTTGGACCAGGTGGGTTACTTTGGTGCAGTGACCCGGATTGTCTTGGGGTGTGAGTATAATCCTGTTGGACACTAAGCTGACAGCTCGGGCTTTTAGCTCATTGGCTAACAATCTCAACTTTCTAATCAGGGGATCTAGTTTAAACCCTGGGAAGGACGCAGAGGTTGGGGGAGGTGGGTTACTTTGGTGCCGTGACCCACATTGTCTTAGGGGTGTGAGTGTAATCATGTTGGACACTAAGCTGACAGCTCTGGCTTTTAGCTCATTGGCTAACAATCTCAACTTTCTAATCAGGGAATCTGGTTTAAGCCCTGGGAAGGACGCAGGGGTTGGACCAGGTGGGTTACTTTGGTGCCGTGACTCAGATTGTCTTGGGGTGTGAGTATAATCATGTTGGACACTAAGCTGACAGCTCGGGCTTTTAGCTGATTGGCTAACAATCTCAACTTTCTAATCAGGGGATCTAGTTTAAGCCCTGGGAAGGCCACAGAGGTTGGGGGAGGTGGGTTACTTTGGTGCCGTGACCCAGATTGTCTTGCGGTGTGAGCATAATCATGTTGGACATTAATCTGACAGCTCGGGCTTTTAGCTCATTGGCTAGTGGTCTCAAGTTTCAATCAGGGGACTTAGTTCAAGCCCTGGGAAGAGCTGTCAGCTTAGTGTCAAACATGATTAGACTCACACCCCTAAGACAATCCGGGTCACAGCACCAAAGGAACCCACCTGGTCCAACCTCTGCATCTTTCTCGGGCTTGAACTGTAACCCCTGATTAAAAAGTTGAGACCGCTAGCCAATGAGCTAAAAGCACGACACTCGCTGGCATCCGTCACATTTATTCCAGTGGTTAACTGGGTCCCGTTGGAGTAAATAAGGTATTTGACACAGTTTAGGGTAATTTTTCTTGGGACTACGACTTGTGCAAAGAAAGAGCAGAGAGGATTAGCAGAAAGAAGCTAACAAGCACATTGTCTTAGAGTTGAAAGTACTTTTCGTCAAATTCCGTCCAGTTTTTCTGAGGTTTGAATCAACCTTTTTTTAGTCTCGGCTTGAAAAAAAGAGTCTGCTCTGACACGTTAGTTAGCCGCTAGCCGGCGTTTCATCCCCTCGCCGCGCTAGCAGCACATCTGGATGGCGTCACCGTTGGCCGCTTAAGAGGCGATAAATCAAGCGGTCCTTAAGTAGTTTGGACTCTGAGTAATCCAGCAAACATGTCGTTAGCACTTCACTGCCGAGTCTCTTTTTAAACAGCACTCAGTCCTGGGAGCTCTGCAGCACTACGGCGGAGGCACACTTCAAAAGGTGCCGTTTGTTATTATTATTGTCATCAACGCGTCACGCGGCCATGCTAACCCACACAGAAGACGTGTCAGTGTTGGCAGGGTGTGTCCGAGCTTTGTCCACACCTCCAGCAGCAGTCGTGGCCGGCGTGCCAGGTCCTTCCATCTTGTGTGCTGCGAAAAGACTTGCAGAAGATCAGCTGCGAGACAAGAAGTGAAGGTACTGTAAGTACAAGTGTTCATAAAGGCCTACTGAAATGAGATTTTCTTATTTAAACGGGGATAGCAGGTCCATTCTTTGTGTCATACTTCATCATTTCACGATATTGCCATATTTTTGCTGAAAGGATTTAGTAGAGAACATCGACAATAAAGTTCGCAACTTTTGGTCGCTAATAAAAAAGCCTTGCCTGTACCGGAAGTAGCAGACAATGTGCGCGTGACGTCACAGGTTGTGGAGCTCCTCACATCTGAACATTGTTTATAATCATGGCCACCAGCAGCAAGAGCGATTCGGACCGAGAAAGCTACAATTTCCCCATTAATTTGAGCGAGGATGAAAGATTCGTGGATGAGGAAAGTTAGAGTTAAGCACTAGAGGTGTCAGAGTTGCCACTGACAGTTTGTTTGTGTTTTAGTTTCTCCTCTGTGTGTTTAGTATTTCCTGTCCTTAGTTCCTGTCTAGTGCTCTTATTTTGGTGCAGCTTCCTGTTTGTCTCCCTGTGTCCTGTTTTCACTCAGCTGCAGCTGATTGGCATCTGGTCACACCTGATTTCAATCGGCCAGCTCCTATTTTACCTGCTTGGTTCCTCCAGTCAGGGCTGGATCATTGTATTGCATGTCGCTTCTGTATTGTGGTTCCTGACGTATCGTTGCAGTGTAGCGGTAAGCTAGATTTGGTCACTTTGAGTAGCTTACTGCTTTTTGTTCCCTGCTTCCAGTTTTTGTTTGTTCATAGCCTAGTTTTATCCACCCACGTGCGTGCTTTTTGTTTGTATCCTTTGTTTGGTTTTTGTTCTAGTATTTT
Organism: Nerophis ophidion; assembly: GCF_033978795.1. Lineage (NCBI taxonomy): Eukaryota > Metazoa > Chordata > Actinopteri > Syngnathiformes > Syngnathidae > Nerophis > Nerophis ophidion. Next base: position 76,250,269 of record NC_084612.1, read on the forward strand.
ATATTAAAATTATGTTTTCTCACTCCAAGCCTGCCTCCTTCTCTGCATCTTGGGGTTCGTCACCAAATAACCCTGATAAGAGGGGGAAAAAAGGCGACGGCAGTTGGAGCGATTCAGAGGTTTTTAGACACATTTACTAGGATAATTCTGGAAAATCCCTTATCTGCTTATTGTGTTTATAGTGTTTTAGTTAGATTATAGTGAAGTGAAATGAATTATATTTATATAGCGCTTTTCCCAAGTCACTCAAAGCACTTTACATAGTGAAACCCAATATCTAAATTACATTTAAACCAGTGTGGGTGGCACTGGAAGCAGGTGGGTAAAGTGCCTTGCCCAAGGAAACAACGGCAGTGACTAGGATGGCGGAAGTGGGAATCGAACCTGCAACCCTCAAGTTGCTGGCACGGCCACTCTACTCCAGTGTCTCTGAGAGAAGCCAATGGAGGAGCCAAGATCACGGCTGCCTTTTTGACAGCTGCTGCAGGAGGACACTAACTCCGCTCAAGTCTCCGGTAAGAGACGACTTAATATCACAATTTTGTCATCCAAAAACTTGCTGGTTGACATGTGGTAGAGAAACATGTTTGCTAAAGCTTCACAACAAACAAAGAAACACCGGCTGTGTTTCGGTTGCTAAAGGCAGCTGCAATACACCGCTTTCCACCAACAGCATTCTTCTTTGACGTCTTCATTATTCATTGAACAAATTGCAAAAGATTCAGCAACACAGATGTCCAAAATACTGTGTAATTATGTGATAAAAACAGAAGACTTTTAGCCATGAGTGGTGCTGGGAGAACGTGTCCGCTCCAACCAATAACGTCACAAGCACGCGTCAACATAAACGTCATCATTCCGCGACGTTTTCAACAGGACACTTCGCGGGAAATTTAAAATTGCAATTTAGTAAACTAAAAAGGCCGTATTGGCATGTGTTGCAATGTTAATATTTCATCATTGATATATAAACTATCAGACTGTGTGGTCGCTAGTAGTGGCTTTCAGTAGGACTTTTTGGGGCCTGACGTTTTGCCTTCGAATCGGATCTTTTGGCATCAGATTCAAGCCACGTCAGGAAGTAGTCTGAATCCGATTGGATGAAACAAAAATGGAGCTGTTTGGCCACAATACCCAGCAATGTGTTCAGAGGAGAAAAGGTGAGGTCTTTAATCCCAGGAACACCAATCCTACCGTCAAGCATGGTGGTGGTAGTATTATGCTCTAGGCCTGTTTTGCTGCCAATGGAACTGCTGCTTTACAGAGAGTAAATGGGACAATGAAAAAGGAGGATGACCGCCAAATTCTTCAGGACAACCTAAAATCATCAGCCTGGAGGTTGGGTCTCGGGCGCAACAAGACAATGACCCCAAACACACCTCAAAAGTGGTAAAGGAATGGCTAAATCAGGCTAGAATGAAGGTTTTAGAATGGCCTTCCCAAAGTCCTGACTTAAACGTGTGGACAATGCTGAAGAAACAAGTCCCAGTCAGACGGACAGACAGACAAACAGAAGGATAGATGGAAGAAAGAAAGGAAGAAAGAAAGGAAGAAAGAAAGGAAGAAAGAAAGAACGAAGGGAGGATAGAAAGATAGAAGAAAGAAAGATAGAAGAAAAAAGAAAGATAGATAGATAAATAGATAGATAGAACGAAGGGAGGATAGACAGATAGAACAAAGAAAGATAGAAGAAAGAAAGAAAAATGAAGAAATAAATAAAAAAGAAAGAGATAGATAGAACAAAGGGAGGATAGATGGAAGAAAGAAAGAAAGACAAATAGAAGAAAGAAAGAAATATAGATAGAACAAAGGGAGGATAGATAGATGGAAGAAAGAAAAAAAGATTGAAGAGAAAAAGAGATAGATAAATAGATAGAACGAAGGGAGGATAAATAGAAGAAACAAAGAAAGAAAGAAAGACAGATAGATAGATAGATAGAATGAAGGGAGGATAGATAGAAGAAAGAAAGAAAGAAAGATAGATAGAATGAAGGGAAGATAGATAGAAGAAAGAAAGATGGATAGATGGATAGATAGATAGATAGATAGATAGATAGATAGATAGACATATGGAGGGATAGACATATAGAGGGATAGATAGATAGATAGAATGAAGGGTGGATAGAAGGAAGGATTGATAGATAGAAGGAAGGAATAGAAGGAAGGATAGATAGAAGGAAGGATAGATAGATAGAAGGAAGGAATAGATAGATAGATAGATAGATAGAAGGAAAGAAATATAGAAGGAAGGAATAGATAAATAGATAGATAGATAGATAGATAGATAGATGGATGGAAAGGTAGATAGATAGATAGAAGGAAGGAAATATAGAAGGAAGGAAGGAAGAAAGGAAAGAAGGAAGGAAGGATGGAAGGATGGAAGGTTCTTAAGACTGTCATGATAAATGTCTGCAGCAATTTTTTGACGATACATGAATCTGGTGGCAGGGGATATTTTTATTTTTATTTTTTTCAAGGGGGCGCTAATGAGTCAATTTTGGAATTTCAAGTTTGGTAACCCCAAAACATCACGTTTTCACACGTTTGTGAACATGGGTGAGTTTTTGTCCATTTTAAATGCCTCAAACTATGATCAAAGTTGGGTTCAATATTTTAATTTTTTCACAATCTATTTGTCTACTATCTGTCATTTGAACCGCAAATCATTTGGTCAAAGTTTCTGGGAGGAGTTCGGTAAAGTACGACTCCAAAAATTGTCGACAGAAACAAAAAGGTCAACTTCCTGTTTCGTTTTTGTTTGTTTTTTTCAAAATATAGGTTCTTGAGACTGTCATGATAGATGTTTCCAGCAATTTTGTAACGACTCATGAATCTGGTGGCAGGGGCATCAATTTTTATTTTTTCATTTCAAGAGGGCGCAAATGAGTCAATTTTGGATTTTTAAATTTGGTAACCCCAAAACATCACTGTTTCACACGTCTGTTAAATGGGGGGAATTTTTGTGCATTTTAAATGCCTCAAAATACGATCAAAGTTGGGTTCAATATTGTTATTCTTTCACAATTTGTTTGTCTACTATCTGTCATTTGAACCAGGAATCATTTGGTCAAAGTTCCAGGGAGGAGTTTGGTAAAGTACGACCCCTGTTTTTGACCTAAAAATGGCCGATGGAAACAATGATGGTTGACTTCCTGTTTGTTTTTTCAAAATATAGGTTCTTAAGACTGTCATGACAGATGTTTCCAGCAATTTTGTGACGATACATGAATCTAGTGGCAGTGGCTAATTGTTTTTTTTTTTTTATTTCAAGGGGGCGCTAATGAGTCAATTTTGCAATTTCAGCTTTGGTAGCCCCAAAACATCCCATTTTTGTGAGAAAATTGCTGAGTTTTTGTGCATTTTAAATGCCTCCAAAATGCGGAGGAAGTTGGGTGTAAAATGCGGGGGTGAGTTGAGGTATAGTAGGCAGGAAGTCACCTCATCACAGCCGCAGCAGCGCGGCCAGACGCTCTGACAGTAGTGTCGCCCGCAAAGCAGCCTCTGACCGGACCAGAAGTAGACCAAGTCCACCAGTCCCTGTCCGCACTCGGAACACGCGAAGCAGGTGGGATGCCACATGTTGCCGTGGTAACCTGCACGCTCAGCAAAAACGGCCGGGCTCTCTGCGCCGATTTCGCCTCGGCAACCGGTGCAGCGCTGAGAGGACAAGAGGAGAGGAGACGCTACCAAAAAGCAGACGAGACACCCGCCATCTTGTCGACGTACGTATTGAGTCTTGGCGTTGTTGCCCGTGCCGTCTGTGGCTCCATCAGCAGGGGCGGCGCTGTTCTCTTTGGAGATGTGAGACGGACGCTCCGCCGCGTCCTTGTCGCCGTGGTTACGCTCTTTGGCTTCCTTGGCGGACCTCTGGATGGCCGCCTCCTCCAGAGCTCCGCCTTCAGCAGGTAGCGCCACCTCCCCGACCCCCAGCACCTCCTTTTTGTAGTGCTTCACAAACAGCAGCATGGCGGAGATCTGCAGCAAGACATGGAGGTGAAGGAGCAGGACAGTTCAACTTGCAGTACCACTTTGGACCACCGGGCGCACAGTCGCCCACCTCCGAAGCTCATGCTAACATGTAGGTCAGGGGTCAGCAACCTTTTTGAAAGCAAGACCTACTTCTTGGGTACTGATTCATGCCAAAGGCTACCAGTTTGATACACACTTAAATACATTGCCAGAAATAGCCAATTTGTTCAATTTACATTTAATAAATAAATCTATATATATATAAAAGTGGGTCATTCCGTCGTACATTTTTTTTCCTTTTACGGAAAGTTTTTTGTGGAGAATAAATGATGAAAAAAACACTTAATTGAACTTTTTAAAAGAGGAGAAAACAGGAAAAAAATGAAAATAAAATTTTGAAACAGTTTATCTTCATTTTCGACACTTCAAAATTCAAAATTCAACCGAAAAAAATGAAGAGAAAAACTAGCTAATTCGAATTTTTTTGAAAAACTTAAAAAAAGAATTTATGTAACATCATTAGTATTTTTTTCCTGATTAAGATTAATTTTAGAATTTTGATGACATGTTTTAAATAGGTTAAAATCCAATCTACACTTTGTTAGAATATATAACAAATTGGACCAAGCCATATTTCTAACAAAGACAAATGATTATTTCTTCTAGATTTTCCAGAACAAAAATTTTAAATGAAATTCAAAAGACTTTGAAATAAGATTTAAATTTGATTCTGGGGACGGCGTGGCGCAGTGGGAGATTGGCCGTGTGCAACCCAAGGGTCCCTGGTTCAATTCCCACCTAGTACCAACCTCGTCACGTCCGTTGTGTCCTGAGCAAGACACTTCACCCTTGCTCCTGATGGGTGCTGGTTGGCACCTTGCATGGCAGCTCCCTCCATCAGTGTGTGAATGGGTGAATGTGGAAGTAGTGTCAAAGCGCTTTGAGTACCTTGAAGGTAGAAAAGCGCTATACAAGTACAACCCATTCTACAGATTTTCTAGATTTGCCAGGATAATTTTTTTTTAATAAGCGGTAGAAAATGGATGGATGGATGGATTCTAATCATAATAAGTTTGAAGAAATATTTCACAAATATTTTTCGTCGAAAAAACAGAAACTAAAATGAAGAAGAATTAAATTAAAATGTTTTTATTATTCGTTACAATAAATAAATAAAAAAACTTGAACATTGCTTTAAACTGTCAGGAAAGAAGAGGAAGGAATTTAAAAGGTAAAAAGGTATATGTGTTTAAAAATCCTAAAACCATTTTTAAGGTTGTAATTTTTCTCTAAAATTGTCTTTCTGAAAGTTATAAGAAGCAAAGTAAAAAAATAAATGAATTTATTTAAAGGGGAACATTATCACAATTTCAAAAGGGTTAAAAACAATAAAAATCAGTTCCCAGTGGCATGTTGTATTTTTTGAAGTTTTTTCAAAATTTTACCAGTCTCCGAATATCCTGAAAAAAGCTTTAAAGTGTTTGATTTTCGCTATTTGCGATGCCACTATCATTTCCTGTGACGTCACACAGTACTGCCAATGTAAACAAACAATGGCGAATAGCACAGCAAGATATAGCGACATTAGCTCGGATTCAGACTCGGATTTCAGCGACTTAAGCGATTCAACAGATTACGCATGTATTGAAACAGATGGTTGGAGTATGAAAATATTGAAGAAGAAACTGAAGCTATTGAGCGAATAGCCTATTGATGCTATTCATAGCCATAGCATGGCGAATAGCTGCGTTAGCATCGCGGTAAAATGTGCGGACCAAACGATCAGGACTTTCGCATCTTTTGACACAGGAGCAACTTAAATCGTCGATTGGTAAGTGTTTGTTTCGCATTAAATGTGGGTGGAAGGAAACGTAATATAGTTGCAAATGCATCTACAGGTTATCCATACATCTCTGTGCCATGTCTGCTTCAGCACCGCCGGTAAATAGCATGTTAGCATCGATTAGCGTAGCATGTTAGCATTGATTAGCTGGCAGTAAACATCAACAAAACTCACCTTTGTGATTTCTGTGAGTTTATCGTTGCAAATGCATCTGCAGGTTATCCATACATCTCTGTGCCATGTCTGCCTTAGCATCGCCGGTAAATGTAGAGCCACTTTGGTACATTCAATAGGGGTCTGGCGGCAGACACTTTGGCATCTTCGGCCAGTGGTGCAACTTGAATCCCTCCCTGTTAGTGTTGTTACACCCTCCGACAACACACCGACGAGGGCATGATGTCTCCAAGGTTCCAAAAAATAGTCGAAAAAACGGAAAATAACAGAGCTGAGACCAATGTTTACATTGTGTTGAAAATGAAAATGGCGGCTGTATTACCTCGACGACGTCACATTCTGACGTCATCCCCTCCAGAGCGATAGACAGAAAGGCGTTTAATTCGCCAAAATTCACCCATTTAGAGTTCGGAAATCGGTTAAAAAATAGATGGTCTTTTTTCTGCACCATCAAGGTATAATATTGACGCTTACATAGGTCTGCTGATAATGTTCCCCTTTAAACAAGTGAAGACCAAGTCTTTCAAATATTTTCTGGGATTTTCAAATTCTATTTGAGTTTTGTCTCTCTTAGAATTAAAAATGTCGAGCAAAGCGAGACAGCTTGCTAGTAAATAAATAACATTTAAAAATAGAGGCAGCTCACTGGTAAGTGCTGCTATTTGAGCTATTTTCAGAACAGGCAAGGGGGCGACTCATCTGGTCCTTACGGGCGACCTGGTGCCCGCGGGCACTGTGTTGGTGACCCTGGTGGAGACTAACAGTCAGCAAGGTGCTCACCTCCTCGTCACTGGCCAGGCTCTGGCACTCATGGGGTCGTGGTCGTAGGAAGGGAGCTGGCTCAGGAGCTGCCTGCGACGCTCCGACGCCCCTACGGTTCCAGAGACCGGGTGCTGGCTCTTTGGCATCAGATCCATGTACTGCTTGGCCTGAAGGAAGACTTTGTTGAGTTGTTGGTACCAAAAACCACGGCAGAAAAGCATTTGTGGACATTATCAAGTTTGGTCTTGCCGACATCATCATAAACATTTTCTTGCATCTGCAGAACTACTCTTGCAATTAAACCACTTGTTTTTTTAAAGACTGCAAATATGACGTGTATACATCAATATTGTGTGGGAAAAAATATTTATATACATTTTTTTCTTCTTTTCTGTCTTGCACCTGGTGAGGGCGTCGCATTTTTTTCCCGCTCCCTTCTTGCTCTCTTGGTTTCGTCTTGTCTACACTCTTTCTTTGCGCTGTCCTTTAAATGTAAACATCAGACATGGAAATGATCAGCTGGACTCTCGGTTCTGGGAGCCTGGCTGCCCTGATGGAACCGTTGCTGCGGGGAACATGAGAGATTCCTGGGATAAATGGAGAATCATGTGCCTCTCAGTCCTTTCATCGAGGACGTGGAAGACCTCTACCTAATTTGGAGCCGTGATTGGGTGTATCGTCAAATTTGTAAGGCCACTCAAGGGGCCCAAAGGCTGTTTGTCGCAAAGGAAGGTTTGAGCCGGGCTGTGGGATCACAGACACGGGCGATTTCTGAACTGAATCGCAAGATGGATCACATGGTGGAAAAGGGAAAAATCAGAAATGAGGGCCAGCATGGACGAATAGAACAGACAAGCCATTGTGATGTCTGCTCGTGATAAACTAAAACCTTAATATATGATTTGACTCCCTCGAATGGCCTTGACGCTGCAACAACAGGAGCAGGCTGTTCTGAAAACATCCCCGAGGACACCGCAATGATGGACGCATTTGACCTCCCTCCCTCCTCAACGACACCTGACGTCGGATCACACCAAGACAATGGGCATACATACATACATATACATATATATATATATATATATATATATATGTATATATATGTATATGTATATATATATGTATATGTATATATATATATATATATATACATATATATATATATATACATACATACATATATAATATACATATATATATATATATATATATATATATACACATACATATATATATATATATATGTGTATATATATATATATATATACACATATACACGCACACATATCTATGTATACATACATACATATATATATATTTATGTATAACACATACATATATGTATATATACAGTATACATACATACATAAAAAGTAGCTCGCCTGCTGAAAAAATTGTGGGTACCCCTGATTTTAACACACCTTTACACAATATTCTAATACTGCATATCTTTTCAATTAAGACACTCTGACGCCATTGGGTATTATCTCTCAACAGGCCATGTGGCGATCACAGGGGTCGATGGTTGATCCTCTGTTATTTTCACCAATCGCCATGAGTGTGGATTATGAACATGAGAAGCGACATATTGACTTAAACTCAGGTGAGTAACAAGGCCAGGGTGTCCACTTATCAAACACTGAACATTCTGACCTTAATTAGGCATGCTTTCGCTTCAGTATTTAGTCAAAAACGGATTAACTGGCTGGAATATAAAGACAACATAACATACATCTATAAATGTGGGAAAAAAAGTGCAATATATTTATCTGTTCAGTGATCTATTTATTTGTATCTGCACCTTATTGCTGTTTTATCTTGCACTACCATGAGCTAATGCAACAAAACTCTGTTCAAAACAAGCTAGTCAGGTTACTTTTAGACCTCCACCCCAGATCACACCTCACTCCAACCACTTCTCCAAAGTGGGCTGGCTGGAGGACAGAGTAAAACAACTTGCACCGAGCCTAGTCTATAAAATCCGCTACACCTCCCTATACCGAAGTACATGTCAAACTACTTCCTTAACGTAAATGACCGCCATAACCACAACACCAGGGGGAGCTCCACAAACCACGCTAAACCCAGATTCTGATCCACAAAGTCTTAACTCATTCTCTTTCTATGCCACATCAATGTGAATGCACTCCCAACAGGTGTAAAAGTAAGTGCATCTCTATCCTCCTTCAAAACTGCTCTAAAACAACACTCCGGGCAACTTCAACACTTTACTAATACCCTCCTCCATTCACATCCCATCTCCCCGGATTGTAAACAACCTAATGTAAATAATCATTTGTATTTCTAATGTATATACTTGTTCTTATGCTATGTGAACTCACTATGTTTCTCTGCTGGCTGTACATATCCTACTAAGTAAGACCTACACTGTTTCAATGTCCACATTTCTCTGTTGATGCAATTGTTGATAACTGAAGAACTGATATCAACCAAAGCTCCTCATCCCACCCCCCGGATTGTAAATAATTCAATCTATATACTATGATGATTAACTTGTGTGATGACTGTATTATGTTGATAGTATATATTTGTACCATGATTGCTTAACGTGGACCACCGACTTAACAAGTTGAAAAACTTATTGGGGTGTTACCATTTAGTGGTCAATTGTACGGAATATGTACTGTACTGTGCAATCTACTGATAAAAGTTTCAATCAATCAATCAATCAATTCTTATCTGTACAGTAAAGTTCAAATTTGAACAACAATAAAAGGAAGTCTAAGTCTAATATAAAAACCCCCCAGCCCCTTATCCTGCATCCACCATGGGAGGACTGTGTCCTCCACCCCACTGAGGTCTGGGAGTTCCTCACAAGACCGCAGCAGAGCGCTGACTTAATCCTAGTCTCCATGCCTCAAAACAGTTGCATCGTTTCTGGACTTGTCAATGAGAAACACATTTGCCTGGACATGTTTCACCCGCCATGACTCGCCCCCACCCAACCAAACGGCGCCCGCCACCATCACAACACTCGGCTGTGAAACCCCAGGCAGACCTGAGGCATTTTTAATGAAAAGCAGACAGCTTGCAGTTTTCTTGACTCATATGAACTCTTTCAAGAAGCCAACAACCCCACTATTGTTAAATAGTCCGTGAATATGTGTGTTAGTACTGAACTACCTTAGCTTTATTGACCACAACAAATCTTTTTCAACTCTTTTTAGGGACCGAATGTCCCTTCGGGACAGAGGACCCTATTGAAGTTCTAAGGTCTGCATGAAAGTTTAAAAGTAGCATATATTAATGCAGTATGAAGAAGAATGTTTGAATGTAGACACTTAGAATCATCATACTGCTGTGATTATATGCATCAAGTGTTCATTCAAGGCTAAGGCAAAATATGAAGATATATATCGTGTATCGTGACACGGCCTGAAAATATCGAGATATTTATAAAAGGCAATATCGCCCAGCCCTACTTTGATGTGACTAAAATGCTGCCGGGGTCTCCTAAAGATCCCAAAAACTCATTAACAATTTTTTGACCGCGTCTGTTTTTTCGGCTAATTATTTTGGGGGGAAAATGTCATTAAGTGTCATAATAATGCATCAAAATCTGTGCTGTCATGAATTATTGACATATTAAAAGCAGACTTCTAAAATAATCCACTTTACAAGTTGTTTAAAAAAAAAAGTAAACATAAAAATGTTTTAATTTACAAAAATAAACCTTAAAATATATAAAAACATATCGATGGTGACGGAGATAGATATCAACATATATCCATATTTAAGAGTTATTTCTTTATATTCATAGTCATATTTGAAAACAGCTAGTCTTTTTCCATCTGTTCTCTTTTTGGTTGTCCGCTAGTAAACTTTGTGTTAACCTTGGAGCTTTAGGAATGTAAGGAGTAGCAATACTCCCTTCTTATCTCTTCCTGTCTCAGGCTAAGCAGAACAATAGATATGTGTATTCGTTCCGGTGGGTGGGGGCGAGAGAGAGATATTGAAGAAGACAGCGCTTCCGTAAGTCTTTCAGATAAACTAGGCGACGCGAATTGAATGTGTTGTTTTTTTAGGTTGGTCTCTCCAAAGCTTTGGAATAAATTGCAAAACACCTATTCTTTTCTGGGCTATCATTTAAAATCAGCTTTTGTGTCATCAAAAGAACTTGGGATTGACCAGCAACTTAAATTCCCTCGGAGGAACATCTGGTTCAAACGCAACAATGGTTATGTCTGGGGCTGTTGAAGAACTTCAAGCGCTGAAAGTTGAAAAATAAAACGACTTCTCAATCCGTCCGTTTTTTGGTCACTTCGGAGGTATAACTGGGCTGCATTGGTGCCGAAACCCGGATTAGAGATTTGTTTAGCGGGGTGATTGTAACGGGCGCTAGCCAGACCTCACTTCCTGACAACTTCAAGAGTGTGCTGGCTTCCAAGTTAGCCAGCCCAAGCTTTTAGCTCGGTGGTCAGCAATAAATATAAATATAAAATAAAACTACTTATAAATGTGTCTGTTTTTTGTTGCTTCGGAGGTTTAAAGGCCTACTGGAATGAGATATTCTTATTTAAACAGGGATAGTAGGTCCATTCTATGTGTCATACTTGATTATTTCGCGATATTGCCATATTTTGCTGAAAGGATTTAGTAGAGAACATCGACGATAAAGTTCGGAACTTTTGGTCGCTAATAAAAAAGCCTTGCCTGTACCGGAAGTAGCAGACGATGTGCGCGTGACGTCACGGGTTGTGGAGCTCCTCACATCTGAACATTGTTTACAATCATGGCCACCAGCCGCAAGAGCGATTCGGACGGAGAAAGCGACGATTTCCCCATTACTTGAGCAAGGATGAAAGATTCAAGGATGAGGAAAGTGAGAGTGAAGGACTAGAAAAAAAACAAAAAAACTAGAGGGCAGTGGGAGCAATTCAGATGTTATTAGACAAATTTACTAGGATAATTATGGAAAATCCCTTATCTGCTTATTGTGTTACTAGTGTTTTAGTGAGATTACATGGTCGTACCTGTACAACCTGAAGGTCTGCCCCCCACCTTTCTTCAGCACCAGTCGACGGGTGGTGGCGATGCCCATCTCTGCCCTTCGCAAGGGACCCTCTTCGAAACATGATCTTTCGAAACGATCGTTGCACAATACACTGTACTTTGTGTGTGTGGTCCAATCCAACCGTGTTCGCTTGACCGCTCTGTTCCATAGTAAAGCTTCACCGTCATCTTTCGGGAATGTAAACAATGAAACACCGGCTGTGTTTGTGTTGCTAAATGCGGCCGCAATACACTGCTAGCCCCCTACAGCTTTCTTCTTTGATGTCTCCATTGTTCATTGAACAACCGCAGGATATTTCGGTGTGAAATTTAAAATTGCAATTTAGTAAACTAAAAACGCCGTATTGGCATGTGTTGCAATGTTAATATTTCATCATTCATATACAAACTATCAGACTGCGTGGTCGGTAGTAGTGGCTTTCAGTAGGCTTTAACTGGGCTGCATTGGTGCCGAAACCCGGGTTAGTGTGATGTTTAGCGGGGTGATTGTAACGGGTACCAGCCAGACCTAACTCCCTGATAACTTCAAGAGTGTGCTGGCTTCCAATTTAGCCAGCCCAGGCTTTAGCTCGGTGGTCAGCACACTCGCCTCTCCGGACGACCAGGGTTTGCGCCAGCATGAGGAAAGTGATAACGACCTGAGTTACACCAAAACCCCCCACCAGTAAAATAATCAATTAGGTCACTTCAGGACAAGAAGGTGGCCTGAAGTCTCCTCACCAGTTTCTGGGTAAGGCCAGGCGGCGCCCAGTCGTAGGTGGTGGTGTTGAAGGTGGGGTCTTTGCGCGACACCACTGGGTCGGTCACGATCATGCGGTTCCTCTTGTACAGGCGTAGGCCGCCGCCCCCTTTGACCTTCGCCGTCAGGTGGGCGCAGGGCGAGTCGGCGAGCAGGCGCCCCATCCGCTGGTCGTCGTCAAGGTGGCCGCCGGGGGCGTGGTCCAGCCAGCTGCAGCCGCACGTGACGCAGGCTTTCCTGCAAAGTGATCATGATGACGGTGCGAGTGCGCTTGACGCTGCGGCCGACGGTCTCCTTACCTCCAGGAATGAGGCTTCAAACCGGGGCAGCCTTCCTTACAAACGAGGCACGCAGCCGGAGCTCCTGCACCCGACTGCACGGACATCTGACCACCGGGAGAAAAAAAACAATGGATCACTTGAAACGGTCTGCAATCTTCACAAAAACGTGATCTGCGAAGTATAATTGGGATTCAGAGTTGGTCCCAAACGTGGCGCGTTTGACCAAAGATTCTGTAGATTGACACCTTTGCACCTGCTAACTCGCCATGACAGGATTTGACTTTGAGAGCGTTTCAGGAGGCGTGACATGTCAAGTGTCATGTTAGAGTAGCGACGACGGCTAGTTGGCCTCGCCGCCTGCTCACCTGTCATCAGCTTTTATCCGCATGGCGCTCCAGTTCATCCCAGAGGGGTCTAGTGGGCTTTGAGTCAGGACTTTGGCCTTGTGTCATGTCCACACAGGAATAGGTACATAAGTGCTTTGATTTAGTGTTGGGATGAACTTCAAATTCTGTCACCGGAAGAGGCCTCGTTACGCAGACGAAGGCAATGTGGCGAAAAGAACAGAAAGCACTGAAACGTGCATGCCAGGCCACTAGTTGGTGCTGTTGCGCTTAGTTAAATAAAGACCTTTGAGGTATTTGTCACAATGTAATTATTCAAATGTCCTCTATGAGGCAAAAATTTGGTTTTTATTGATGTGTTCACAGTAATATGCGTCTCTAGACCAGGGATGTCTAAAATGTTTGTATACTTACACACACATCCATCTTCCACCACTATTTATATATATATATATATATATATATATATATATATATATATATATATATATATATTTTTTTTTTATATGTATGTATATGTATGTATGTATTTATATGTATGCATGTGTATATTAAGGTGTATATATATATATATATATATATATATATATATATATATATATTAGGGGTGGGCAAATTAATGTGTTAATTACGAGTTAACTCATCAATCTATTAACGCCGACAATTATTTTATCGCACATTTGCGTATGTTGTTTACATGCATTTATTTTGTTAACGCCTTTTCTTAACAAGATGGCGTCACCCGCGGCGTCGAGGGGCTCTTAGTAAAGATGGAACATTTGGCAAAAATACCGGACAATTCTGCAAATTTCCTGGCTGGCTTACAGCGTGGTCACTCCGGGATCACTTACGACCGCCAGACAATTCTGGATGTGGATAGATCGGGCCGTTTTGGACTGAATGAGGCGTGCTTGCTAGACCGGCTAGCTAGCATGGGAATACTTTGCCGGCTACATCCAGCGGCCTGTGAAGCAGCGGAGTATATGTGTTGTCTGTCTATTTATGAATAATGCAGACCAGGAGTGTTGGCTGAGTTCTTAACGTTTGCTTTCAGAGCGTGCATATCACAACATACAAGATGCCGTCATGGCGACACAACCTATACCGGGCTACCGCGCATGCTCGTCACTCCTGTTGCATGCTGGGTAGGGTAGTTCTTTTATTCCCTGGCTCATAACATCACAATATAGTACCATGTATATGATGCCTTCAGTTTATCAAAGCACCAAGCAAACAATCGGAAAATTCCCATCATATCAATTCCTAGATATGGTCATAATTATTTTAAGTGCACTACGCAGAATAAACACAACATTATTAATATTGCTACTACGGATAATTTGATCAAAAATTCCCTAAAACAGCCCACTACCTATAATATAGGTTTTTTAAACAAGATCCCTGATAAAAAAAAATTTTTCTGCTGTTACCTCAGAAATTGCCTGTTCAGATGTTATGATTGTGGCTCAGAGATTTGTATGTAGATTATATTTATTTTCCATAACAAACAGGATAACTTAAATACCCTGGCAGTGGCAATAAGCTTAAATGTTTGTATTTACATTTTTTGAGTTGATTTTCATAAAATATGCTATTTAACTGCTACTGTTTAACAACGACTGATTTAAATTGTGTTTGCACAACAAATGTTTTGGCGTTTTTGTTCATGTGGGAGAATATTCCAATAAAGGTGCACTACACACTACTTTTGAATTCATTATTGGGCTTTGCGTATACAATGCAGTTAATCGTGATTAATCGGAGAAATAGTGCGATTAACTTCGATTAAAATTTTTAATCGTTGCCCAGCCCTATTATATATATACGCCCGATTGTAGCTGAGATAGGCAGTAGCGACCCGGAGCGGAATAAGCGGTAGAAAAATGTATATATATATATATATATATATATATATATATATACCCCGTGACCCCAAACGAACGGGACACGCAGTAGAAAATGGATGGATGGATGGATGGTTTCAACCAAATCCATGCAATAATTTGTTTTTTAGTGCATGCTAACATATCAAGGGTGTATGGGGTGGTGACGTTGAGGTGGGCCCTTCAGGGGTCTCGTGCATGGGAGCTCATAAGTTGTTGCCACGCCCCCTGCAGACGTAACCTGCGCTTACTAAAAGCACTTTTAAACCGTTTAAACTCTGGCGTCAGGGCTTCCAATACGTCCATCCATCCATTTTCTACCGCTTGTCCCTTTTGGGATCGCGGAGGGGTGCTGGAGCCCATCTCAGCTGTATTCGGGCGGAAGGCAGGGGTACACCCTGGACAAGTCTCCACCTCATCACAGGGCCAACACAGATAGACAGACAACATTCACACTCACATTCACACACTAGGGAGTATTTATTTTAGTTTTAACCCAATTAGGTGAGATGACATCATCTCCCATAGCCCACCAGACAATATCTCACGGTACACTAGTGTGTCACGGCACAGTGGTTGAAAAACACTGTTCTAGACGAATTTAAGTTTTTACATGCGTTTAAAAAAAAAATGGTTTCAACCAAATCCATGCGATAATTACTTTTTTAATGCATGCAAACGTATCAAGGGTGTATGGGGCGGTGACGTCCGGGTGCATGGAAGCCCATAAGTTGTTGCCACGCCCCCTGCAGATGTAACCTGCGCTTACTAAAAGCACTTTTAAGCTGTTTAAACTCCGGCGCCATGGCTTCCAATATGTCCATCCATCCATTTTCTACCGCTTGTCCCTTTTGGGGTCGCAGGGGGTGCTGGAGCCTATCTCAGCTGCATTTGGGCGGAAGGCGGGGGTACACCCTGGACAAGTCGCCATCTCATCACAGATAGAGACAACATTCACACACTAGGGACCATTTAGTGTTGCCAATCAACCTAAGTTTACAATATGTCATGATTTAAAATAGCGGAAATACTAAGAAATGCCTTCTGGAGAAAGAGTGGGACGTGGTCTATATTTAGGAGCGCGATAAGGCCAAGTTTGACTTGGCTCAGTCATCCCAAACACGCCGGCTATGTGAAGGAAAAGTGCAGGAAATGCTAATGAGATAAGAAGTGTGGAGGTCATACTGTGCAGGATGGAGACAAACAGTGAACGCTCATATTTACAAACCCCGTTTCCATTAGAGTTGGGAAATTGTGTTAGATGTAAATATAAACGGAATATAATGACTTGCAAATCCTTTTCAACCCATATTCGGTTGAATGCACCACCAAGACAAGATATTTGATGTTCAAACTCATAAACTTTATATATTTTTTTGCAAATAATAATTAACATAGAATTTCATGGCCGCAACACGTGCCAAAGTAGTTGGGAAAGGGCATGTTCACCACTGTGTTACATCACATTTTTTTTTAACAACACTCAATAAACGTTTGGGAACTGAGGAAACTAATTGTTGAAGCTTTGAAAGTGGAATTCTTTCCCATTCTTGTTTTATGTAGAGCTTCAGTCATTCAACAGTCCGGGGTCTCCGCTGTCGTATTTTACGCTTCATAATGCGCCACACATTTTCCATGGGAGACAAGTCTGGACTACAGGCGGGCCAGGAAAGTACCCGCACTCTTTTACTACAAAGCCACGCTGTTGTAACACGTGGCTTGGCATTGTTTTGCTGAAATAAGCAGGGGCGTCCATGATAACGTTGCTTGGATGACAGCATATGTTGCTCCAAAACCTGTATGGACCATTCAGCATTAATGGTGCCTTCAGAGATGTGTAAGTTACCCATGTCTTGGGCACTAATGCACCCCCATACCATCACGGATGCTGGCTTTTGAACTTTGCGCCTATAACGATCCAGATGGTTATTTTCCTCTTTGTTCTGGAGGACACCACGTCCACAGTTTCCAAATATAATTCTAAATGTGGACTCGTCAGACCACTTTTCCACTTTGCATCAGTCCATCTTAGATGACCTCAGAGCCAGCAAAGCTGGCGGCGTTCCTGGGTGTTGTTGATTAATGGCATTCGCTTTGCATAGTCGAGTTTTAACTTGCATTTACAGATGTAGCGACCAACTGTAGTTACTGACAGTGGTTTTATGAAGTGTTCCTGAGCCCATGTGGTGATATCCTTTACACACTGATGTCGGTTTTTGATGCAGTACCACCTGAGGGAACGAAGGTCCGTAATATCATCGCTTACGTGCAGTGATTTCTCCATATTCTCTGAACCTTTTGATGATTTTACGGACCGTAGATGGTAAAATCCCTAAATTCCTTGCAATAGCTCGTTGAGAAATGTTGTTTAAAAACTTTTCGACAATTTGCTTACAAATTAGTGACCCTCGCCCCATCTTTGTTTGTGAATTACTTAGCATTTCATGGAAGCTGCTTTTATACCCAATCACGGCACCCACCTGTTCCCAATTAGCCTGCACACCTGTGGGATGTTCCAAATAAGTGTTTGATGAGCATTCCTCAACTTTATCAGTATTTATTGCCACCTTTCCCAACTTCTTTGTCACGTGTTGCTGGCATCAAATTCTAAAGTTAATGATTGTTTGCACAAAAAAAAATTTGAACATCAAAATATGTTGTCTTTGTAGCATATTCAACTGAATATGGGTTGAAAAGGATTTGCAAATCATTGTATTCTGTTTATATTTACATCTAACACAATTTCCCAACTCATATGGAAACGGGGTTTGTATCATAATTCAGTATTTTTATCATTCCAAAAAAAAGGGAAGACAGAATTCAGTGTGCTTTATTTCCATCCTGGTGATGGCACTTTTTCCAAAGCGGAGATCTTGAGGGGAGGGGCTAAGCCGGCGACAGGTGGCACTGATCCGTCAGGTGACCTCAGGGAAAGGGATGAACCGAGGGCCAGCGTCGTCGTGATCGGGGATGGAATAGCGGCGCGAAAGGGCCGACGGTGAAGTCATGAAAACACAAACAAATCATTTCCTGGCAACCTTCTAACTCACGCTTTTTATGACAGCGCTGCACTGCATCACGCTGTCTCTCATATCACCGCCAAAATATTACAAGCATCCCTCAGTACTATGCAGCACGTTTGCATCAATAAATACATCTCAAAAGTGTTACTGTCTGAGTATGGCGTGGGTGTCAAACTCTGGCCCGTGGGCCAAATTTTGCCCTTGAGGCAATATCAAATTGACATTAGAGCTGGCCCACTGGTATTCTAAAGGTACTGTAACACCGCATTCACCGCTGATACTCATACTTGCCAACCCTCCTGATCACCCGGGAGACTCTCGAAGTTAAGTGCCCCTCCTGAAAATCTCCCGAGGCAACCATTCTCCCAATTTCCATTCGGATAACAATATCGGGGGCGTGCCTTTAGGCACTACGTTTGGTGTTCTCTACAACCTGTCGTCACGTCCTCTTTTCCTCCATACAAATATGCGCGGCTTTCACACACACAAGTGAATGCAAGGCACACTGGGTCAACACTGAGGGTGGCGGTATAAACAACTTTAACACTGTTACAAATATGCGCCGCACTGTGAGCCCACACCAAACAAGAATGACAAACACATTTCGGGAGAACATCCGCACCGTAACGCAAGATAAACACAACAGAACAAATACCCAGATCCCCTTGCAGCACTAATTCTTCCGGGACGCAACAATATACACCGCCGCTACCACCCAACCCTGCCCACCTCAACTACTCTACTGTATTTTAATATT
Source organism: Nerophis ophidion (assembly GCF_033978795.1). Classification (NCBI taxonomy): domain Eukaryota; kingdom Metazoa; phylum Chordata; class Actinopteri; order Syngnathiformes; family Syngnathidae; genus Nerophis; species Nerophis ophidion. The sequence goes on from NC_084612.1 coordinate 76,269,078, forward strand.
GTCATTATGGTGGTACTTAATGAATACTTAGGTCTACTACACTACTGTATTTTAATGTTGTCATCATGGTGGTACTTAATGAATACTTAGGTCCACTACACTACTGTATTTAATGTCATTGTGGTGGTACTTAATGAATACTTAGGTCTACTACACTACTGTATTTTAATGTTGTCATTATGGTGGTACTTAATGAATACTTAGGTCTACTACACTACTGTATTTTAATGTTGTCATTATGGTGGTACTTAATGAATACTTAGGTCCACTACACTACTGTATTTAATGTCATTGTGGTGGTACTTAATGAATACTTAGGTCTACTACACTACTGTATTTTCATGTTGTCATTATGGTGGTACTTAATGAATATTTAGGTCTACTACACTACTGTATTTAATGTTGTCATTATGGTGGTACTTAATGAATACTTAGGTCTACTACACTACTGTATTTTAATGTTGTCATTATGGTGGTACTTAATGAATACTTAGGTCTACTACACTACTGTATTTTAATGTTGTCATTATGGTGGTACTTAATGAATACTTAGGTCCACTACACTACTGTATTTAATGTCATTGTGGTGGTACTTAATGAATACTTAGGTCTACTACACTACTGTATTTAATGTTGTCATTATGGTGGTACTTAATGAATACTTAGGTCCACTACACTACTGTATTTTAATGTTGTCATCATGGTGGTACTTAATGAATACTTAGGTCCACTACACTACTATATTTAATGTCATTGTGGTGGTACTTAATGAATACTTAGGTCTACTACACTACTGTATTTTAATGTTGTCATTATGGTGGTACTTTATTAATACTTAGGTCTACTACACTACTGTATTTTAATGTTGTCATTATGGTGGTACTTAATGAATACTTAGGTCTACTACACTACTGTATTTAATGTTGTCATTATGGTGGTACTTAATGAATACTTAGGTCTACTACACTACTGTATTTAATGTTGTCATTATGGTGGTACTTAATGAATACTTAGGTCTACTACACTACTGTATTTAGTGTTGTCATTATGGTGGTACTTAATGAATACTTAGGTCTACTACACTACTGTATTTAATGTTGTCATTATGGTGGTAGTTGGAGAGCCCAAGTTTTTCCTGAGGTAGTACTTGGTAAAACAAAGTTAGTGCATGTGAGCTGGTGTTGCTATGGAAACAAGTAGAGTGTAGTAAAGTTTGTGTGACCTGCAGTCCTACCTTATCCATGGCGGCGCTGACGTCCATGCCGAGCAGCGTCCTCCTCGATTCTGACTTGAAAGTCCTCACTCTCACACTTCCTGCCAGTTGACCCCGCCCACCACCGCCGCCGCCGCCACTGCAGCTGAGCCACCTCCACTTCTCCCTCTCTCTCTCATGCGCACGCCCACGTTTCCCTCCTCCCGCCGACCACAGCTGGGCAGGTTTCTTCATCTCCTGACTCTGCGCCAGGCCGCCCCGGAGCGGGAGGAATGTGTCGCCATGGCAACAGGCGGCTCCTTCGCTCACCTCTGTTTGTTTGCCCGCTTGTGTTGACAGAGCCTCCGCGCCGTTGCTGTCGACTCCGTCCTGCTCGCACTCTGCTGGCCGATGGGAGCAAAAGTCTGGAAAGAGAAGGTTGTTAGTTCATAGAAACATGAGAGCCCCCACAGCCCCCCTTTTTTTGTGCCGACCACAGCATGGCACTGATTACAGCACAGACCTCTGCCAAGGCACCAAATCTGTATTGTGGCAAATCTTTTTTTTTGTCATGAAAAAGGGAGGTTTTTTTTAGGTTGGTGCACTAATTGTGAGTGTATCTTGTGCTTTTTATGTTGATTTAATAAAAAAAAAATTAAAAATGTTTTCTAAAATATTCTTCTGCGGCCTGGTATCAATCGAGCAGCGGCCCTGGCCCTGTTTTTATTGATGGATTGATACTTTTATTAGTAGATTGTACATCCATCCCATCCATTTTCTACCGCTTATTCCCTTTTGGGGTCGCGGGGGGCGCTGGCGCCTATCTCAGCTACAATCGGGCGGAAGGCGGTTTACACCCTGGACAAGTCGCATCTTCATCGCAGTGCCAACACAGATAGACAACATTCACACTCACATTCACACACTAGGGACCATTTAGTGTTGCCAATCAACCTATCAATAATAATTGAAAAATATCAATGGCATACCAAATAAAATGTAAATAAAAATTGGGGAGGGGCCGGGTTTGGTGGTAGCGTGGTGTATATTGTGGCATCCAGGAAGAGTTAGTGCTGCAAGGGGTTCTGTGTATTACGTGTGTTACGGTGCAGATGTTCTCCCGAAATGTGTTCGTCATTCTTGTTTGGTGTGGCTTCACAGTGTGGTGCATATTTGTAACAGTGTTCAAGTCGTTTACACAGCCACCCTCGGTGTGACCTGTATGGCTGTTGACCAAGTATGCATTGCATTCATTCGTGTGTGTTAAAGCCGCAGATATTATGTGACTGGGCCGGCATGTTATTTATATGGCGGGAAAGCGGACGTGACGACAGGTTGTAGAGGACGCTAAAGGTAGTGCTTTCGAGGCACGCCCTCAATATTGTTGTCCGGGTGGAAATTGGGAGAAATTCGGAAGAATTGTTGCTCCGGGAGATTTTCTGGAGGGGCGGTGAAATTCGGGAGTCTCTCGGGTAAATCGTGAGGGTTGGCAAATGTGTTGTTGCAGCGGCACCGTCCCTGAATAATCCCGGCAGGCCAGCTCTAATCTTAATTCTGTATTACCTCAAGGGCCAAATGAAATTACACGGGCCACGGGCCAGAGTTTGACACCCATGACTTAAAGGAAACTAAATGAGCTCAAATATAGCTACAAATGAACGGGACTCTCGCTGCTGTGTTGGATCCATTATGGATTGAACTTTCACAGTATCATGTAAGACCCGCTCGACATCCTTTGCTTTGGTCCTCTCCAAGGTTCTCATAGTCATCATTGTCACCGACGTCCCACTGGGTGTGAGTTTTTCCTTGCCCTTATGTGGGCCTACCGAGGATGTGGTAGTGGTTTGTGTTGTGGTTTGTGCAGCCCTTTGAGACACTAGTGATTTAGGGCTATATAAGTAAACATTGATTGATTGATTGATTGAAATGAGGCCTAATGATGCAATATGTACATACAGCTAGCCTACTTAGCATGTCTGGAGCCGCAAAAAAAATTAAAAGCCATATTACATACAGATAGTGAGTCATGAGATATAAATTGAATTAAGAGGACTTAAAGGAAACTAAATAAGCTCAAATATAGCTACAAATGAGGCATAATGATGCAATATGTACATACAGCTAGCCTAAATAGCATGTTAGCATCGATTAGCTTGCAGTCATGCAGTGACCAAGTATGTCTGATTAGCACTCCACACAAGTCAATAACATCAACAAAACTCACCTTTGTGCATTTATACACAACCTTAAAAGTTCGGTGGACAAAAGGAGACAGAAAAAGAAGTGGCATAAAACACGTCGGAGAAAGTTGTACATGTAAACAAACCACGATGAGTTCAAGGACCGCCAAAATGAGTAGGACAAAACGGCGCTCGTCAAATACTCGAATCAGTGAAGCATGTTTAATATAAACATTGTGCTTTATAACAATTAGGGAGGTTTGTGTCATGTTTTTCCTCCTGCAGAAACTATATTAAAACGAAACATTTATTTTTTCCCCCTCATTTTTTTATACCTTTTTGAAGAAGCTCCAGAGAGCCACTAGGGCGGCGCTAAAGAGCAGCATGCAGCTCTAGAGCAGGGGTGCCCACACTTTTTCTGCAGGCGAGCTACTTTTCAATTGACCAACTCGAGGGGATCTACCTCATTTATATATATCATTTATATTTATTTATTTATGAAAATAAATGTAAACAAGTTAAATGTGTTTAATGATAATACAAGCATGTGTAACACATATAGATGTCTTTCTTTCACGAAGACAAGAATATAAGTTGGTGTATTACCTGATTCTGATGACTTGCATTGATTGGAATCAGACAGTAATGATGATAACGCCCACATTTTCAAATGGAGGAGAAAAAAAGTTGTCCTTTCTGTACAATACCACATGAAAGTGGTTGGTTTTTGGCATCTAATTCATCCAGCTTCCATACACTTTACAAGAAAAACATTGGCGGCAAATTCCGTAGCTTGCTTGATTGACATTCACGGCACCCGAGGGTCTTGTGAGATGACGCTGGCTGCTGCCAGTTCATTATTATGAAAAAATGACAGAGAGGAAGGCGAGAAACACTTTTTATTTCAACAGACTTTCGCGCCGTCCCTTCCGTCAAAACTCTAAAGGCCGACTGCACATTTCCTATCTTCACAATAAAAGCCCTGCTTCATGCTGCCTGCGCTAACAAAATAAGAGTCTCGGAAAGCTGGCGTGCACATCACTTGTGCACGCCAGCTTTCTGAGGGATCGCTTGTGCACGCCAGTTTTCCGAGACTCTGTATTTTGTTAGCGCAGGCAGCATGAAGCAGGGCTTTTATTGTGAAGATAGGAAATGTGCAGTCGGCCTTTAGAGTTTTGACGGAAGGTACGGCGCAAGAGTCTGTTGAAATAAAAAGTGTTTCTCGCCTTCCTCTCGGTCATATTTTCATAATAATGATCTTGCAGCAGCCAGCGTCATCTCACAAGACCCTCCGGTACCGTGAATGTCATTTAAGTGACGTCTTGGTGAAGATTGATGATCACTCATTTTTAGGTCTATTTTTTTTAAAGCCTGGCTGGAGATCGACTGACACACCCCCCGCGGTCGACTGGTAGCTCGCGATCGACGTAATGGGCACCCCTGCTCTATAGCATAGAAGTGGTAGTGGGTAGAGCGGCCGTGCCAGAAACCTGAGGGTTGCAGGTTCGCTTCCCGCCTATTGACATCCAAATCGCTGCCGTTGTGTCCTTGGGCAGGACACTTCACTCTTGCCACCGGTGCCGCTCACACTGGTGAATGAATGATGGATAAGTGGTGGTCGGAGGGGCCGTAGGCGCAAACTGGCAGCCCCGTTTCCGTCAGTCTACCCCAGAGCAGATGTGGCTACAGATGTAGCTTACCACCACCAGGTGTGAATGAATGATGGCTTCCCACTTCTCTGTGAGTGCTTTGAGTATTTAATAATAGAAAAGCGCGATATAAAATCTAATCCATTATAACTGTTATAGCTCAGTTGGTAGAGCGGCCGTGTCAGCAACTAGAGGGTTGCAGGTTCGATTCCTGCTTCCGCCATCCTAGTCACTGCCGTTGTGTCCTTGGGCAAGACACTTTACCCACCTGCTCCCAGTGCCACTCACACTGGTTTATATGTAACTTAGATATTGGGTTTCACTATGTAAAGCGCTTTGAGTCACTAGAGAAAAGTGCTATATAAATAGAATTCACTCCACTGTTATTTAGGTGAACATTTGCCAATGATACTTGAACTTGCTTCATAAATAATATTTATTTAAATAAAGCATTTTTTCTCCTCTGTGGACAGAAGTGTTGGCGCCAGGAATTTTCAAAATGGGATCCCAGGGACCCCATCAAGTCATAAAAATGGGTTGCCACAGTAAATTTTTGGGGTCCCACTTTTTTTGTAAGCGTTTTGAAAAAAAAAAAAAAAAAAAAAAAAGATAAACGTATGCATTGTCCTTCTATATCTCACATCATATATTGTGTTTTGGAAAAAAGTTGTCATAAACATTACTTAATTCATTAAAAGAAATACAAACCCCGTTTCCATTTGAGTTGGGAAATTGTGTTCGATGTAAATATAAACAGAATTCAATGATTTGCAAATCCTTTTCAACCCATATTCAGTTGAATATGCTACAAAGACAACATATTTGATGTTCAAACTGATAAACTTAGTTTTTTTTTTTGCAAATAATCATCAACTTTAGAATTTGATGCCAGCAACACGTGACAAAAAAGTTGGAAAAAGTGGCAATAAATACTGATAAAGTTGAGGAATGCTCATCAAACACTTATTTGGCGCCTCCCACAGGTGTGCAGGCTAATTGGGAACAGGTGGGTGCCATGATTGGGTATAAAAACAGCTTCCCAAAAAATGCTCAGTCATTCACAAGAAAGGATGGGGCGAGGTAAACCCCTTTGTCCACAACTGCGTGAGCAAATAGTCAAACAGTTTAAAAACAACCTTTCTCAAAGTGCAATTGCAAGAAATTTAGGGATTTCAACATCTATGCTCCATAATATCATCAAAAGGTTCAGAGAATCTGGAGAAATCACTGCACGTAAGCGGCATGGCCAGAAACCAACATTGAATGACCGTGACCTTCCATCCCTCAGACGGTACTGTATCAAAAACCGACATCAATCTCTAAAGGATATCACCACATGGGCTCAGGAACACTTCAGAAAACCACTGTCACTAAATACAGTTTGTCGCTACATCTGTAAGTGCAAGTTAAAGCTCTACTATGCAAAGCGAAAGCCATTTATCAACAACATCCAGAAATGCCGCCGGCTTCTCTGGGCCTGAGATCATCTAAGATGGACTGATGCAAAGTGGGAAAGTGTTCTGTGGTCTGACGAGTCCACATTTCAAATTGTTTTTGGAAATATTTGACATTGTGTCATCCGGACCAAAGGGAAAGTGAACCATCCAGACTGTTATCGACACAAAGAATTCCACTTTCAAAGCGTCAACAATTAGTTTTCTCAGTTCCCAAACGTTTATTGAGTGTTGTTAAAAGAAAAGGTGATGTAACACAGTGGTGAACATGCCCTTTCCCAACTACTTTGGCACGTGTTGCAGCCATGAAATTATAAGTTAATTATTATTTGCAAAAAAAAAATACAGTTAATGAGTTTGAACATCAAATATGTTGTCTTTGTAGCATATTCAACTGAATATGGGTTGAAAAGGATTTGCAAATAAATGGGTTGTACTTGTATAGCGCTTTTCTACCTTCAAGGTACTCAAAGCGCTTTGACACTACTTCCACATTTACCCATTCACACACACATTCACACACTGATGGAAGGAGCTGCCATGCAAGGCGCCAACCAGCACCCATCAGGAGCAAGGGTGAAGTGTCTTGCTCAGGACACAACGGACGTGACGAGGTTGGTTCTAGGTGGGATTTGAACCAGTGACCCTCGGGTTGCGCACGGCCACTCTGCCACTGCGCCACGCCGTCCCATTGTATTCTGTTTATATTTACATCTAACACAATTTCCCAACTCATATGGAAACAGGGTTTGTACTGCTCAACAAGCTGCACACTGACTACTCTAAAGTATAACCAAGTTTCCTTTGTTTATGGTCATAAAAGTGAGGGATGCATCCAAGTGCAACAAAAACAGCGAGAGACTTCGATCATAAATATGACCTTTTTCCACTTGCTCAGCATAAATGGTTTTGACCAATAACATGAAGTGCATGTGGTTGACCACAAACATTCTGTCTCACACACACACACACACACACACACACGCACACACGCACACACGCACTTGTATTTGTTACCTTCTTGAGGCCTCTGAAAAAATTAAGAAAAACTTTGAATTTTGACATTATTATAAGTTGTTATTTTAGGTCAAAATTTGGCAAGAAAAACTGAACATTTGTGTAATATTATGATAAAAGTTGAAATTTTACTCAATAACAGTCACAATTTTACAAGAAAAGCTTAATATTTTGGCAGTTTTAAGAAAAGTCATAATTTTACTCGACTCAAGTCACAACTTTATAAGAAAACATTAAAATGTTGGCAATATTATGAAAATAATAATAATGATAATAATCATAAGGATAGGTTGAAAGGGACATGCGGTAGGAAATGGATGGATGGATGTAATTTTACTCGGCAAAATATTACAAATGTCATAATTTTACTCCAAAAAATTCACTATTTTACAAGAACAACAAAACAATTTGCATTATTGTGATAAAAGTCAGACATTTATGACAAATGTCACCATTTTGCTTTAAAGAGTAATAATTTTACTAGAAAACTTAACAATTTTAATAGAAACAATTGCAATATTAATGAGAGAATAGGAAATATGTTTCCAAATGTTATAATAAAAATACAGAGATATTTATTCATTTATTTTTAATACATTTTGGTCAAAGGGGGCACATTTACATTTCCTACACACACTTATTATTACATATTTTAGCCAGAGGGGGAGAACTTCAATTTTTTTTTTTTACAGACTTATTTCATATGTTGACCCGAAGGGGAGCACTTTTAAAAGCGACACACAGTCAATTTGAAAAATCCCTCCTTTATGGGACCACCCTCATTTAGATAGATGTCACCAAATGAGACATTCTCTATTAGATGCAATGTTATTGGGACCGCCCTGCGATGAGGTGGCGACTTGTCCAGGGTGTACCCCGCAGTCCGCCCGATTGTAGCTGAGATAGGCGCCAGCGCCCCCCCCCCCCGAAAACCCCAAAAGGGAATAAGCGGTAGAAAATAGATGGGTTATTGGGACCATCATTTATGTCATCACTTCTTCACACCTCCTCATATGGAAGATACTTTTCCTTCTTCATGTCTCAAGAAGGATAGAAATACAATTTGCATTATTCCTTCTTCATGTCTCAAGAAGGATAGAAATACAAGAAAACACACACACACACACACACACACACACACACACACACACACACAAACACACACACACACACACACACACACACTGCAGACTCTGAGGTCTGAAAGAGACTGGACTCCTGCAAACAATTTACCATTTCACAAAGAAAGAAGACAGTTTGAAGAGTTCTGTTATTCTGGAAGAAAACACTTCATGGTCACAAAGTTGTTCTCCCTGAAGGCAACACGGTGGACCTTCAAAGAGATTCCAAGCTTTGAGACTGCGTTCAGGATTTGCCACACGGGGTTTACTCATCAGTACAGTACAAGTCTTACGAGTCCCTCCGCCTCAAAGATTTGCTTACTGAAGTATTTCACATAATCAAAGCTCCATTTTCTACTGCTCATCAAAAAAAAATTCACTTTCTTCACCAGCCGGCCCACCTCCAAGTCAGACTGGGCATGACAGGAAGTGTGTTTTCACTGCAGTGCCGCCGCAGCTGCATAGCGTTGAAGAGAATTCACCATTGAAGATGTAAGGAAGACCAGCTGAGTAGCAAGATATGATTGACATCTGTGACATCTGTGATTCTCAAACTGTGGTATGCGGGCTCCATCTAGTGCAGGGGTGTCCAGACTTCTTGACTGGGGGGCGAATTGGGCTAAAACAAGTGTGGTCGAGATGCATGTAAAGTAATATATCCTATATATATATATACATAATATATTACTATATAATTATTAATTAATATATAGTTAATAATTTATATATCAATAATGAAATATTAACATTGCAACACATGCTAATATGGCCGGTTTAGTTTACTAAATTGCAATTTTAAATTTTGCACGGACGTCGCGGTATGATGAGGCGTGCGCGTGATGTCACGGATTGTAGAGGACATTTTGTTCCAGCATCGTTCCCAGCTATAAGTCGTCTGTTTTCATCGCAAAATTCCACAGTATTCTGGACACTTGTTGCTGAATCTTTTGCAATTTGTTCAATGAACAATGGAGACATCAAAGAAGAAAGCTGTAGGTGGGAAGCGGTGTATTGCGGCCGCCTTTAGCAACACAAACACAGCCGGTGTTTCATTGTTCACATTCCCGAAAGATGACAGTCAAGCTTTACAATGGAACAGAGATGTCAAGCGAACACGGTTGGATTGGACCACACACACAAAGTACAGTGTATTATGCAGCGATCATTTCGAATCAATCATGGCCACCAACAGCGAGAGCGATTCAGATCGAGAAAGTGACGATTTCCCCATTAATTTGAGCGAGGATGAAAGATTCGTGGATGAGGAAAGTTAAAGTGAAGGACTAGAAAAAAAAGACAAGCGCAGTGGGAGCGATTCAGATGTTATTAGACACATTTACTAGGATAATTCTGGAAAATCCATTATCTGCTTATTGTGTTAATAGTGTTTTAGTGAGATTATATGGTCGTACCTGTACAACCTGAAAGTCGGAGGGGTGTGGCCACGAGTGTGGTGACCGCCAGTGTCTCCGACTAAAGCCATGTTTCCTCTACGAGGCGAAGGCAGCCGGGCTGAGATTTTTTTTTTTCCCCCTCCTCCACGGTGTAAGTATCTGATGGTCGGGGGGCGGCCGGTGGGAGGAGGCAAGAGAGTTCGCAGCTGCATGAGGAACGACGCAAGCTCTCCGCTCATGTCTATGGTAAGAGCCGACTTAATACCACCATTTTTCTCACCGAAACCTGCCGGTTGACATGTAGTAGGGAACCATGTTCGCTTGACATCTCTGTTCCATAGTAAAGCTTCACCGTCATCTTCCGGGAATGTAAACAATGAAACACCGGCTGTTTGTGTTGCTGAAGCCGGCCGCAATACACCGCTTCCCACCTACATCTTTCTTCTTTGACGTCTCCATTATTAATTGGACAAATTGCAAAAGATTCAGCAACACAGATGTCCAGAATACTGTGGAATTATGCGATGAAAGCAGATGATTTATAGCTGGGATCGGTGCTGGATCAAAATGTCTGCGCACGCGTCATCATACAGCGACGTATTCAGCAGGATAAATCGCGCGAAATTTAAAATTGCAATTTAGTAAACTAAAAAGGCCGTCTTGGCATGTGTTGCAATGTTAATATTTCATCATTGATATATAAACTATTAGACTGCGTGGTCGCTAGTAGTGGCTTTCAGTAGGCCGTTAAATAAAACTACCGTCTTGTTGTTAATGAATATTTAGGTGTACTTTGCTACTTTACATTAATATTTTTTTCCTGAGGTGGTAAAAGAGTTTAGGAACCACTTAGTTAGTTTTAAAAAAAGGCTGAATGAAAAAAAAATATGATGGCAGTTAGACCCAAGAACTATTGTTGTCATTATTTCTCCTGGGAGCTTTGACTTGTTTTGCATTTCTCTGCTGCCCTCTAGTGGCCAAACCAAGTAGTGACAGCCTAAAAACGGAGCTAAAAAAGGTAGTAATCAGTCGTCTTTCAGTGCATGAATGAAGCGCGGTCTTTTACTCTGTAAAGACCCTTCTTGTATTAAAGTGATGTTCACAGCTCAGACATTGAACCATGGTCCTTCCTGATGCCTCCGTCACATGATCTGAGCCTGGAAGACAGGCAAGTACGGTTCAAAACCACAACGAAAAGGGGGACAAAAAAGGATTCTCTGGTTCCTCCTTGGTACCGTCGACTCATTCTGAATTTGTTTGGATGTTCATTGGAGTTCACGGTCGTCCCGGTGACGCTACATGATGATCCGCGGTTCCGGCACCGACTCGCTTATGGATTTGTGCGGCAAAACGTTTGCGCCGTTTAGATAGAGCTCGTCGTGGACGATGACGTCCTCCCCCAACACGGTCACGTTCTCCATGCGGACCTGGCGGCACACGGCGAGACGTGAGGACGGGAGGTCGGGTCGCTGAGGGGTCCACCTCCACTCACCCACTGGCCCACGGAGGAGCTCCAGCCCACGATGCAGCTCTCCAGCCAGGAGTGAGAGCGGACTCTGGCCGCCTTCAGCACCGTGCAGCGCTTTATCCTCACGCCGTCTTCCACCACCACGCCGGCGCCGATGGTCACGTTGGGCCCGATGGTGCAGTTCTCGCCGATCTGAGCGGTCGGGTCCTGCGGGAAGAAACGAGCAAGACTGACTTTCGGGCTTAATCTGGTTTTGGATTACGCTTCAAGGAGGGGAACTGACCACCAGAACATTGCCGAGGAAACCGGGCCCCGTGCGCAGCCTCTCTGGGGCGTGTTGCCGTAGCGACTGCAGGTACATGCACATTCCTGTCAGGAAGTCTTTGGGCTGACCGATGTCCATCCAGAAACCTGCAGGCATGGACAAAACGACCAATTGTCTTGTGACCTGCTCAACCTCACGCTCATGTGATTGACAGGAAGTCAGGGGTCATGTGACTGGCAAGTTCCTGGCACATGACATCGCCGATTCAACACTAAGTCACAGAGCTGGAGCCTACTCAAAGACCTAGACCAGTGGTTCTCAAACTTATTTCACCAAGTGTCACCTCAGAAAACACTATAGGCTCAACAAGTACCACCGTTAAAAATACGGTAGTGTGATAGGTCTAAGTACTCATTAAAAACACGGCAGGGGTTTTATTTAACAAGTGTATTGTGGAGGGCGCGTGGTCTACGGGCCTGCCTGTACATTTGATTTTGGACTAAGGATTTTGACTACATAGCAACTAGATGAAGGGTCGGCAACCCACAGGTCTTCCATCTCCTTGAGATTTTTTTTCAACGTGGCATGGAGGAAAAGCACATCTTTTAAAGTAGCAGTAAAGTGGAAAAATATATGCCTCTACATTGAAGCTATTAGCTGGTTTAAGACACCAGAAGACTTCCAAAGTGTGCCAATAAATAGAAATGATCAAAATAGCATCAATCTCGCAGAGATTACCGAGCCATTTTGAGAGTTAATGAGCAAGCCGGTCGCGTGATAGCGTGGCGAAGCGTTAGAAACCACAGATCCCTTCCTCATCAACAACAATGCTAATCAAGCAGACTTTATGAGAGCCAACAACGATTACTTTGGGAAAAATTATTATCCAAAACCTTATATTTTTGAGCCCGAACACAAAGAGGATGAGTAATAAGTTTTAGAAGCCGAATGCTAAAAATACAAAATACAAAACAAATTGTGAAGGTGTATGTAAGCAGCTTCATTCAAGAGGGAGCGGCAGAGACAGAGAGAGCGGGTAGTAGATAAAGTGTCAAACAAGGCATACTTGATCATCAGCCATACAGGTCTCACTGAGGGTGGCCGTATAAACAACTTTAACACTGTTACAAATATGCGCCACACTGTGAACCCACACCAAACAAGAATGACAAACACATTTCGGGAGAACATCCACACCATAACACAACATAAACACAACAGAACAAATACCCAGAATCTCTTGCAACACTGACTCTTCCGGGATGCTACAATAAGTACCCCACCTCAACCCTGATTATGTCATATGAAATATTCCACGTTGAAAAATATTTTTGGTGAAAGACTTTGCATATTTTGTGTGTTTGCCATAATAAAAACATAGTTCTGTTTGACAAAAAAGGGTGGAAAACAAACAAACAAACAAAAAAAACAGGCCAAAAGTTTGGACACACCTTCTCATTTTAATGCGTTTTCTTTATTTTCATGACTATTTATGTTGTAGATTGTCACTGAAGGCATCAAAACTATGACACCTGTGAAGTGAAAACCCTTTCAGGGGACTACCACTTGAAGCTCATGGAGAGAATGCCAAGAGTGTGCAAAACCGTGATCAGAGCAAAGGGTGGCTATTTTGAAGAAACTAGAATATAAAACCTGTGTTCTGTTGTTTGACCTTTTTTGTTAAAGGCCTACTGAAATGAGATGTTCTTATTCAAACGGGGATAGCAGGTCCATTCTATGTGTCATACTTCATCATTTCGCGATATTGCCATATTTTTGCTGAAAGGATTTAGTAGAGAACATCCACGATAAACTTTGCAACTTTTTGGTCGCTAATAAAAAAGCCTTGCCTGTACCGGAAGTAGCAGACGATGTGCGCGTGACATCACGGGTTGTGGAGCTCCTCACATCTGAACATTGTTTATAATCATGGCCACCAGCAGCGAGAGCGATTCAGACCGAGAAAGCGAGGATTTCCCCATTAATTTGAGCGAGGATGAAAGATTCGTGGATGAGGAAAGTGAGAGTGAAGGACTAGAAAAAAACAAAAACTAGACGGCAGAGCGATTCAGATGTTATTAGACAAATTTACTAGGATAATTCTGGAAAATCCCTTATCTGCTTATTGTGTTACTAGTGTTTTAGTGAGATTATATGGTCGTACCTGTACAACCTTAAAGTCGGCGGGGTGTGGCCACGGGTGTGGTGACCGCCAGTGTCTTCGAGGGAAGCCACGTTTCTCCACGAGGCGAAAGCAGTCGTTGGGGCCGGGCTGAGATTCATTTATTTTTTTCCCTCCTCCACGGTGGAAGCATCTGAGGCAAGAGAGTCGCAGCTGCCCCTTTGATAGGTGCAGGAGGAACGACGCAGGCTCTCCGCTCATGTCTACGGTAAGAGCCGACTTATTACCACCATTTTCTCACCGAAACCTGCCGGTTGACATGTGGTCAGGAACCATGTTCGCTTGACCGCTCTGTTCCATAGTAAAGCTTCACCGTCATCTTTCGGGAATGTAAACAATGAAACACCGGCTGTGTTTGTGTTGCTAAAGGCAGCCGCAATACACCGCTTCACACCTACATCTTTCTTCTTTGACGTCTCCATTATTCATTGAACAAATTCCAAAAGATTCAGCAACACAGATGTCCAGAATACTTTGGAATCATGCGATGAAAAGAGACGACTTATAGCTGTGAACGGTGCTGGAACAAAATGTCCTCTACAATGCGTGACGTCACGCGCACGCGTCATCATACCGCGACGTTTTAGTATGATACTTCCGCGCGAAATTTAAAATTGTAATTTAGTAAACTAAACCGGCCATATTGGCATGTGTTCCAATGTTAATATTTCATCATTGATATATAAACTATCAGACTGCGTGGTCGCTAGTAGTGGCTTTCAGTAGGCCTTTAAGTACAGAACTCCACGTGTGTTCATTCATAGTTGTGATGCCTTCAGTGACAATCTATCATGTAAATAGTCATGGAAATAAAGAAAACCATTGAATGAGAAGGTGTACAAACTTTTGGCCTCTACTGTATATCGCAGCAAATCTTATCAATGCGCCGTCTCGTCTGAGTGTCTGATTGCAGGACGTTGTGTGGCTGTGTGAAAGCACACACACTTACAGCAACGCTTTGTTGGGCTCTGTGCAAACAACACAGGCCAATGAATGCCATGTATACTTCTGCGGCCATTTTGTGAGAATGAAAGAGTCGAAAGAGCAAGTCAACATAGTTACCCTGCAGCTCCATAGCGTACAGGTGTCCCTCCTCAGCCATCACAGGAAAAATCTCTTTTTCTATAGATGTTGGCCTGAGCTACATAAACACACACACACACACAGACACAAGTTAGTGTCTGTTTACCAGGTCTACTGTACGCAGGGCAAAGTCCTTCATGGCGTTTTACCCACCTGAATTCTGCCGAGCATGCTGGGATTGAAAATGTAGATGCCGGCGTTGATCTTGTTGGAGACAAAGACCTGAGGCTTCTCCACAAAGCGATGGATCTTGCCGCTGTCCGCCTCAAACACCACCACGCCGTATTTAGACGGCTCCTCCACCCGCGTCACCTACACAGAAAAAACAATTTGAGCGATGGTCGACATGTTTATATGACGGGCTTCTTTCACTTAGACTTAGACAAACTTTACTGATCCACAAGGGAAATTGTTCCACACAGTAGTTCAGTTACAAAGGATGGAAAGAATCATGCACACAAGGGCACAAAAAGAGGGCAAAAACAAAAAGGTATAAAGTACCCTAAAAATGTACCAAGGTAGCAAAATAAAATATAACATATCCGTAATATTTACGTACGGTATAATATATACTGATATATAAAAATATAATATAATAATATAATATAATATATAACAAATCCCAAGGACCCTCTTTTTCGGACCATAGGACGCACCAAATTATAAGGCACATTGCCAATGAGCAGTTCTATTTAGGTCTATTTTGATACAAAAAATACCTTAAAAGGGGTCATATTAGGAACATTTTCAAAGGAACTTATTTTTCAGACCATAGGGCGCACCGGATTATAAGGCGCATTGGCAATGAGCGGGTCTATTTAGGTCTATTTTCATACAAAAACCACCTTTAAAAAGGGGTCATATTAGGAATTTTTGGACAGGAACGTATTTTTTGGACCATAGGGCAGACCGGGTTATAAGACGCATTGCCAATGAGCAGTTCTATTTAGGTCTATTTTCATACAAAAAACACCTTAAAAGGGGTCATATTAGGATTTTTTTCACAGGAATTTATTTTTCAGACCGTAGGGCAGACGGGATTATAAGGCGCACTGCCAATTAGAAGTTCTATTTAGGTCTATTTTCATACAAAAAGCGCATCAAAAGGGGTCATTTTATGAATTTTTTCACAGGAACATATTTTTCGGACCGTAGGGCAGACGGGATTATAAAAGGCATTGCCAATTAGAAGTTCTATTTAGGTCTATTTTCATACAAAAAGTGCATTAAAATGGGTCATATTAGGAATTTTTTCACAGGAACATATTTTTCAGACCATAGGGCGCACCGGGCTATAAGGCACATTGCCAATTAGCAGTTCTATTTAAGTCTATTTTAATTCAAAAAGCGCATTAAGAGAGGTCATACTATGAATTTTTTCACAGGAACATATTTTTGGACCATAGGGCGCACCAAATTATAAGACGCATTGCCAATGAGCGGGTCTATTTAGGTCTATTTTCATACAAAAAGCGCATTAAAAGGGGTCATATTATGAATTTTTTCACAGGAACATATTTTTCAGACCATAGGGCAGACCGGATTATAAAACGCATTGCCAATGAGCGGGTCTATTTAGGTCTATTTTCATATCAAAAGCGCATTAAAAGGGGTCATATTAGGAATTTTTTCACAGGAACATATTTTTCAGACCATAGGGCAGAAGGGATTATAAGGCGGATTGCCAATGAGCGGGTCTATTTAGGTCTATTTTCATCCAAAAAGCCCATAAAAAGGGGTCATATTAGGAATTTTTTCACAGGAACTTATTTTTCAGACCATAGGGCAGACCGGATTATAAGGCGCATTGCCAATGAGCGGGTCTATTTAGGTCTATTTTCATACAAAAAGCGCATTAAAAGGGGTCGTATTATGAATTTTTTCACAGGAACATATTTTTCAGACCATAGGGCGCACGGGATTATAAGACGCATTGCCAATGAGCGGGTCTATTTAGGTCTATTTTCATACCAAAAGCGCATTAAAAGGGGTCATATTAGGAAAATTTTCACAGGAACGTATTTTTCGGACCGTAGGGCAGACGGGATTATAAGGCGCATTGCCAATGAGCGGGTCTATTTAGGTCTATTTTCATACAAAAACCACCTTGAAAGGGGTCATATTAGGAATTTTTTCACAGGAACGTATTTTTCGGACCATAGGGCGCACCGGATTATAAGGCACATTGCCAATGAGCGGGTCTATTTAGGTTTATTTTCATACAAAAAGCGCATTAAAAAGGGGTCATATTATGAATTTTTGGACAGGAACATATTTTTTGGACCATAGGGCAGACCGGATTATAAAACGCATTGCCAATGAGCAGTTCTATTTAGGTCTATTTTCATCCAAAAAGCCCATAAAAAGGGGTCATATTAGGAAAATTTTCACAGGAACGTATTTTTCGGACCGTAGGGCAGACGGGATTATAAGGCGGATTGCCAATGAGCGGGTCTATTTAGGTCTATTTTCATACAAAAAGCGCATTAAAAGGGGTCATATTAGGAATTTTTTCACAGGAACATATTTTTCGGACCATAGGGCGCACTGAATTATAAGTCGCATTGCCAATGAGCGGGTCTATTTAGGTCTATTTTCATACAAAAACCACCTTGAAAGGGGTCATATTAGGAATTTTTTCACAGGAACGTATTTTTCGGACCATAGGGCGCACCGGATTATAAGGCACATTGCCAATGAGCGGGTTTATTTAGGTCTATTTTCATACAAAAAGCGCATTCAAATGGGTCGTATTATGATTTTTTTCACAGAAACATATTTTAGGACCATAGAGCGCACCGGGTTATAAGGCGCATTGCCAATGAGCAGTTCTATTTAAGTATATTTTGATACAAAAGCCCATTAAAAGGGGTCATATTAAGAACATTTTCACAGGAACGTATTTTTCGGACCGTAGGGCAGACGGGATTATAAGACGCATTGCCAATGAGCGGGTCTATTTAGGTCTATTTTCATACAAAAAGCGCATTAAAATGGGTCATATTATGAATTTTTGGACAGGAACGGATTTTTGGACCATACGGCACACCGAATTATAAGTCGCATTGCCAATGAGCGGGTCTATTTAGGTCAATTTTCATACAAAAAACACCTTAAAAGGGGTCATATTAGGAATTTTTTCACAGGAACTTATTTTTCAGACCATAGGGCAGACCGGATTATAAGGCGCATTGCCAATGAGCAGTTCTATTTAGGTCTATTATCATACAAAAAGCCCATAAAAAGGGGTCATATTATGAATTTTTGGACAGGAACATATTTTTCGGACCATAGGGCAGACGGGATTATAAGACGCATTGCCAATGAGCGGGTCTATTTAGGTCTATTTTCATACAAAAAACACCTTAAAAGGGGTCATATTATGAATTTTTTCACAGGAACATATTTTTTGGACCATAGGGCGCACCGAATTATAAGGCACATTGCCAATGAGCGGGTCTATTTTCATACAAAAAGCACCTAAAAGGGGTCATATTATGAATTTTTGGACAGGAATGTATTTTTCTGACCATAGGGCGCACCGGATTATAAAACGCATTTCCAATGAGCGGGTCTATTTAGGTCTATTTTCATACAAAAAGCGCATTAAAAAGGGGTCATATTATGAATTTTTGGACAGGAACGTATTTTTTGGACCATAGGGCGCACCGGGTTATAAGACGCATTGCCAATGAGCGGGTCTATTTTCATACAAAAAGCACCTAAAAGGGGTCATATTATGATTTTTTTCACAGGAACATATTTTTCGGACCATAGGGCGCACCGAATTATAAGACGCATTGCCAATGAGCGGGTCTATTTTCATTAAAAAAGCACCTAAAAGGGGTCATATTATGAATTTTTGGACAGGAACGTATTTTTTGGACCATAGGGCGCACCGAATTATAAGACGCATTGCCAATGAGCGGGTCTATTTAGGTCTATTTTCATACAAAAAAAACCTTAAAAGGGGTCATATTATGAATTTTTTCACAGGAACATATTTTTGGACCATAGGGCGCACCGAATTATAAGACGCATTGCCAATGAGCGGGTCTATTTAGGTCTATTTTCATACAAAAAGCACCTAAAAGGGGTCATATTATGAATTTTTGGACAGGAACGTATTTTTTGGACCATAGGGCGCACCGAATTATAAGACCCATTGCCAATGAGCGGGTCTATTTAGGTCTATTTTCATACAAAAACCACCTTCAAAGGGGTCATATAAGGAATTTTTTCACAGGAACTTATTTTTCAGACCATAGGGCAGACCGAATTATAAGGCGCATTGCCAATGAGCGGGTCTATTTAGGTTTATTTTCATACAAAAAGCGCATTAAAATGGGTCATATTATGAAATTTTTCTACATTTAAAAGACTTCCTTGTGGTCTACATAACATGTAATGGTGGTTCTTTGGTCTCAATGTTGCATGGATTATGTTTTAAAAAAACATCTGACCGTCTCTTCAGAAAACGCCGTTTTGTAGGCAGACTTCTTCACGTGCCTCCACTTTGACAGCGTCTTCTCCCCATCATCTTTGCTGTACATGTAGTTTTTTAGCGCTTCCATCGTGAGACAGGATAATTCGCGCGAAATTTAAAATTGCAATTTAGTAAACTAAAAAGGCCGTATTGGCATGTGTTGCAATGTTAATATTTCATCATTAATATATAAACTATCAGACTGCGTGGTCGCTAGTAGTGGCTTTCAGTCGGCCTAAAAAATGTGCCTTATTTTCTGAAAAATAAAGGCCAGAGAAATAACTCTCACCACGATGGTGCCCTCTTGGCCGTGGTTTCGGTGGAACTGCAGGAGGTCTTGGAAGGGAAAGTCGCAGATGACGTCCGAGTTGAGGACGAAGAAGGGCTCGTTGTCGACTTCCAACAGCTGTCGAGCCAACGCCAGCGGACCCGCTGTTCCAAGAGGGTGAGGAGACGCGCGCTAATTAATATTTTATCTATAAACTGATTATAGTCTGTAGTCATAAAATCAAAGGAATCTCACGTACTTTTGACCATCAACATCATCACCAGAGAATCCAAACTCACCCGTTCCAAGAGGCTCGGTCTCATGTGAAAGAGAGATACGGATGCCAAGCTGAGGAGAAACAAAAAGAGAGTTTAAAGTACTTTTTACTGCTTTTTGATGTCACTTTATGAGTTTGTCTGGTGTATACACTAAGGCAGGGGTGTCAAACTCAAATACAGAGTGGGCCAAAATCTAAAACTGAAAAAAGCCGTGGGCCAAGGTTGAACAAATTAACCTTTTAATAGGGACCCAAACAAGTTTTGCATTGAATATTAAACAAGCAAGGCTTATATAACTTTATAGTCACATGCAAAATTATAATGATAATGATTAAAAAATATCAATGGCATATCAAATAAAATTTAAATAAAAATTGGGGGGAGCGGGGTTTGGTGGTAGCAGGGGTGTATATTGTAGCGTCCCGGAAGAGTTAGTGCTGCAAGGGCTTCCGGGTATTTCTTCTGTTGAGTTTATGTTGTGCTACGGTGCGGATGTTCTCCCGAAATGTGTTTGTCATATTTGTTTGGTGTGGCTTCACAGTTTGGCGCATATTTGTAAAAAGTGTTAAAGTTGTTTATACGGCCACCCTCAGTGTGACCCTTATGGCTGTTGATCAAGTATGCCTTGCGTTCACTTGTGTGAGTTAAAGCCGCATATATTATGTGACTGGGCCGGCACGTTGTTTGTATGGCGGAAAAGTGGACGTGACGACAGGCTGTAGAGGACGCTATAGGCAGTGCCTTCAAGGCACGCCCCCAATATTGTTGTCCGGATAGGAAATCGGGGGAAATTCCGAAGAATGGTTGCCCCGGGAGATTTTCAGGAGGGGCACTGAACTTTGGGAGTCTCCCGGGAAAATCGTGAGGGTTGGAAAGTACGAGTATCAGCGGTGAATGCAGTGTTACAGAGGCATCGCCGCTGTATAACACCGGCGGGCCAGCTCTAATCTTAATTTGATATTACCTCAAGGGCCACATTAAATTACACGGCGGGCCAAATTTGGCCCGCGGGCCAAATTTGGCCCGCGGGCCAGAGTTTGACACCCATGCACTAAGTGGTGCCGCTTACGAATAATTTGTGTCAACCCCGATCCTTTCATTTCACTGGCAAAGCCCACTTTTCATTGACGATTAGCTCTTATTTACTGACTCCAGTAACAAGCAGATTGTAATCAGCGTGATAAGTTTAGTTGTCCTACTCTCTGCTCCTGGATCTTCATCTCTCTCTCCAGCAGCTCGGACATGTAGCTCACCGCCAAGACCACGTGGTCAACCCCAGCCTGGACACACGCATATGGAGGATTATGAAAAGAATAACATGCTCGCCGGTCACGCCTCAAGGAGACAAAGAGCGACGGCGCTCGCCGTACCTTGACCAGCGCCTCCACCTGGTGGAGCAGGATGGGCTTGTTGCAGAAGTCCACCAGAGGCTTGGGGACACTCAGGGTGAGCGGTCGCAGGCGCGTACCGTAACCTCCGACTAAAATCAAAGCCTTCATGCTAGCTGTCTCTATCGACCGTTACCGGGGCAACCTGGGCTCATCAATGAAGACTCTGGAAATGACCTAAGGTGGCAAGAGGAGAGTCACTGAGGCAACTTGTCAGGCCGATAAAAGGACAACACATATCAATTTTTAAAAAATGTGTTATATATATACATATATATATATATTTTTATATAATATATATAGACATTTATACATACATACACATATGTAAATATATGTGTGTATATATAAATGTATATATATACATATATATATACATATATATATACACACACACACTATACATTAATAGATAGATAGATAGATAGATAGATAGATAGATAAGATAGATAGATAGATAGATAGATAGATAGATAGATAGATAGATAGATAGATAGATAGATAGATAGATAGATAGATAGATAGATAGATAGATAGATAGATAGATAGATAGATAGATAGATAGATAGATAGTACTTTATTGATTCCTTCAGGAGAGTTCCTTCAGGAAAATTAAAATTCCAGCAGCAGTGTACAGAGTTGAGATCAATTTTTAAAAAAGTAAATAATGGGGGTTTAAAAGGAAACAAAATAGAAAAATATTACAAAAAGAATAAAAACAATGGGAATAACAATATAACAGTAAAATAAGAATATAACAAGACAAAGTAGGCAGTAGTGACCATGTTATGAAAATGTATTGCACTGTTAATGTTAATATATATATATATATATATATACACACACACATACATACATACATACATACATATATGTACATACATATATATACATATAACTATATATATACACACACATACATACATACATACATACATACATACATATATATATATATATATATATATATATATATAAACATACATACATATATATTGTACAAAACACAAAACCAGTGAAGTTGGTCATTCGTAAATAAAAACAGAATACAATGATTTTGAAATCATTTTCAACTTCTTTCAGTTAAATAAACTGCAAATACAAAATAATTGATGTTCGAACTGAGAATCTTATTCTTTTTTGTGTGCAAATAATCATTAATTTAGAATTTAATGACAGCAACACATTGCAAAAATGTTGGCACAGCGGCATTTTTACCAATGTTTTACATGGCCTTTCCTTTTAACAACACTCAATAAACGTTTGAGAACTAAGGAGACACATTTTTGAAGCTTTTCTGGTGGAATTCTTTCCCATTCTTGCTTGATGTACAGCTTAAGTTGTTCAACAGTCCGGGGTCTCCATTGTCGTATTTTACGCTTCATAATGCACCACACATTTTCAGTGGGAGACAGGTCTGGACTACAGGCAGGCCAGTCTAGTACCCGCATTCTTTTACTATGAAGCCACGTTGTTTTAACATGTGGCTTGGCATTGTCTTGCTGAAATAAGCAGGGGCGTCCATGATAATGTTGCTTGGATGACAGCATATGTTGCTCTAAAACCTGTATGTATTTTCAGCATTAATGGTGCCTTCACAGATGTGTAAGTTACCCATGCCTTGGGCACTAATGCACCCCCATACCATCACAGATGCTGGCTTTGGAACTTTGCGCTTATAACAACCCGGATGGTTCTTTTCCTCTTTGTTCCGGAGGACACCACGTCCACAGTTCTCAAAAACAATTTGAAATGTGGACTCGTCAGACCACAGAACACTTTTACACTTTGATTCAGTCCATCCTAGAAGAGCTCGGGCCCAGCGAAGCCGGCGGCGTTTCTGGGTGTTGTTGATAAATGGCTTTCGCTTTGCATAGTAGAGTTTTAGCTTGCACTTACAGATGTAGCGACCGACTGTGACACGAACTACGTAAACATCCTGGCAGTAAACCTGCAGAAAATAGTTGTTTATGTTTACGTTTTTCTCATTTTGCTACACTTTAGCAATGATTTAATACATTATTTATTTTTTTCACCTTGATTTAAAGAGGTAATTGTAAAATGTTTGTGATTTTATAATTGTGTTTTTATTGACAGTGTTTTCCATGGTTGTGTTGACACTTCCTTTCCACCTTGATAGCTGAGGGGATTATAATCAGAGAACACATTTGAAATACAAATGTTGACATACAAAACCCGTTTCCATATGAGTTGGGAAATTGTGTTAGATGTAAATATAAACAGAATACAATGATTTGCAAATCATTTTCAACCCATATTCAGTTGAATATGCTACAAAGACAACATATTTGATGTTAAATCTGATGAACATTTTTTTTTTGCAAATAATCATTAACTTTAGAATTATATGCCAGCAACACATGACAAAGAAGTTGGGAAAGGTGGCAATAAATACTGATAAAGTTGAGGAATGCTAATCAAAAACTTATTTGGAACATCCCATAGGTGTGCAGGCTAATTGGGAACAGGTGGGTGCCATGATTGGGTATAAAAGCAGCTTCCATGAAATGCTAAGTAATTCACAAACAAGGATGGGGTGAGGGTCACCACTCTGTAAGCAAATTGTCGAACAGTTTTAGAACAACATTTCTCAACGAGGTATTGCAAGGAATTTAGGGATTTTACCATCTACGGTCTGTAAAATCATCAAAAGGTTCAAAGAATCCGGGGAAATAACTGCACGTAAGCGATGATATTACGGACCTTTGATCACTCAGGCGGTACTGCATCAAACACCGACATCAGTGTGTAAAGGATATCATCACATGGGCTCAGGAACACTTCAGAAAACCACTGTCAGTAGCTACAGTTGGTCGCTACATCTGTAAGTGCAAGTTAAAACTCTACTATGCAAAGCCAAACCCATTTATCAACAATATCCTGAAACGCCGCCGGCTTGGCTGGGCCTGAGCTCACCTAAGATGGACTGATGCAAAGTGGAAAGGTGGTCTGTGGTCTGACGAGTCCACATTTCAAATTATATTTGGAAACTGTGGACGTGGTGTGCTCCAGAACGAAGAGGAAAATAACCATTCGGATTGTTATAGATGCAAAGTTCAAAAGCCAGCAGCATCTGTGATGGTATGGGGGTGCATTAGTGCCCAAGGCATGGGTAACTTACACATCTGTGAGGCCACCATTAATGCTGAAAGGTCCATACAGGTTTTGGAGCAACATATGTTGTCATCCAAGCAACGTTATCATGGACGCCCCTGCTTATTTCAGCAAAACAAGTGTTACAACAGCGTGGCTTCGTAAAAAAAGAGTGCGGGTACTTTCCTGGCCCGCCTGCAGTCCAGACCTGTCTCCCATGGAAAATGTGTGGCGCATTATGAAGCGTAAAATACGACAGCGGAGACTGTTGAACGACTGAAGCTCTACATAAAACAAAAATGGGAAAGAATTCCACTTTCAAAGCTTCAACAATTAGTTTCCTCTGTTCCCAAACGTTTATTGAGTGTTGTTAAAAGAAAAGGTGATGTAACACAGTGGTGAACATGCCCTTTCCCAACTACTTTGGCACATGTTGCAGGCATGAAATTCTAAGTTAATTATTATTTGCATTCAAAATTTAAGTTTATGAGTTTGAACATCAAATATCTTGTCTTTGTAGCATATTCAACTGAATATGGGTTGAAAAGGATTTGCAAGTCATTATATTCCGTTTATATTTACATCTAACACAATTTCCCAACTCATATGGAAACGGGGTTTGTATTTTGCCACAAACAGACTGGGATGGATGCTAGAAATACAAAGAACATTTACTTTTGGAACAACCAGGTAACCATAAGTAAATGGATGGATGGATGAAAATTATAAATAAATATTTCCATGTTTAAATCCGGACTGTAGTTGTTCGAAGAGTCCATTCAAAGAATGATGACAGAGGGGAGTTCATGTTAGCTAAAGTGGCTAACAAGTTATAATGAACTATGAATATAATCTCTCACTGGTGCTCTTGCTTGCCGATTTAAAATTTGCTGGAAAAAATGTTTTTAAACTCACGTTGCTGCGGTCCTTGGCTGTTCTCTCTGGTTAGTGACACGTAAGATGCTTCAAATTCCAGGTTGTTGTTTAGTTTCCGGTTTGACCGCTCAGTGTCAAGTTAAAGTCATTCAACCTGTTTATGCGGTATGAATTTACTAAATAAAATTACAATGTTGCTTGCGCAACGACGGTACAACAGGATAACAACACATGCACACACTTAAAATAATAACAACAACATAAACTTTTAAATTACTTCTCACTAATACATTTAGAAAGTGTTCACCTGTGGCACAAATACAGAACTTCCGGTTAGGCTTGATTAAACATGTTGTACTTTACAATGACGTCACTAACGTCACTCGATGGTACCCACCGGCTTCGTAAGAATTGTAAATTAATATTTGGTCACAGCAACCCAAAATGATTAACTTATTTAATTGTATTAATTTTGTAGGGTAAAAGTGGACCAAAACCGTCATACGTGGGTAGTAAACTGTAATTAAGTCTATGTTCACACCCCTCTACAATGGCACGAATGGTACAGTCTGGCTCCGCCTCTTCCCTACTTCTGACCAATGGGAGAAAAACAGCGTGGCGACGAGAGCCTTGTTCTGAAAAAATGCAGCCAGTTGCGTCATCACATAGTTGGAATGTGCGGATTTGGATGATTTTTTTTTTTTTAGAAAATAGGTTCCGGAACAAGTGCTTTTGTAGCTTTGATTAATTTTAATTTACGAGCGTGTCAAAATACTTACTGTTGACATTCATTCTGTCACAACTATTTTCACAGAGCACCCCAGAAAACACTTGACAATAGCATAGTCGGCCTAAGTATTCATTAAAAACAAGGCAGAGGTTTTACTCAACGAGTACATTTATTATTTTTGGCCACTTTAGCACTACACAGTCTGTGTTTGAAAGAGAAAAAATAAAACACTGTACTTTAACCAATTGTTTATTTGGTGTACCAGTTTGAGATTCAGTGGTATAGTGCATTTTAAGTTAATCAAAGTTTATACCACTGGTTTTGTTTTGGATTCTGGTATGTAAAATAATGCTACAAATTACCACAATATATCAATCAATCAATCAATGTTTATTTATATAGCCCTAAATCACTAGTGTCTCAAAGGGCTGCACAAACCACAACGACATCAGGGCAAGGAAAACTCACCCCAGTGGGACGTCGGTGACACTGACAATGATGACTATGAGAAACCTTGGAGAGGACCCCCCCTCCAATCCAATCCACTTTATTTATATAGCACATTTAAACAACAATAACGTTTCCAAAGTGCTGCACAGGCTTGTTAAAAACAATATTAAAAAAAAAACATTATGCTCCACCAATGACTGAATAAAAACAAAAAATAAATATAAAACCAATAAAAACAATATAAAAACAAATATGATTAAAAACTATTTTAAAGGGTAAAATCAATTAAAACACCAGGTTATATATATATATATTTATATATATATATTTATATAAATATATATATATATATTTTTAACCGAACGAGTGCACATGCTAGCAGCAACCGGGCTAGGACAACATGTAAAAGCCAGAGCTGTAAGACCCTCCTGCCTCGTTAAGATCTCCCGTTTGGGAACACTTTTGCTGCGCGATACAACAAAGGAGGACGGAGGTTTGCCGATATTGTTCAGCGGCTGCTTCTGACAACATGTCAACCATGCGTTGCACCTTTCCCGCTTCCGGCTCCCAGACCGTAGTCGAGGAGCGCAGGGGAGACACTCCTCCAGGGCTGATGTGGGTCTCCACAGCTCCGGACTCCAGGGTAAATGAAGAGTCCGGCGATTAGTTGCAAATCGTGGCTTTATTGAAGTCTCGCACACAGCCACTCATGCTACGCTCCATCACCTTGCTCGCCCACACACTCACTGACGTCACTCACCTAACATGCTGTCACATATTAAAGGGCCACACACACACATACATTACTCTCATAACACATTTGAAGCGTCACCACCGCATTCAAGCAGCCTCTCCTCGGCAAAGTCAGGCAGGGCTTAGGCAATAACTAATGTTTTTATAGCAGAAGATTTAAGTCCATATTGCATTAAAAACTAGATTTTGACCCACTTCTATGGTGGAAGAGCAATGAGCCCATATATCCTCTTACTGCCATGTTAGCCAGGCTAATAAAAGTCTCAATCAATCAATCAAAAAAAGTACTATATATTGTTAAGAAACCATTCTGGGACGGCGTGGCGCAGTGGAGGAGTGGCCGTGCGCAACCCGAGGGCCCCTGGTTCAAATCCCACCTAGTACCAACCCCGTCACGTCCGTTGTGTCCTGAGCAAGACACTTCACCCTTGCTCCTGATGGGTGCTGGTTGGCGCCTTGCATGGCAGCTCCCTCCATCAGTGTGTGTGAATGGGTAAATGTGGAAGTAATGTCAAAGCGCTTTGAGTACCTTGAAGGTAGAAAAGCGCTATACGAGTACAACCCATTTATCATTTATTTATCATTTATCTTATTTAGTTTTTATTTTATACATGTTGACTACATTTACCCTGGCAATGGACCCTGTGTGTATATTTATGTTATGCCATTGTTTACAAATTTGGTAAATAAATAACCAACAAAATTTATATTTTGTTTTCTTACTGTACCGAAAATGAACCGAACCGTGACCTCTAAACCGAGGTACGTACCGAACCGAAATGTTTGTGTACCGTTACACCCCTACTATTTACACATCGTGCCAACTTCACTGGTTTTGGGTTTTGTACCATAATTACTGTTGTTTTGTTTTTGTTTGAACTTTAGCATTGATGCTAAAGTATGCTTCCAGAAGCCCGGCAGCCTGTAACCACATTGACAAGACTGTTTGTTACAATAATTGTTTCTAAATGATCACAAAAAACTTTGTATTAGACTGTGTTCCTGACAAGAAGACAAAAGGCTGAAACCTACCAAGAAGAATGCTTGTAAAACTCCACTGGGACTACAAAGCGGACAGATGGCAGGATCTGCCCAACTTCCAGAGGAACTATTTTTGAAGTATTTTACAAACTCTCTTTGAACTATTTTATGGAACTCTTTTTGAATTATTTGACGAACTCTCTTTGAACTGTTCGGTAACCGAAGGCAAAGCTGTTTCCGAACAACTAGAATCAGGAAACAGCTGTGGGTAGGAGCGGGGAGAAAGTCAAATAAAGGAGGAGTACAATCTTGGGGCAGAGCGTGGTGCAGGACTGTACAGAGAGTACAGTGGCCATGTCTCTCCTCAGATCTGAGCCCAAATTTAATTCTGTCTCTGATTAATAGATGTCATCAGTGTTTGAACCTGACACTGTTACTCTATTAGAAGTGGTTAGTCCAACAGTTTGTAAACAAAAAAAGCCACACTTGTGCAGACTTAAAAGTGGTACTTGGGGACATTTATTTCAAATAAGGGACCAGCGAGTAACACTTGGTTGATGTCAAAACAAACTAATGATTCGTTGCGATCTATTTCATTGAGAATTGGGTCTAATCTATAAATAAACGCTGAATATCAGTGATTAAAATAACTTTAAATAAAAACTTGGGACATTGAAGCTCTTTAAATAAGATAATTTAGTTGCTCAAATGTGACTTGGGCCCATTTACCGTATTTCCTTGAATTGCCGCCGGGTATATAGTATGAGTTTGCCCAGAATTACTGCCGGGTCAAACTTGTTTCGCAAAATATTTTTTTTATTAGCATATGCCTAGAATTTCCACCGGGTCAAACTCGTCACGTCACGAGTGACACTTCACCTGTCATCATTTTCAAAATGGAGGAGGCTGATTTCAATCATTTGAAATCGCATAAAGGGAAGAAGATTAAGAGCTATTCAGTAGGATTTAAGGTCCAAGCTATTGAATATGCTAAAAAGAACAGTAAGCAGTTATGTTTTATTAACATACCGTAGCTGCGTGTGTCAAATATGAGTCATTAAATGCCTCCCGCCTCCTGGTGGTAGAGGGCGCTAGTGATCCTTCTTGCGACTACTCGGCTGCAGAAGAAGTGACAACAAGCACCAAGAGTGACTACCCATCGTTTATTTTTTCCTCTCGCTTGCACTTTTAACATGGAGGATTACATATCCAAAATAAAACAGTTTTCTAAACTGGACTTTCAATCGAAGCAGGAGGTAATAAAGGAAGATCTCCATCGAGACAGAGAGACTTTTAAAACTGAAGAAAGATAAGGAAGACTTCTATAAACAAGTTACCGATGCTTTTGATCAGAAGGAGCTGAGCATGGACTTCATTTATAAGTAAAGGTAAGATCATAATAATGTTTTTTTTAATTTATTAAATGTGCTTTTCATGATGGTATCCTTACATCACACTCAAATTTTTAAGCGCAGGCCTAAATTTACCGCATGCCTTTGGTAAGCGCCGGAGTGAGAAGAGGTTTGAAAATAATTAGCGCCCCGGCGGCAATTGAAGGAAACACGGTAGGTGTTGTGTTTGACCGGGCGCTCACAGGTCAGGGGTTCCAGCGCAGGTCGCAGACCAGCGCGATGTGGTCAGACGGGTGTGCCACGCTGGGCAGAGCCGTGTGAGTGGTCACCTCCTCGTGACTGGGCAGAGGGATCACCTGCTCCACCTGCATCCTCTCCGGCTGGATGAAGATGTAGTCCAGGCAGCCTTGGAAGCCGCCCACGTAGTTGGTGTAAGCCAGCGGGCCGCAGGCACTCAGCAAGGGGGGCAACGTGGAGGGCAGCTCCATTGGGCACGACTCCTCCGGACCCGAGCTGCTCCAGTCCGAGTGCTGCTGGGGGACCGTGGCCTCAGTGACCAGCTGGAGCACACCTGAGGCGGGACAACAGGTGCGACAATGTAATAACAAGCTGCACTGTAGGAGTTTGTATTCACATTGCTTCACTTATTCCACATTTTGTTTTGTAAGCCTTAGTACAAAATGGTTTTGTCCTCAAAATTCTACACACAATACCCCATAATGACGATGGGAAAATATTAGCCAGAAGTCATGTTTGGAGGCAACCAGGCACCGCTCATCACCAGGCAGTTGCCTTTATTTTTAAGTTATCGTGCAGTGATTTGACCAGTTCGGCCCATTTGAGAGTAGATTTTTATCCATGCGGCCCCCGATCTAAAATGAGTTTGACACCCCTGTTGCCCTCCCTACAGTGAAGCATGGTGGTGGCAGCATCATGCTGTGGGGGTGGTTTCTTAGCGGTAGGAATTGGGAGACTCGTCAGGATAGAGGGAAAGATGAATGCAGCAATGTACAGAGACATCCTGGATGAAAACCAACACTTTAAGAAGCATTAAAGTCCCATCTTAAAACTCATTTGTATACATTAGCTGTTAAATAGACCCCCCTTTTAGACCAGTTGATCAGCCGTCTCTTTTCTGCACTGCCCCCCTAGCCTACGTGGTTATTAGGTGACCACAGATGAGGCGCTCGCTGTTCAAAGTCGGGACGTCGGGGTGGACCACCACTCAAGATGATCTCCTGCTGGCCCCACTATGGACTGGACTCTTACTATTATGTTAGATCCACTATGGACTGGACTCTTACTATTATGTTGGATCCACTATGGACTGGACTCTTACTATTATGTTAGATCCACTATGGACTGGACTCTTACTATTATGTTAGATCCACTATGGACTGGACTCTCACGCGAGTATGTTAGATCCACTATGGACTGGACTCTCACTATTATGTTAGATACACTATGGACTGGATTCTCACACTATTATGTTAGATCCACTATGGACTGGACTCTCACTATTATGTTAGATCCACTATGGACTGGACTCTCACACTATTATGTTAGATCCACTATGGACTGGACTCTCACTATTATGTTAGATCCACTATGGACTGGACTCTCACACTATTATGTTAGATCCACTATGGACTGGACTCTCACACTATTATGTTAGATCCACTATGGACTGGACTCTCACACTATTATGTTAGATCCACTATGGACTGGACTCTCACTATTGTGTTAGATCCACTATGGACTGGACTCTCACACAATTATGTGAGATCCACTATGGACTGGACTCTCACACTATTATGTTAGATCCACTATGGACTGGACTCTTACTATTATGTTAGATCCACTATGGACTAGACTCTCACACTATTATGTTAGATCCACTATGGACTGGACTCTCACTATTATGTTAGATCCACTATGGACTGGACTCTCACACTATTATGTTAGATCCATTATTAAAGGGGAAATTGTCGCTTTCTCGGTCCGAATCGCTCTCTCTGCTGGTGGCCATGATTGTAAACAATGTTCAGATGTGAGGAGCTCCACAACCCGTGACGTCACGCGCACATCGTCTGCTACTTCCGGTACAGGCGAGGCTTTTTTATTAGCGACCAAAAGTTGCAAACTTTATCGTGGATGTTCTCTACTAAATCCTTTCAGCAAAAATATGGCAATACCGCGAAATGATGAAGTATGACACATAGAATGGACCTGCTATCCCCGTTTAAATAAGAACATCTCATTTCAGTAGGCCTTTAAATAAATTAGCAAAACTAAAAAATGATGGGGTATTGTGTGTAGAATTTTGAGGACAACATTCTGGAATAAGGCTGTAACATTGCAAGATGTGGGAAAAGTGACTACTTAGTGGCTGCACTGTACAAGACAACAACATGAGAAGTGCTGATGTAGTGAACTGAAAATGCCGTCATGTAGAAGATGGCGATGTACAGGAGCCTAAAATGTGGCGTCACCTGAGGTCGGAGAGGAATTGAAGTCGCCACAAAACACCAACGGGGCTCCCGGGGCGACCTCCTCGATCACATGACTCAGGTGTCGCATGGCCACGCCCATTTGCACCAGGCGAACGTTCCCCCCTTTCAAGGACAGGAAGTCAGCTTGAAGAAGAAGAGAGGGAAGATAATGGATGTACCTTGAGGGTGCCAGTACAGGTGTGTGTTGGCCACACACACCTTCCTGCCGGCCTGGCTGAGGTCCTCCAGTATGCTGACCTGCAGTCGGGGGTCAAGTGTCACAAGGAGGAAGGACAACGATAAAAAGGTGCAGCTGAGGACGTGTTGGCACCTGTAAGGAAGTGGACCTCTTGACCATCTTGTCTTTCAGGAAGTTGTTAGCGGAGACCTTCTCCAGCAGCTCGCCGTGGATGGGGTCAGAGGTCAGCGCCTCACTCAGCATGATGTCATGGCGACTCAGCAGCTTCAATTTTGTCCTTCAGGGAAAAAAAAATACTAACATTTACATGCTAACTTTTTCAGATAATGTTACACTTTTTTTCCTCTAATTCCACAGCTATACACTTTATAGCAGGGGTCGCCCGTAAGGACATGATGAGTCGCCCGCTGGCCTGTTCTAAAAATAACTCAAATAGCAGCACTTACCAGTGAGCTGCCTCTATTTTTCTATTTTATTTATTTACTAGCAAGCTGGTTTCGCTTTGCTCGACATTTTTAATTCTAAGAGAGACATAAATCAAATAGAATTTGAAAATCCCAGAAAATATTTGAAAGACTTGCTCTTCACTTGTTTAAATAAATTCATTAATTTTTTTACTTTGCTTCTTATAACTTTCAGAAAGACAATTTTAGAGAAAAAATACAACCTGAAAAATTATTTTAGGATTTTTAAACACATATACCTTTTTACCTTTTAAATTCCTTCCTCTTTTTTCCTGACAATTTAAATCAATGTTCAAGTATATTTTGTTTTATTGTCCATCCATCCATCTTCTTCCGCTTATCCGAGGTCGGGTCGCGGGGGCAACAACCTAAGCAGGGAAACCCAGAGTTCCCTCTCCCCAGCCACTTCGTCTAGCTCTTCCCGGGGGAACCCGAGGTGTTCCCAGGCCAGCCGGGAGACATAGTCTTCCAAACGTGTCCTGGGTCTTCCCCGTGGCCTCCTACCGGTCGGACGTGCCCTAAACACCTCCCTAGGGAGGCGTTCGGGTGGTCTCCTGACCAGATGCCCGAACCACCTCATCTGGCTCCTCTCCATGTGAAGGAGCAGCGGCTTTACTTTGAGTTCCTCCCGGATGACAGAGCTTCTCACCCTATCTCTAAAGGAGAGACCCAAACTCATTTGGGCCGCTTGTACCCGTGATCTTGTCCTTTCGGTCACGACCCAAATCTCATGACCATAGGTGAGGATGGGAACGTAGATCGACCGGTAAATTGAGAGCTTTGCCTTCCGGCTCAGCTCCTTCTTCACCACTACGGATCGATACAGCGTCCGCATTACTGAAGACGCCGCACCGATCCGCCTGTCGATCTCACCATCCACTCTTTCCTCACTCGTGAACAAGACTCCTAGGTACTTGAACTCCTCCACTTGGGGCAGGGTCTCCTCCCCAACCCGGAGATGGCATTCCACCCTTTTTCGGGCGAGAACCATGGACTCGGACTTGGAGGTGCTGATTCTCATTCCGGTCGCTTCACACTCGGCTGCAAACCGAGTTTGCTTGTTTTATTGTAAAGAATAATAAATACATTTTAATTTAATTTTTCATTTTAGCTTCTGTTTTTTTTTTCCGACAAAGAATATTTGTGAAATATATCTTCAAACTTATTATGATTAAAATTCAGAATTCTGGCAAATATAGAAAATCTGTAGAATCAAATTTAATTCTTATTTCAAAGTCTTTTGAATTTCTTTTAAATAAAAAAATTCAGGAAAATCTACAAGAAATAATGATTTGTCTTTGTTCGAAATATAGCTTGGTCCAATTTGTTATATATTCTAACAAAGTGCAGATTAGATTTGAACCTATTTAAAACATGTCATCAAACTTCTAAAATTAATCTTAAAAAGGAAAAATTACTAATTATGTTGCATAAATTCTTTTTTTAATTTCTTCAAAAAGATTCGAATTAGCTAGGAAAATGTAAATATTACGTAAGAAAACACAAAATAATTCATATCATAGCAAGTTTTCATATCAGTGGTTTTCATATCATTTCAATTGTTATTACTTCCTACTAGGGTTGTAATGTACAGCAGTATTAGTATAGTACTGCAATACTAATGAATCATATTCGGTACTATACCGCCTCTGAAAAGTACCGTTCCCCCAACCCCTGCGCCTCAGTCGTCGTCACGTCATGACATTGCTGGTTTTACGAGCAAACGGGCATGTTCGGTAGCGCACACACACAGAGTACTTGCAAGCAGACACGTTGTGTAGACAGAAAAGGAAAAACGGACGCATTTTGGTTTAAAAACTAACAATAAAGGTGAAGTTATAACACTGAAACGCCCTCAGGAATAGGTGCTTTAAGACATGACTAACTAGCTTAAAGTTCATCCGCAGTCGGCAGTGTTTAAGCTACTTTTAAATCACTACTCTTCACCTCCATGGCGACAAATAAAGTAAGTTTCTTACAAGTACCATTATCACTGCAGGACGCGGAATAGCACAACATGCTTCACTACACACCGTAGCTCATCGGCGTCACAACGTAAACAAACACCATGGGTGGATCTACACCTGACATCCACTGTAATGATACCAAAGTACAGAAGCGTACCCAGTCGATACTACTATGATTATGTCGATATATTTTAGCATCACAGCTTCTTTTATTTTTTTTTAAATGTATATTATGTTTGTAAACTCAGGAAATACATCCCCGGACACATGAGGACTTTGAATATGACCAATGTATGATCCTGTAACTGCTCGGTATCGGATTGATACCTACAGTATTTCCTTGAATTGCCGCCGGGTATATAGTATGCGCCTGACTAGAATTACTGCTGGGTCAAACTCGTTTCGCAAAATATTATTTTTATTAGCGCATCTCTCGAATTTCCGCCGTGTCAAACTCGTTTCGCCAAATAATTAGCATATGCCTAGAATTCCCGCCGGGTCAAACTCGTCACGTCACGAGTGACACGTCACCTGTCATCATTTTCAAAATGGAGGAGGCTGATTTCAATAATTTGAAATCGCAGAAAGGGAAGAAGATTAAGAGCTATTCAGTAGGATTTAAGGTCCAAGCTATTGAATATGCTAAAAAGAACAGTAAGCAGCTATGTTTTATTAATATAC
Organism: Nerophis ophidion; assembly: GCF_033978795.1. Taxonomy (NCBI): domain Eukaryota; kingdom Metazoa; phylum Chordata; class Actinopteri; order Syngnathiformes; family Syngnathidae; genus Nerophis; species Nerophis ophidion. Next base: position 76,304,562 of record NC_084612.1, read on the forward strand.
CGTAGCTGCGTGTGTCAAATATGAGTTATTAAATGACTCCCGCCTCCTGGTGGTAGAGGGCGCTAGTGATCCTTCTTGCGACTACTCGGCTGCAGAAGAAGTGACAACAAGCAGCAAGATTGAGCGGAGTGTTTATTTTTTCCCCTCGCTTGCACTTTTAACATGGAGGATTACATATCTAAAATAAAACAGTTTTCTAAACTGGACTTTCAATCGAAGCAGGAGGTAATAAAGGAAGATCTCCATCGAGACAGAGAGACTTTTAAAACTGAAGAAAGATAAGGAAGACTTCCACAAACAAGTTATCGATGCTTTTCATCAGAAGGAGCTGCGCATGGACTTCATTTATAAGTAAAGATAAGACTATAATAAAGTTTTTTTTATTAAATGTGCTTTTCATGATGGTATCCTTACATCACACTCAAATTTATAAGCGCAGGCCTAAATTTACCACATGCCTTTGGTAAGCGCCGGAGTGAGAAGAGGTTTTAAATTAATTAGCGCCCCGGCGGCAATGATTGATTGATTGATACTTTTATTAGTAGATTGCACAGTTCAGTACATATTCCGTACAATTGACCACTAAATGGTAACACCCCAATAAGTTTTTCAACTTGTTTAAGTCGGGGTCCACGTTAATCAATTCATGGCAATTCAAGGAAATACGGTAAATGTGTGGTATCATCCAAAACTACTGTAAAGTATCCAAGGATAGAAGAATAAGTGATTATTACATGTTAACAGAAGTGTAGATTCAACATGTTAAAAAGAGAAAGTAAGCAGATATTAAGAGTAAATTAAGAAGTAGAGTAGTAATTTTGGTACCGGTACCAAAATATTGGTATCGGGGCAACACTACTTCCTAGGAGAAAAAGAACAAATTGTAGCAAACCTGCGATAGAAAGTTGCCAGTCCTTCATGTTGCTTCTCTTTAACCCTAAAAACGCCGTCCAGGCCGAAGGCATCGAGGGCCGGGATCAGACTGTCCAAAAACACACCTGGAACCATAAAGACACGACGACGTCAGGAAAAACATCAAAAGGTGTCTGACGGAACGTTCTTGTCGCTTGTGTCTAATAAGTCAAACTATTGCATGTGACCTTTGTCAACCTCCTGCAGACACACGATATCAGCGTGGTATCCGGCCAGCTCCTTTTTGATCAGGTTCTGCCTGTAGTCCAGCTGCATGGCGTAGGGGGGGCAGTAGGGGTACAGCACAGTCTTGGACAGTTCTGTCTGAGCGTAGATGTCGGCCAGGATGTTGTAGGACACCACCCTCACGGACGGCCAGTCCACCGGCTTGGCCGTGTACGCGTGTCGGGTGTCGAACGTGCACACGCCCGGTCCGGCCTCTACGGCACTGGCGGAGACCAGTTCTTTGATCTGCCCTCTGCGGCGTCCGTCTTTGGCCGTGCAGCAGAGTTTGAGCCTGCAGCCAATTTCCTGATTGGAGGGGACGTAGACTCTGGCACGTCCTACTTCTGTCCAAGCGATGCCTTCAACGGCTGCGTCGCCGGAGGTTTGAGCACTGCAACGGGAATAATGACAAGGAGTTTGTGTTTCAGGTGACATTTTTTCAATTTGTTGCACTTTTATTATTATTTTAATTCAACTTTTTATTTGACCCCTTTTACCGTATTGCTTTTGCACTATCTTGTTTAGCTCATTCATTGTTTATGTTCTTTTAAGTCAATGGCGTTTTAAAATCATGTTTTTATCACCTTCGTCTTTTAGTAAAGGTTAAACCGTTTTTATCTTTTAACCTTTTTGAACAAGTGGTGCATGCTTTTATTTCAAGTGGCCTGGACTACTGCAATGCACTTTATGCTGGGATTAGCCAAAAAGCTCTCTCCCGGTTGCAGTTAGTCCAGAACGCGGCAGCAGGACTTTTAACAGGGGCCAGGAAATGCCAGCATATAAGCCCAATTCTTCAGAGTTTGCACTGGCTCCCTGTTCATTTTAGAATTTATTTTAAAACATTGCTGTTTGTTTTTAAATCTTTACATTGACTGACACCTCAATTTATCTTGGACTTCATCCAAATTGACATTCCTGCGCGCGCTCTGAGGTCCGAGAGCCAGCTCCAGCTCGTGGTGCCCAAGACCAGACTTAAGACCAGGGGAGACAGGGCCTTCTCTGTGGTCGGCCCTAAGTTCTGGAACACTCTGCCGCTCCATGTTCAAACTGCTTCCACAGTGGAGTGTTTTAAGTCTCGTCTTAAGACCCACTTTTATTCTTTGGCTTTTAACACTACATGAGTTGTGTGGGGAGGAGACCCTGCCCCAAGTGGAGGAGTTCAAGTACCTAGGAGTCTTGTTCACGAGTGAGGGAAGAGTGGATCGTGAGATCGACAGGCGGATCGGTGCAGCGTCTTCAGTAATGCGGACGTTGTACCGATCCGTTGTGGTGAAGAAGGAGCTGAGCCGGAAGGCAAGGCTCTCAATTTACCGATCGATCTACGTTCCCATCCTCACCTATGGTCATGAGCTTTGGGACATGACCGAAAGGATAAGATTACGGGTACAAGCGGCCCAAATGAGTTTCCTCCGCCGTGTGGCGGGGCTCTCCCTTAGAGATAGGGTGAGAAGCTCTGCCATCCGGGAGGAACTCAAAGTAAAGCCACTGCTCCTCCACATCGAGAGGAGCCAGATGAGGTGGTTCGGGCATCTGGTCAGGATGCCACCCGAACGCCTCCCTAGGGAGGTGCTTAGGGCACGTCCAGCCGGTAGGAGGCCACGGGGAAGACCCAGGACACGTTGGGAAGACTATGTCTCCCAGCTGGCCTGGGAACGCCTCGGGATCCCCCGGGAAGAGCTAGACGAAGTGGCTGGGGAGAGGGAAGTCTGGGCTTCCCTGCTTAGGCTGCTGCCCCCACGACCCGACCTCGGATAAGCGGAAGATGATGGATGGATGGAGTTGTGTGGTCCTCTGTCCTCTGTTGTCCTGTGTTTTTTATACACTTTGATTTTTATTATACTGTTTTAATTGATTTTACCCTTTAAAATAGTTTTTAATTATATTTGTTTTTATATTGTTTTTATTTTTATTTATTTTTGTTTTATTCAGTCGTTGGTGGAGCATAATATTGTTTTTAACATGGCTGTGCAGCACTTTGGAAACGTTATTGTTGTTTAAATGTGCTATATAAATAAAGTGGATTGGATTGGATTCTTTGTTTTGTTTTGTTGCTCTATGCTTTTTAACCTGTAAAGTACTTTGGTTCAATTTAAAATGTATTGTAAACGTGCTGGCAGAGGGGTTAGTGCGTCTGCCTCACAATACGAAGGTCTTGCAGTACTGGGTTCAATCCCAGGCTCGGGATCTTTCTGTGTGGAGTTTGCATGTTCTCCCCGTGAATGCGTGGGTTCCCTCCGGGTACTCCGGCTTCCTCACACCACCAAAGACATGTACCTGGGGATAGGCCCCTCCCACTTCCAAAGACATGCACCTGGGGATAGGCCCCTCCCACTTCCAAAGACATGCACCTGGGGATAGGTTGATTGGCAACACTAAAAAATTGGCCCTAGTGTGTGAATGCGAGTGTGAATGTTGTCTATCTGTGTTGGCCCTGCGATGAGGTGGCGACTTGTCCAGGGTGTACCCCGCCTTCTGCCCGATTGTAGCTGAAATAGGCGCCAGCGCCCCCTGCCAACCCTAAGCCAGTGTGGTTGCCAGTGTTCTGTTCTACATGGTAGTGCGCTGGTGAGGCAGTACATCTAAGAAGGACAGCTCCAGACTTGAGAAACTGATCAGGCGGACCGGTTCTACAATGGGAATGAAACTGGACTCACTGGTGACGGTGGCAGAGAAGAGGACTGTTGACAAACTAGTGAGCATCCTGGATGATGCCAGTCACCCTCTGCATAGCGTTATTAGTAGCCAGAGGAGCCTGTTCAGTGCTAGACAGCTTCATCCCAAGTGCAGGACTAATAGACTCAAGAACTCCTTTGTCCCACACGCCATTAGACTGTACAACTCCTCTCTGGGGCGGAGGGCGGGGGGTACTAGGATGACAGGGGATGCAAAACAATAACAGTGCAATATGTTTTCATAACATGGTCACTACTGCCTACTTTGTCTTGTAATATTCTTATTTTACTGTTATATTTTTATTCCCATTGTTGCTTTTTAGTTTTTATTCTTATTGTAATATTTCTCTATTTTGTTTCCATTTGAACCCCCATTATTTACTTTTTACTTTTATTTAAATTAGGGATGCACCGATTAATCGGTAACCGAATATATTCAGCCGAATATGGCAAAAAAAGCCACATTCGGCCTTGGGTGGATTGAGTTAAAAACAAGGCCGAATAGTGGCGTGTGACGCAATTTTTTGACGCGGTGACGCAATCAACCAATGTGCAGTGATGCGGTGACTTTGGGATATGTTGTGTATCTGTATAAGTGTATGAGGTTACAAGCACACACTTATTGAGATTTAGTGGGGCCTCTGTTTACATTATTAGCCTGTTGTGTAGGCTACCTGTATAAGTGTATGAGGTTACAAGCACACACTTAATTGAGATTTACTTGAGCCTTCTGTTTACATTATTAGCATATCTACTGTGGCTAAGCAGACTTTTGCCAAAAGGACAATAATTCATTTGTTGTGGGTTTATCCACTTTAATGCACTTTTTTTTTTTTTTGGAATGCATGTTTTGTTTGAAGGCCTAATATAAATGAAAAACTTTGTGCTTTTTTTGAAAAGCAAAGGCTACTGGAATATTAAAAAAAATGTCAATATTCAATAAAAAAAATACTTTATTTGAAAAACATGTCTAAATATTTATTCTAGGCTATTCATGCAATATTAAAAAAAATGGTGAAAAACTGCATTCACTGCATTTAAATTTTATTCGGCTTCGGCCACAAATGTTCATTTCGGTGCATTCCTAATTTAAATTGATCTCAACTCTGTACACTGCTGCTGGAATTTTAATTTTCCTGAATGAACTCTCCTGAAGGAATCAATAAAGTACTATCTATCTATCTATCTATCTATCTAAAGCAGGGGTGCCCATTACGTCGACCGCGAGCTACCAGTCGACCGCGGGGGGTGTGTCAGTCGATCTCGAGCCAGGCTTTTAAAAAAAAATAGACCTAAAAATTAGTGATCATCAATCTTCACCAAGACGTCACTTAAATGACATTCACGGTACCGGAGGGTCTTGTGAGATGACGCTGGCTGCTGCAAGATCATTATTATGAAAATATGACCGAGAGGAAGGCGAGAAACACTTTTTATTTCAACAGACTCTCGCGCCGTACCTTCCGTCAAAACTCGAAAGGCAGACTGCACATTTCCTATCTTCACAATAAAAGCCCTGCTTCATGCTGCCTGCGCTAACTAAATACAGAGTCTCGGAAAACTGGCGTGCACAAGCGATCCCTCAGAAAGCTGGCGTGCACATCATTTGAGCACGCCAGCTTTCCGAGACTCTTATTTTGTTAGCGCAGGCAGCATGATGCAGGGCTTTTATTGTGAAGATAGGAAATGTGCAGTCGGCCTTTAGAGTTTTGACGGAAGGTACGGCGCGAGAGTCTGTTGAAATAAAAAGTTTTTCTCGCCTTCCTCTCTGTCATTTTTTCATAATAATGAACTGGCGGCAGCCAGTGTCATCTCACAAGACCCTCGGGTGCCGTGAATGTCAATCAAGCAAGCTACGGAATTTGCCGCGAATGTTTTTCTTGCAAAGTCTATGGAAGCTGGATGAATTAGATGCCAAAAACCAACCACTTTCATGTGGTATTGTAACGAAAGGACAACTTTTTTTCTCCTCCATTTGAAAATGTGGGCGTTATCATCATTACTGTCTGATTCCAATCAATGCAAGTCATCAGAATCAGGTAATACACCAACTTATATTCTTGTCTTTGTGAAAGAAAGACATCTATATGTGTTACACATGCTTGTATTATCATTAAACACATTTAACTTGTTTACAAAAATGTCTCTTTCATAAATATAAATTATATATATAAATGAGGTAGATCCCCTCGAGTTGGTCAATTGAAAAGTAGCTCGCCTGCAGAAAAAGTGTGGGCACCCCTGATCTAAAGGGAATAAGCGGTAGAAAATGGATGGATGGATGGATGCCTTGCCTTTCCTTGCCTTTGAACCAGAAGAACTCGCAGTCTTGCAGGTCTCCAAACTCCACTTCCAGCTTGGGACAGACGGGGAATCCAGCCAAGAGGGAGGCGGGCAGCTCGGCGCTAGTGAAGGTGGGAGTGTTGCGGCTGACCAAGTAGCTGACGTCCCCCACCCGCAGCACGGCTCCGTCCCTCCACGCCTCAGAGTTGACCACCGTGTCCTCCACCTCGCCGCCGTCCACCAGGAGCTTCACCACGGCGAGCTCCGGGCTTTCGGACGGCTGCTGTTGCGCCTTCCTCTTGCTCTTCTTAGCCCGGCCTTGGTCCTTGGCGAAGTTGCAGGCGATGCGGGTCAAGACCTTCCCCAGAGGCTCGTCCTGCTCCCGCTGCATGTGCTTCTGGCTGCCCGCTATGCTGAACGAGATGGTCAGCCTGGGCTCCCCGGGCACACACCTCACCACCGCCGGCTCCATGCTGCCCAGGTGACTGCGCACCCGGCTAACGGAGAGTAGGCGACGGGGGAACCGCAGGAGAGCAGCGGGGAGCTTTTTCAACATGGAGCCCCGACAACCACACCGGAAGTAGCGAGAGTCGGCGGCAAAGGGGCCGTCTACTTCCCGGTGTAGTCAGTCAGCGAAATGCGTTTAAACGATGTCTATTAAACGTGAAGCGTCTATTTTAAACAAACAAAAAATAACCATTTAAATATCTGCTACTTTGATATTAACTTTGCAACAAGGCGTTAAAATACTTATGTCATCAACAAAGTTAGCTGTATGGTCTTCTTCAGCCACATGTAAGTGCGCTGTAGAAAGCACCACTGCCCCCAACTGGATGGAGATAAAAGTACGCGTGTATAATCCCTTAGATCAGTGGTCCCCAGCCGGCATTACTGCCCCCAACTGGATGGAGGTAAAAGTACACGTGTATAATCCCTTAGATCAGTGGTCCCCAACTGGCAGAAGATTTTTTTATTAAAAATAACGGTGGCAGAGGGGTTAGTGCGTCTGCCGCACAATACGAAGGTCCTGCAGTCCTGGGTTCAAATCCAGGCTCGGGATCTTTCTGTGTGGAGTTTGCATGTTCTCCCCGTGAATGCGTGGGTTCTTTCCGGGTACTCCGGCTTCCTCCCACCTCCAAAGACATGCACCTGGGGATAGGTTGATTGGCAACACTAAATTGGCCCTAGTGTGTGAATGTGAGTGTGAATGTTGTCTGTCTATCTGTGTTGGCCCTGTGATGAGGTGGCGACTTGTCCAGGGTGTACCCCGCCTTCCGCCCGATTGTAGCTGAGATAGGCGCCAGCGCCCCCCGCGACCCCAAAAGGGAATAAGCGGTAAAAAATGGATGGAAAATACTTTTTTTTTTTTTTTTTAAATTTATTAATCCATCCATCCATCCATCATCTTCCGCTTATCCGAGGTCGGGTCGCGGGGGCAGCAGCCTAAGCAGGGAAGCCCAGACTTCCCTATCTCCAGCCACTTCGTCTAGCTCTTCCCGGGGGATCCCGAGGCGTTCCCAGGCCAGCCGGGAGACATAGTCTTCCCAACGTGTCCTGGGTCTTCCCCGTGGCCTCCTACCAGCTGGACGTGCCCTAAACACCTCCCTAGGGAGGCGTTCGGGTGGCATCCTGACCAGATGCCCGAACCACCTCATCTGGTTCCTCTCGATGTGGAGCAGCAGCGGCTTTACGTTGAGCTCCTCCCGGGTGGCAGAGCTTCTCTCCCTATCTCTAAGGGAGAGACCCACCACACCGCGGAGGAAACTCATTTCGGCCGCTTGTATCGTGATCTTATCCTTTCGGTCATGACCCAAAGGTCATGGCTTTTTTAATTAAATCAACATAAAAAACACAATATACACTTACAAATAGTGCACCAACCACAAAAAAACTCCCTTTTTCATGACAAAAATGTCCCTTTTTCATGACAAAGAAGAAAGAAAAGAAAAGAAAAAAAAAGGACACCCTCCCCCGGGCCGCGGGACAAATTATTAAGCGTTGACTGGTCCGCGGATACAAAAAGGTTGAGGACCACTGCCTTGGATCAGGGGTAGGGAACCTATGGCTCTGGAGCCAGATGCGGCTCTTTTGATGACTGCATCTGGCTCTCAGATAAATTGAATTGAATTATATTTATATAGCACTTTTTCTCTAGTGACTCAAAGCACTTTACATAGTGAAACCCCAATATCTAAGTTACATTCAAACCAGTGTGGGTGGCACTGGGAGCAGGTGGGTAAAGTGTCTTGCCCAAGGACACAACGGCAGTGACTAGGTTGGCAGAAGCGGGAATCGAACCTGCAACCCTCAAGTTGCTGGCACGGCCACTCTACCAACCGAGCTAAACCGCCCCAATCTTAGCTGACATTGCTCAACAGGATAAGTAGTGAATAATTCCGCTGGTAATCACAGTGTCAAAAATAACGTTCAAGATATAAAACATTCTCATGCATTTTAATCCATCCATCCGGTTTCTACGGCACCTGTTCAAGAAGTCGCATTAATGGGACGAAGTATTTTATTTATTGTTGGTTAGCTTCAGAATAACAGTGTTATTAAAAAGAATAAGAGACTTATTATACTCTAAAAATATTAGTCCTACTTAAAAATGCACGCATTTAGTTGTATTCAGTCTTAAAAAATATATATTATATGGCTCTCACGGAAATACTTTTTTAAATATTTGGCTTGTATGGCTCTCTCAGCCAAAAAGGTTCCCGACCCCTGCCTTAGATCATGGGTGTCAAACTCTGAGGCAATATCAAATTAACATTAGAGCTGGCCCGCCGGTATTACACAGCGCCCCCCCCCCATTTTCCAAGGAGACTCCCAAATTTCAGTGCCCCACACAAAAATCACAGGGGGCAACCATTCCACCAAATTTCTCCCGATTCCCACCCGGAGAACAATATTGGGGGCGTGCCTTAAAGGCACTGCCTCAAGCGTCCTCTAAAACCTTTCATCACGTCCGCTTTTCCTACGTAGAAACAGCATGCCGGCCTAGTCACATGATATATGTGGCTTTTACACACACACACACACACACACACACACACACACACACACACACACACACACACACACACACACACACACACTAATGCAATGCAAGCTTGGTCAACAGCCATACAGGTCACACTGAGGGTGGCCGTACAAACAAGTTTAAGACTGTTACAAATATGCGCCACACTGAACCAACACTAAACGAGAATGACAAGCAAATTTCGGGAGAACATCTGCACTGTAACACAACATAAACACAACACAACAAATAGACAGAACCCCTTGCAGTACTACCTCTTCCTGGACACTACAATATACAAATTTCTTATTAGCCTGTGGGAAAAGTTTATTTTGATATTTACCTGAGAAGGCTGCAAATAGAAAAGAGGCATTCAATTTCTATTTAAATTTGATTTGATATGCCATTGCTATTTTTAAATTATTAGTATTATTTGAAACTCGATTTTGCATGTCACTATAAAGTTATATAAGTCTCGCTTGTTCAATATTCAATGCAAAACTTGTTTGGGTCCATATTAAAAGGTTAATTTGTTCAACCTTGGCCCGTGGCTTTGTTCAGTTTAAAATTTTGGCCCACTCTGTATTTGGGTTTGACACCCCTGCCTTAGATACTAAAACCCACTACTAGCGACCACGCAGTCTGATAGTTTATATATCAATGATGAAATATTAACATTGCAACACGTGCCAATACGGCCTTTTTAGTTTACTAAATTGCAATTTTAAATTTCCCGGGACTTTTTTCTTGAAAACGTCGCGTAATGATGACGTGTACGCGTGTCATCACGGGCTGTTATGAATATGAGCGCTGCGCACACACACAGCTTTAAATGTAACTTAGATATTAGGTTTCACTATGTAAAGCGCTTTGAGTCACTAGAGAAAAGCGCTATATAAATATAATTCACTTCGCTAATTCACTGCTGTAAACATTAAATAAACATTAATAATAATAATTTGATTTATTTTTAACATTTTAGTGACTGAGACCCTCTATGCTCCCCAGGAGCCATAAAGATTAGAAGAAAAAAAATCCATATATTTTGTTATGGTTTGAAAATGAAAAATATGAAAATGGCCCCCGCATGCTTCAATTTCTCCGTGTGCGGCCCCCTGTGGAAAAAGTTTGGACACTAAAAATAAAACATTCAGTGTGTTTATTTTATTTTTTATGTCCTTTGCAATTGAGAAATATTAACTAATAAATTATCTTTTTTTATATTGATTAGAGGGGCAGAACAAATACTTAATTTAGAAAACACTATTTTGATCAGTGAAGGCCACATATAAATTCATTGTAAAAAGCATCACTGCCCCCAACTGGATGGAGGTAAAAGTACACAGCTATAATCCATTCGAGACCTATTAATATAGTACATTGCATTAATTTAAAAAATCATACAGTGTGTTTATTTTATGTTTTATGCGTGAATGGACAACAATAAATTGTTAAATTATACCTTTTCTATTGATTTGAGGGGCAGAACAAATGCTTTATTTAGAAAACAAGATTTCATCTGTGAGGGCCACATATAAATTCATTGTAAAATGCATCACTGCCCCCAACTGGATGGAGGTAAAAGTACACAGCTATAATTCCTTTGACATCTATTTTCAATCAATCAATCAATGTTTATTTATATAGCCCTAAATCACAAGTGTCTCAAAGGGCTGCACAAGCCACAACGACATCTTCGGTTTCAGAGCCCACATCAGGGCAAGGAAAAACTCATTGACAATGAGAAACCTTGGAGAGGACCGCAGATGTGGGTGACCCCTACGCCCCCCTCTAGGGAAATTAATTAATACAGTACATTAATTTAAAAAAAATCATACAGTGTGTTTATTTAATGTTTTATGTCCTTTGCAATGGACGCAAATGAACTATTAAATGATCTTTTTTCTATTGATTCGGGAGGCAGAACAAATACTTTATTTAGAAAACACTATTTTATTCAGTGCGGACGATATATAAGTGGACTGTAAAAAGCATTACTGCCCCCAACTGGATGGAAGTAAAAGTACACAGCTATAATCCCTTTGACACCTATTTTCAATCAATCAATCAATGTTTATTTATATAGCCCTAAATCACAAGTGTCTCAAAGGGCTGCACAAGCCACAACGACATCCTCGGTTTCAGAGCCCACATCAGGGCAAGGAAAAACTCATTGACAATGAGAAACCTTGGAGAGGACCGCAGATGTGGGTGACCCCTACGCCCCCCTCTAGGGGAATTAATTAATACAGTACATTAATTCAAAAAAATCATACAGTGTGTTTATTTAATGTTTTATGTCCTTTGCAATGGACGCAAATTAACTATCAAATGATCTTTTTTCTATTGATTCGAGAGGCAGAACAAATACTTTATTTAGAAAACACTATTTTAATCAGTGAGGACGATATATAAGTGGACTGTAAAAAGCATTACTGCCCCCAACTGGATGGAAGTAAAAGTACACAGTTATAATCCCTTTGATACCTCCATCCATCCATTTTCTACCGCTTATTCCCTTTTTTAAGGGCGCGGGGGGCGCGGGCGCCTATCTCAGCTAAAATCGGCCGCAAGGTGGGGTACACCCTGGACAAGTCGCCACCTCATTGCAGGGCCAACACGGATAGACGGACAACATTCACAATCACATTCACACACTAGGGCCAATTTAGTGTTGCCAATCAACCTATCCCCAGGTGCATGTCTTTGGAGGTGGGAGGGGCCTACCTCCAGGTGCATGTCTTTGGAGGTGGGAGGGGCCTATCCCCAGGTGCATGTCTTTGGAGGTGGGAGGAAGCCGGAGTACCTGGAGGGAACCCACGCATTCACGGGGAGAACATGCAAACTCCACACAGAAAGATCCAGAGCCTGGATTTGAACCCAGGACTGCAGGACCTTCGTATTGTGAGGCAGACGCACTAACCCCTCTGCCACCGTGAAGCCTTTGATACCTATTAAGTCATTTTGATAGTAGGGTAATATAAATAATTTAGACACTTAAGTCATGTGTTGCCTTCATTATAACACTTATATAAGTCGTTTAATTTTTGCGGCTAAAGAGATATAGTTTTTTGTATTTTTAGTACAATATGGCTCTTTCAACATTTTGGGTTGCCGACCCCTGGCTTAATCCATGGCATGATTTAGCCGTTAGTGAAGAAAAATCCATAGATAAGCCGCACCTTTGTATAAGCCGCAGGGTTCAAAGCTTAGGAAAAAAATACTGCCTTGTAGTCCGGAAAAGACGGTAAGTTGTATTCTGTCTTTCCCTTTTAAAAAGTTTAGGGAGTAACTTTATCTGCCAGGTTTTCCCCACAGCAGCGTTCGGGCTGTTCCGGGTCTGGCGGGAAGTAGAAGTCGGCCTTGCTGTCGTCGTCGCGCTCGATGTGTTTGAGGTGGACCAGCAGGTGCAGGGCGTAGGCCAGCACCAGCAGCAGGATGAGCGAGGTGACCAGGCCCATCAAGATGGCCGGCGTCAGGAAGGTGGTGCAGTCGCTCACCGGAGAGAACCTCCCCGAGGTCACGTTGAACGCCTGAATCTGAGGACGGAGATTCTAAATCTGTCCGGTGTTTTTTCTACCCGGGGGGTGAGGACGGCGAAGGGGAAAGTCACCTGGAAGTCGGTGAAGGTGACGGTCCAGCGGCGGGCGCGGTGGCCGCCGGGCTGCAGCAGGGCGCTGTGGCGCTCCAGGCTGCTGACGTGCACGCAGTGGTAGGAGGACGAGGACGGGGCGTAAACCTCGCTGGCGTTGAACACCGCCTCTTCGGAGACGTTGTAGAGCAGGGAGACGCTGTCCAGGGAGTACCACCACTGGTTTGACGCCTCGTAGAAAGTGTGGGACAGCTGCAGCCTGCGTGAGGAAGACATGTTGAGACAAAAGACTTCTGTATTGACGGACTAGAAAAACATACTCCCCCAAAAGACTATTCAATGTCAATCAATCAATCAATGCTTAGCCCTAAATCACAAGTGTCTCAAAGGCAAGGAAAAACTCACAACCCAGTGGGAAGTCAATGTGGATGACTATGAGAAACCTTGGAGAGGACCGCAGATGTGGGTGACCCCCCCTCTAGAGGAGACTAGATGCAATGGACGTGGAGTGGGTCTAGCATAATATTTTGAGAGTCCAGTCCTTAGTGAATCTAACATAATAGTGAGAGTCCAGTCCATAGTGGATCCAACATAATAGTGAGAGTCCAGTCCATAGTGGATCTAACATAATAGTGAGAGTCCAGTCCATAGTGAATCTAACATAATGGTGAGAGTCCAGTCCATAGTGGATCTAACATAATAGTGTGAGAGTCCAGTCCGTAGTGGATCTAACATAATAGTGTGAGAGTCCAGTCCATAGTGGATCTAACATAATAGCGAGAGTCCAGTCCATAGTGGATCTAACATAATAGTGAGAGTCCAGTCCATAGTGGATCTAACATAATAGTGTGAGAGTCCAGTCCATAGTGGATCTAACATAATAGTGAGAGTCCAGTCCATAGTGGATCTAACATAATAGTGAGAGTCCAGTCCATAGTGGATCTAACATAAGAGTGTGAGAGTTCAGTCCATAGTGGATCTAACATAATAGTGAGAGTCCAGTCCATAGTGGATCTAACATAATAGTGAGAGTCCAGTCCATAGTGGATCTAACATAAGAGTGTGAGAGTTCAGTCCATAGTGGATCTAACATAATAGTGAGAGTCCAGTCCATAGTGGATCTAACATAATAGTGAGAGTCCAGTCCATAGTGGATCTAACATAAGAGTGTGAGAGTCCAGTCCATAGTAGATCTAACATAATAGTAAGAGTCCAGTCCATAGTGGATCTAACATAATAGTGTGAGAGTCCAGTCCATAGTGGATCTAACATAATAGTGAGAGTCCAGTCCATAGTGGGTCTAGCATAATATTTTGAATGTCCAGTCCATGGTGAATTTAACATAATAGTGAGAGTCCAGTCCATAGTGGATCTAACATAGTAGTGAGAGTCCAGTCCATAGTGGATCTAACATAATAGTGAGAGTCCAGTCCATAGTGGATCTAACATAATAGTGAGAGTCCAGTCCATAGTGGATCTAACATAATAGTGAGAGTCCAGTCCATAGTGGATCTAACATAATAGTGAGAGTCCAGTCCATAGTGAATCTAACATAATAGTGGGAGTCCAGTCCATAGTGGATCTAACATAATAGTGAGAGTCCAGTCTATAGTGGATCTAACACAATAATGTGAGAGTTCAGTCCATAGTGGATCTAACATAATAGTGAGAGTCCAGTCCATAGTGGATCTAACATAACAGTGTGAGAGTCCAGTCCATAGTGGATCTAACATAATAGTGTGAGAGTCCAGTCCATAGTGGATAAACATAATAGTGTGAGAGTGCAGTCCATTGTGGATCTAACATAATAGGGAGAGAGTCCAGTCCATAGTGGATCTAACATAATAGTGAGAGTCCAGTCCATAGTGGATCGAACATAATAGTGAGGGAGTCCAGTCCATAGTGGATCTAACATAATAGTGAGAGTCCAGTCCATAGTGGATCTAACATAATAGTGTGAGAGTCCAGTCCATAGTGGAAATAACATAATAGTGTGAGAGTCCAGTCCATAGTGGATCTAACATAATAGTGTGATAGTCCAGTCCATAGTGGATCTAACATAATAGTGAGAGTCCAGTCCATAGTGGATCTAACATAATAGTGAGAGTCCAGTCCATAGTGGATCTAACATAATATTGTAAAAGTCCAGTCCATAGTGGATCTAACATAATAGTGAGAGTCCAGTCCATAGTGGATATAACATAATAGTGAGGGTCCAGTCCATAGTGAATCCAACATAATAGTGAGAGTCCAGTCCATAGTGGATCTAACATAACAGTGAGAGTCCAGTCCATAGTGGATCTAACAAAATAGTGAGAGTCCAGTCCATAGTGGATCTAACATAATAGTGAGAGTCCAGTCCATAGTGGGTCTAGCATAATATTTTGAGTGTCCAGTCCATAGTGAATTTAACATAATAGTGAGAGTCCAGTCCATAGTGGATCTAACATAACAGTGTGAGAGTCCAGTCCATAGTGGATCTAACATAATAGTGTGAGAGTCCAGTCCATAGTGGATCTAACATAATAGTGAGAGTCCAGTCCATAGTGGATCTAACATAATAGTGAGAGAGTCCAGTCCATAGTGAATCTAACATAATAGTGAGAGTCCAGTCCATAGTGGATCTAACATAATAGTGAGAGTCCAGTCCATAGTGGATCTAACATAATAGTGTGAGAGTCCAGTCCATAGTGGATCTAACATAATAGTGAGAGTCCAGTCCATAGTGGATCTAACATAATAGTGAGAGTCCAGTCCATAGTGGATCTAACATAATAGTGAGAGTCTAGTCCATAGTGGATCTAACATAATAGTGAGAGAGTCCAGTCCATAGTGAATCTAACATAATAGTGAGAGTCCAGTCCATAGTGGATCTAACATAATAGTGAGAGTCCAGTCCATAGTGGATCCAACATAATAGTGTGAAAGTCCAGTCCATAGTGGATCTGGACCTGTGGGATGTTCCAAATAAGTGTTTGATAAGCATTCCTCCCCTTTCTCAGTCTTTTTTGCCACTTGTGCCAGCTTTTTTCGAAACATGTTGCAGGCATCAAATTTCAAAATATACTAAGCTTTCGCGCTAGCTAATTCCTTTTCTCCCCGTGTGATCCCCTTGTTTGGATTTTGTCATTTTCGTGATTCATGGACAATAAGTCATATTCTTACCTGCACTTTGCCTCCTGAGTTCCTGCTGCAACTTGGGAGAACGACCCACACATGAACCCGCAACTCAAGACTAACACCTATCTTTCTGTCACGCCCATGAAATCATGTTTTCTTCTATTTTTTGGACACTTGTTTCCTGCTTTGTCACTTCCTTGTTTGCTTTGTTTCCATGCCTACTCATTAATTTTCAAGTCACGCCCTTGTCCTCAGCCCTCACACCTGTTTGTAATGATCACTTGTATTATTAAAGCCACAGTTTCCAGGTAGTCTGCCTGGCAACTTCGTATCCCTCAACTCCTTTCATGCCATGCCTTGCCTAGTTTCCCTCCCGCTCATGCCACATAAGTTTTGGAGTTTTGTTATTGTTAGAAAAATTGTGTAAATTGTGTGTGAATTATCAAAAAACTTTCAGATCTCTTTTATTTAATTGAGTAGTTGAGAGCTGTCCTTCTTCAACCAAGCAAGGTCTTGGGGTATTCCGCTGTGTACATTGGAATGCGACGAGAGGGGTTTTCTTTTGTCCTCAAAGACCTGCCGAAGCCGAGACCAGGAGGAGCTCGGGCCCGAGGCATCGTCTTTCTTTTGTCTTCAATGTGACCGAAAACAATGACTGTTTATATACTGCCCATTCCTGTTTTGCCGAATCTGAAACCAGGACGAGCCCAAGCCCGAGGCATCGTCTTTCTTTTGTCTTCAATGTGACCGAAAACAATGACTGTTTATATACTCCCCATTCCTGTTTTGCTGAGACCAGGACGAGCCCGGACCCGAGGCATCGTCTTCTTTTGTCTTCAATGTGACCGACAACAGTGACAGTGTGTATGCTCCCCATTCCTGTTTTGACATGTGTTGTTGCGTAAACATTGAATATCTAAATAAAAGAGGAGACGAAAACCTTTTCGTCAGTGCTTGGTGAAGGAACTGTGCAAGGTGTACAGAGGCCATGTCTCTCCTCAGATCTGAGTCCAAATTTAAGTCTGTCTCTGTTTGATTCTTTGCCTTTTTGTCTTGTTTAATAGATGTCAACAGTGTTTGAACCTGACAGTTATTTCACAGTTGTTGAGTTTTTGTTTGTTTGTTTCTATAGTCATGCCATAGTGCTAGTTTTTGTTGTCTAGTCAAGTTTGTTCTCCGCCCTCGTGCGCGCCTTTTGTTTTGCTTCCTTTGTTTGCCTTTTGGTCAGTATATAAATGAAAATGTAGTCACATTCACGTCTGGCTCGTGCCAATTTCCCTTTGCGTTGAAAAAACAAACTATCTCCAAGTCATGGTCCAAGCTATGACACTTTCTTTCTTTGTGTAGCAGCGTTAACTTTCTCTTTTGTAATCCCATGTTGCTTGGGGTCTCAAATTAATACTTAAGGGACCTTCACTTTGTCTTGTCCGTGAAAAAATTCAAGACTGAAGTAGTTGTGACTGACGGATCAGTCTTTACCTGATGGAAAGGCCTTTCAAGTCCTCCACATCTCCAAACTTCATGACCAGCCTGGTGAAGACAGAAAAACTGATAAAGTGTCGGACCGGATCAGAGGAACTGCTAATGCTGCACGCCAGACGTACGTGGCTTTGTCCTGGCGGCACACGGACTGAGTTGTGTCCACGGCCTTGTGAGGAGAAAACGCTCGCTCGGTCAGGTCCACCTGCTTCTGTCTCTCGTAGCGCAGAGACAACTTCCTGGCCTGGAGCATGATGCACGTCTTCCCGTTAGACAACACCTGCAGGAGCCCAAGTTATTGATTAAATGCATTGACCAATCGGTCAGAAAATACACAACATTGCCAAAAGCATTTGGCCGCCCATCCAAATGATGAGAACACAGGTGTGTACAATCAAGCACTTAGGCATGGAGACTGTTTCTACAAACATTTGTGAAAGAACGGGCCGCTCTCAGTGATTTCCAGCGTGGAACTGTCATAGGATGCCACCTGTGCAACAAAACCAGTCGGGAAATTTCCTCGCTCATAGATATTCCAAAGTCAACTGTCTGTTATGTTCGCTGAGGAGAGATGACGGCAACAAACACCAGAGGATGTTAATGTTTTCCCTTTGGGGTCGCTGGTGCCTATCTCAGCTACAATCGGGCGGAAGGCGGGGTACTCCCTGGACAAGTCGCCACCTCATCCCAGGGCCAACACAGATAGACAGACAACATTCACACACTAGGGCCAATTTAGTGTTGCCAATCAACCTATCCCCAGGTGCATGTCTTTGGAAGTGGGAGGAAGCCGGAGTACCCGGAGGGAACCCACGCAGTCACGGGGAGAACATGCAAACTCCACACAGAAAGATACAGAACCCGGGATTGAACCCAGGACTACTCAGGACTTTTGTATTGTGAGGCAGACGCACTAAGTTTCCTCGCTCATAACTATTCCAAAGTCAACTGTCTGTTATGTTTGCTGAGGAGGAGAGATGACGGCAACAGACACCAGAGAGTATTAATGTTCAATAATATATATATATATATATATATATATATATATATATATATATATAAACAATACTACTAAGCTATAGAATGGAGTGTGTGACCAAAATACAAGAGTGTGTGGTGTAAGAACATCTGTGTTGATAGCTAAACACATCAACAAATGTTGATGAGAGCGAAGGAACAGGGAAGTCCATGGGACAGGCATTTGATCAGGGCGTAAGAGAAGCGTCAGAGTCCAAGTCAATGCCAGGGGTTCGAGATCCAGGAAGGCAGTCGATATCCAGTCGGGGAAGTCCAAGGGAGCGAGACGCACAGCTCGAAACCAATGCGACAGAAGGAAACACTGCGGGCACACGGGAGAAGACAGGGGATAAGTCCAGCCACGGAGAGGAAACCAGGAGAGAGCATGAAGCTTGTCGCTTACCGTTCACCGTAGAGAAACTAAGTTCCCTTCTGGATCCTGGGTCCACTGGTCCTTCATCCAGCTCTACCTCATCAGTCTCAAGTGTGCAGATTGCTGATCGTCTGCAGGCTTGTTGCTATGTGGGCGTGCTGAGCTCAGCGTGAGCGGGGGCATGTCTGGGAGCCTCAAGGTGCTCCCGCAGAGGAGGGAGAAGCAGACTGCACGTGCGCCGTAACACTGTCGGCTTGATTATAAGAAAAAGGAAGAGTTTGGGAACAACAGCAACTCAACCACGAAGTGGTAAGGCCATGTAAACTGACAGAGAGGGGTCAGTGGATTTGAAGCGCATAGTGTAAAGAGGTCGCCGACTTTCTGACGAATCGGGGTTTGGAGGTACATTTCGGACTGCATTGTGCCGAGTGTGAAATTTGTTGGGGGAGGAATCATGGTGTTGGGTTTGTTTTCAGGAGTTGGGCTACGCCCCTCAGTTCCAGTGAAAGGAACTTTGAATGCTCCAGGATACCAAAACCTTTTGGACAATTCCATGCCCCCAACTTTGTGGGAACAGTTTGGGGCGGGCCCCGTCCTCTTCCAACATGACAGTGCAACATGGATGACAGAGTCTAGTGTGGATGAACTTGACTGGCCTGCACAAAGTCCTGACCTGAACCCAATCGAACACCTTTGGGATGAATTAGAATGGAGCCTGAGAGCCAGGCGTTTTAGACCAAAATCAGTGTGTGACCTCACCAATGCGCTTTTGGAAGAATGGTGGAAAATTCCTATAAACACACTCCACAACCTTGTGGACAGCCTTCCCAGAAGAGTTGAAGCTGTAATAGCTGCAAAAGGTGGAACCACATCATATTGACCCCTATATGGGTTAGGAAGGGGGTCGCACTTCAAGTTCATATGTGAGTCAAGACAGGTGGCCAAATACTTTTGGCAATATAGTGCAAGTCATTTTGGAAACATTCCCCAAGTTGAATAGAATTCTGTAAAGTGCAAACCTCCACCAAGGGTGAACCCATGGTCTAACCGTACCATACTTATTCCTTTTGGACTCGTTCAATTGAATTATCACCAATAGCGCCATCTGTTGGATCAGGCAGCTAATTGGCCTCATGTAAGAAGACCGCAACAAACCGATTGGAAAAACAAATCCTTTATCAATGATTCATTTTGCATCTGCACCTCCCAAAAAAACAAACTTAAAAAGTGTCACATTTTGCCCCTGGCAGAGGTCATTATTCCTTCTGGAGATACCACAACCTTGAGGGGCGGGAAAGGAACGGCAGCTCCGGACGTCTGAAGTAACTTCCTCCGCGGTGCATCGGCAGACTAAACAGGCGACAAGGAGTCAAAGGTAGCTTTTTTTTTAAAAAGGTCTTATTGTGCATGGTTGAAATGAACATTTATTTACATCAGAGGTGTCCAAACATTTTCCAGCGAGGGCCACAGTCAGAAAGTGTTTTAGTCTTATCTTATTTTGACGCAGTTTTGAGACGTTAGATTTCCTGTGCTCTTAATTTGGAAGTGACGTGTGGTGAACTAAACACCAGGTGAGGCATACATACTTATTTTTCTTCTTCATTGTTTTCTTTTTAACTTAAATTCACATGTGCAGCTCTAGTCATTGTTGATTTAGGTTGCACATTAGAGTTACAGGTGGAAAAAAGGGAGTTATGATCGGAATGATATTATGATATGATAAATGGGTCCAAAAACTATTTGATAAAGTTGTTATTAAATACTTTTTGGTCCCATTTGCTTTTACCAAAATAAATCAAGTATTGTGAGTGTATATTACCTTTCTGTGTTTGTATCTGAAGCGGCAATAGCTATTCTCCATGGTAGGGGACGGCGTGGCGAAGTTGGTTCTGTGGCTGTGCCAGCAATCTGTGGGTTACTGGTTAAATCCCCACCTTCTACCATCATAGTCATGTCCATTGTGTCCTTGAGCAAGACACTTCACCCTTGCTCCTGATGGGTGCTGGTTGGCGCCTTGCATGGCAGCTCCCACCTTCAGTGTGTGAATGTGTGTGAATGGGTGAATGTGGAAATACTGTCAAAGGGGTAGAAAAGCGCTATACAAGTACAACCCATTTACCATTTGGGGCGTGGTTGGGGGCGTGGTTAAAAGGGGAGGAGTATATTTACAGTTGTGCACTGCACTTTCTAAAAGCCGTTGATGTTATAGTCACATATGCATGATTGATTGATTGATTGAAACTTTTATTAGTAGATTGCACAATACAGTGAATTTCAACTGAATTTGCATTAAATCAGGTTCCATCCATCCATCTTCTTCCGCTTATCCGAGGTCGGGTCGTGGGGGCAGCAGCCTAAGCAGGGAAGCCCAGACTTCCCTCTCCCCAGCCACTTCGTCTAGCTCTTCCCGGGGGATCCCGAGGCGTTCCCAGGCCAGCCGGGAGACATAGTCTTCCCAACGTGTCCTCCTACCTGTTGGACGTGCCCTAAGCATCTCCTAGGGAGGCGTTTGGGTGGCATCCTGATCAGATGCCCGAACCACCTCATCTGGCTCCTCTCCATGTGGAGGAGCAGCGGCTTTACTTTGAGTTCCCCCCGGATGGCAGAGCTTCTGACCCTATCTCTAAGGGAGAGACCCGCCACACGGCGGAGGAAACTCATTTGGGCCGCTTGTACCCGTGATCTTATCCTTTCCGTCATGACCCAAAGCTCATGACCATAGGTGAGGATGGGAACGTAGATCGACCGGTAAATTGAGAGCTTTGCCTTCCGGCTCAGCTCCTTCTTCACCACAACGGATCGATACAACCTCCGCATTACTGAAGACGCCGCACCGATCCGCCTGTCGATCTAACGATCCACTCTTCCCCCACTCGTGAACAAGACTCCTAGGTACTTGAACTCCTCCACTTGGGGCAGGGTCTCCTCCCAAACCTGGAGATGGCACTCCACCCTTTTCCGGGCGAGAACCATGGACTCGGACTTGGAGGTGCTGATTCTCATTCCGGTCGCTTCACGCTCGGCTGCAAACCGATCCAGTGAGAGCTGAAGATCCCGGTCAGATGAAGCCATCAGGACCACATCATCTGCAAAAAGCAGAGACCTAATCCTGCGGTCACCAAACCGGAACCCCTCAATGCCTTGACTGCGCCTAGAAATTCTGTCCATAAAAGTTATGAACAGAATGGGTGACAAAGGACAGCCTTGGCGGAGTCCAACCCTCACTGGAAATGTGTTCGACTTACTGCCAGCAATGCGGACCAAGCTCTGGCACTGATCATACAGGGAGCGGACCGCCACAATAAGACAGTCCGATACCCCATATCTTCATATATCATATATTAAATCAGGTTGTTTTAGCTAATAACTTAGCTGCAAGATCTAGCATTTGCATTAAATTTTTATTGTCATTAATTTAATAAGCGGTAGAAAATGGATGGATGGATTAATTTCCCATTAATTCCCGTGGAAAGTTTCCAACTTTGAATATACCCGGAATTTTGCAAACCTAATCATGTCACACAAGAAATGTGTACACTTTTTCATCATGACAGGACACACGGAAATCATCAAAGACTGTTTACAGTAAGACGCTCAGGTTGTCAGACATTTTGGTTTTTCAAGTCCCATTTTTGGGGCATTTGATCCTGTTTAATTTTTCATTGTTTTTTGTTCTAAATTGGGACCTGTTTAGTTTTTCTACAGAATTGCTGGCCAATTAAAATTGAGCTGCAGGCCGCACTTTGGAGACCCCTGACTTAGATTGTTGTAAAATGGAAATGTAATATAAACCTACCTGCAGTCCTTTTGTAACCACTTCTTCCGCATCTGTGGAAACAACTCATTGAAACTCAATTTGACTGATGATGAATACTTAGGAGTATATTGTACTCACCATGGTCAGGAGGTGAAGCACCACTGGAAGAAAAAGTTGAGTTCAGGATTAATAAATGCTGATTATTTTTCCTCAACATTCCCATAAAGTGACTTAAGACTACCGTTCCACTGCAGGCTTATTTCGATTTTTTTTCCGAAATCAGTTTTTCCCAGCTGACTGTTTAGATTACAAGTACAAACCCCGTTTCCATATGAGTTGGTAAATTGTGTTAGATGTAGACATAAACGGAAAACAATGAGTTGCAAATCATTTTCAACCCATATTCAGTTGAATATGCTACAAAGACAACATATTTGATGTTCAAACTGATAAACTTAATTTTTTTGTTGCAAATAATCATTAACTTTAGAATTTGATGCCAGCAACACGTGACAAGGAAGTTGGGAAAGGTGGCAATAAATACTGATAAAGTTGAGGAATGCTCATCAAACACTTATTTGGAACATCCCACAGGTGTGCAGGGTAATTGGGAACAGGTGGGTGCCATGATTGGGTATAAAAGCAGCTTCCATGAAATGCTAAGTAATTCACAAACAAGGATGGGGTGAGGGTCACCAATTTGTAAGCAAATTGTCGAACAATTTTAGAACAACATTTCTCAACGAGCTATTGCAAGGAATTTAGGGATTTTACCATCTACGGTCCGTAAAATCATCAAAAGGTTCAGAGAATCTGGAGAAATCACTGCACGTAAGCCATGATATTACGGACCTTTAATCCCTCAGGCGGTACTGCATCAAAAACCGACATCAGTGTGTAAAGGATATCACCACATGGGCTCAGGAACACTTAATAAAACCACTGTCAGTAACTACAGCTGGTCGCTACATCTGTAAGTGTAAGTTAAAACTCTACTATGCAAAGCAAAAGTCATTTATCAACAACACCCAGGAAGGCCACCGGATTCGCTGGGCCCGAGCTAATCTAAGATGGACTGATGCAAAATGGAAAAGTGTTCTGTGGTCTGACGAGTCCACATTTCAAATTATATTATGAAACAGAGGACGTGGTGTCCTCTGGAACAAAGAGGAAAGTAACCATCCGGATCTTTATAGGTGCAAAGTTCAAAAGCCAGCATCTGTGATGGTATGGGGGTGCATTAGTGCCCAAGGCATGGGTAACTTACACATCTGTGAAGGCACCATTAATGCTGAATGGTCCGTACAGGTTTTGGAGCAACATATGTTGTCATCCAAGCAACGTTATCATGGACGCCCCTGCTTATTCCAGCAAGACAATGCCAAGCCACGTGTTACAACAGCGTGGCTTTATAGTAAAAGAGTGCGGGTACTTTCCTGGCCCACCTGCAGTCCAGACATGTCTCCCATGGAAAATGTGTGGCGCATAATGAAGCATAAAATACGACAACAAGACCCCGGACTGTTGAACAACTTAAGCTGTACATCAAGCAAGAATGGTAAAGAATTCCACTTTCAAAGCTTCAACAATTAGTTTCCTCAGTTCCCAAACGTTTATTGAGTGTTGTTAAAAGAAAAGGTGATGTAACACAGTGGTGAACATGCCCTTTCCCAACTACTTTGGCACGTGTTGCAGCCATGAAATTCTAAGTTAATTATTATTTGCAAAAAAAACAAAGGTTATGAGTTTGAACATCAAATATCTTGTCTTTGTAGCATATTCAACTGAATATGGGTTGAAAAGGATTTGCAAATCATTGTATTCCGTTTATATTTACATTTAACACAATTTCCCAACTCATATGGAAACGGGGTCTCTATTTTGTTTTTATTTACCATTTACACAACGTCCCAGCTTATGTTTTTGGGTTTTGTACTTGTGTAGTTTTACAATGATGCAAATCTACACTCTTGGCCTATTGAACAAGAGTGTGTTTCTCTCATAAAAGAATAAATTGGTGCCATAATAAATAATAAACACAAATCCTTCTTGTTCCACAGCCAAAAAGGGTGTACTGGGTCAAGGCATTGCAGAATGTGGGATTGCATGATGGTAAACACACACACACACACACACACACACACGCACGCACACACGCACGCACACACACGCACGCACACACACACACACACACACGGGAGGCTTTTGGCCAAGAGGAGATTTCGTAGCTTCTGCTGCGTTCGACAGCTGCACAAAGTAAATACGAGCGAGAGCTAAAATCCAATGTCAGTATTTTGTTTGTCCCACAACAGAGGCCTCCAATCAAATCTGTTGTCACATTATTGTTTTTTCTCCAGAGCCAAAAACATAATTAATCAGGACTTGCGTGCATCTCGACTACATGCATGAGCACCTTCAATGTGGCCAAAACCATCAAGCTAATATCCAAGATCGGACGCTCAAATGAAAGGGCTGAGAATGAAGAGTCAGCAGTATTCTTCTGCAAAATATTGTACTTCAATTTTGCTCAGTTCCGCTGGAATATGATCTAACACAGCAGGCATGACATCTGTAAAGCTGAAGTCTAAATAAAATGTCATCTCAGCTGACAAATTGGACTTTATTGTTACTTTATGTATTATTTCCTGTCAACAGCTCTTATTTTTGTTTCCTCTTCCTGTTTACCTCCACCACTTCTCTCATCTGCCCCCTGATTGGCAATCAGGACACACCTGTCCCTAGCTACTAATCAGGGTGCTTTTTACTTTGTCTTGCACTGTACTGGAGGTGCTCCATATGCTTTCCCAACGCTTCTTGTGCACTTCTGTGCTGCACTATTTCCGTTTTGTTTTCCCTAATGAAAGGGTTTTCACTTGCACTTCGCCCGCTGCCTCTGCATCCTGGGGTCCCGACCGACAACGGCTACACTGAAACGTAACAGAAACACTGATCCAGAAAGAAATGAGTGAGCGGGGGGAAAAAAGGACTGCTGACAAGAGCGGCTTTAGCTTAAGCAACAGCTGTACATTTTACAATGTGTGTGTAACTATATATATATATATATATATATATATATATATACTGTATATATATATACATATATACATATATATATTTATATATATGTATGTATACATATATACATATATATATTTATATATGTATGTATACATATATATACACACACACACATATATATATATACACATACATGCGTATTTACTGTACATACATACAATATATATCCAATATATATATATAGATATGCATACACACACACATACATATATATATATATATATATATATACTGTATAAATATACTGTATATATATGTATATATGTGTATATATACTGTATATATATATGTATATATGTGTATATATACCGTATATATATATACATATATATGTATACATATATATACATATATGTATTATATATATATGTATGCATATATATATATATGTATACATATACTGTATATATATATATATACACACACACACATATATATATATATACACATACATGCGTATTTACTGTACATACATACAATATATATCAAATATATATTGTATATATATATATATATATATATATATATATATATATATGTATATACGAATACATATACATACATATACGTATACATATATATGTATACATATACATATGCGTATACATATATACACACATACATATATATAGATATATACACATACATGCATATTTACTGTATATACATACAAAATATATACAATATCTATTATATAGATATGTATATATAAATATATATATACACACACACACACACAAACATGCGTATTTAGTGTATATCAGGCCTGGGCAATTATTTTGACCGTGGGCCAAATTTAGAGAAAGAAATGTGTCTGAGGGCCGGTACACAAAAAAAAAACCTCCCACTAATGTCTGATTGAATGCTAAAAAATGTTTTGACGGACCGCCTTAAAAAACAGAATGGATTTTTTTTTTTTTTCTACGAACAATAAAACACTGAATATTGAAATATGAACATATGTCAATATGAACATATGAATGTCACACCCCCTCTCGATCGACATATATTACAATCAAGCAAAACGCGACAAAAATGCGACAAGAATGCGACAAACAGCGAAATATGAACGCAAAGGGTAAAAATACAATATATAATCTGATATATCACTAAGTTTTCGAACTTTTTTGTGAAAATCTCCTTCCACGTCCGTCCCTGACACCCACATTTCAGGCTGACACTGTGGAAACGCTCCCCACTTACACTGCTTGCGTGCCTCGTCTCAGCTGCTATGACTTGGATTACCATAGTAACTAATTAATTACTATAGTAACTACAAACCCTGTTTCCATATGAGTTGGGAAATTGTGTTAGATGTAAATATAAACAGAATACAATGATTTGCAAATCATTTTCAACCCATATTCAGTTGAATGTCGTGTCATCCCGACCAAAGGGGAATCGAACCATCCAGACTGTTAAAGACGCAAAGTTCGAAAGCCAGCATGTGTGATGGTATGGGGGTGCATTAGTGCCCAAGGCATGGGTAACTTACACATCTGTGAAGGCACCATTAATGCTGAATGGTACATACAGGTTTTGGAACAACATATGCTGCCATCTAAGCGCCGTCTTTTTCATGGGCGCCCCTGCTTATTTCAGCAAGACAATGCCAAGCCACATTCAGCACGTGTTACAACAGCGTGGCTTCGTAGTAAAAGAGTGCGGGGTACTTTCCTGGCCCGCCTGCAGTCCAGACCTGTCTCCCATGGAAAATGTGTGGTGCATTATGAAGCGTAAAATACGACAGCGGAGACCCCGGACTGTTGAATGACTGAAGCTCTACATAAAACAAGAATGGGAAAGCTTCAACAATTAGTTTCCTCAGTTCCCAAACGTTTATTGAGTGTTGTTAAAAGAAAAGGTGATGTAACACAGTGGTGAACATGCCCTTTCCCAACTACTTTGGCACGTGTTGCAGCCATGAAATTGTAAGTTAATTTTTATTTGTAAAAAAAAAAAAATTACGAGTTTGAACATCAAATATCTTGTCTTTGTAGTGCATTCAACTGAATATGGCTTGAAAAGGATTTGCAAATCATTGTATTCTGTTTATATTTACATCTAACACAATTTCCCAACTCATATGGAAACGGGGTTTGTCGTATATTATGCAAAAGATGCAGATTCCAACCATTGAAATCCTTTGTATAGTTCAAGACTTATGGTCCTTTAAAAACATCACTGCACATCATGGGGCGGTATAGCTCGGTTGGTAGAGTGGCCGTGCCAGCAACTTGAGGGTTGCAGGTTCGAATCCCGCTTCCGCCATCCTAGTCACTGCCGTTGTGTCCTTGGGCAAGACACTTTACCCACCTGCTCCCAGTGCCACCCACACTGCTTTAAATGTAACTTAGATATTGGGTTTCACTATGTAAAGCGCTTTGAGTCACTAAAGAAAAGCGCTATATAAATATAATTCACTTCAATTCACTTCATCATAATGGCAGCTACACTTTCCATCTTAAATATCTAAAAAAAATTATTTAGGAATGTCCGGCGGTCCAGATTGAAATATTTGCCGGGCCGCACGTGGCCCCCGGGCCTTAATTTGCCCAAGTCTGTTGTAGATAAATGCCATAATACCCTAAAGATGTACATCACAGGAGACGGAGGAGACCGACCATGTTAACTTAAGCCATGAAGCATCAAAATGACCCAAATCAGTCTTTTCACGCAGCCTTCAATCAGTCAGATAGCCTGCCAGGTCAGATACTTGCTGCCGGCTATGTCAAAGGGCAAAGATTAGTCTCAGGCGAGGTCTGCAGTAATAACCCCCACCCTCCTGGAAGCCAAGCACATGTGTCCACCGACTACGTCCTCCACCTACCTGTCAGACTGCTGCGGGTCAAGGCTGGAAGACGACGGTGGATGAAAGGAGAGGAGAGAGAAGAGGAGGATGCAGCAATGTTTGGGATATTTGACAGCCATCACTGAATAGTGTGATGCCAGGACAATCTCCCCCTGCCCGCTCTCTCCCCTAATCTACTTCAATCAATCCACTCCATGCAGCCCCCCCCGCTGACGGACTCAGGAATCGACCAATCACGGCAAAGATGGGCTCAGATAGCCCCGCCCGGCGCTCAGTTGCATGTGGAGGTCACACACTCACACTCGCTGCATGTCCTTTCATTCATAAACAACATGCCATCAACAACACATGCGTTCGGTTTAAAAGAAAATCTAATTCAAATTAAATATTCACGCACGTAGTCTGTCTATCTGTGTTGGCCCTGCGATGAGGGGGCGACTTGTCCAGGGTGTACCCTGCCTTCCGCCGGATTGTAGCTGAGATAGGCGCCAGCACCCCCCGCGACCCCGAAAGGGAATAAGCAGTAGAAAATGGATGGATGGACGCACGTAGCAAAATGTAGTCAGAATTCATATTGGCAAAATGTAAGTTAAAGTGATTGTCACTTACACACACACACACACACACACACACACACACACACACACACACACACACTAGATGTGGCGAAGTTATTCTCTGCATTTGACCCATCACTCTTGATCACCCCCTAGGAGGTGAGGGGAGCAGTGAGCAGCAGCGCTGGCCGCGCCCGGGAATCATTTTTTGTGATTTAACCCCCAATTCCAACCCTTAATGATATCTGTCTATTACCTGATACCTTCTATCTTAGTTACTTCTCTTTGTTTTTAATGTCTATTTTCTCATTTCTGCTGGGTTTACTCTCTAATTAATGCTGCAGCTGTCACATATACTGTAATATTCCATCCATCCATTTTCTACCGCTTATTCCCTTTTGGGGTCGCGGGGGGCGCTGGTGCCTATCTCAGCTACAATCGGGCGGAAGGCGGGGTACACCCTGGACAAGTCGCCACCTCATAAATATCAGTATGTATAATATACTGTACATATATTATGTAAATATTACGTATATATGTAATATTTAGTCTATTTATACCTGCATTGTCCTTTCCATTTTTACACTTTCCATCATTGTAACTAAACAATTTCCCTTGTGGATCATTAAAGTTTGTCTAAGTCTAAGTTGATGCTGAGTGCCAAGCAGGGCATTAATGGGTCCCATTTTTACAGTCTTTTGTATGACTCGGCCGGGGTTTGAACTCACAACCTACCGATCTCAGTTAAGTTAAAGTTAAAGTACCAATGATTGTCACACACACACTAGGTGTGGTGAAATTTGTCCCCTGCATTTGACCCATCCCCTTGTTCCACCCCCCGGGAGGTGAGGGGAGCAGTGAGCAGCAGCGCTGGCCGCGCCCGGGAATCATTTTTGGTGATATAAAGGCCTACTGAAATGAGATTTTCTTATTTAAACGGGGATAGCAGGTCCATTCTATGTGTCATACTTGATCATTTCGTGATATTGCCATATTTTTGCGGAAAGGATTTAGTAGAGAACATCGACGATAAAGTTCGCAACTTTTGGTCGCTAATAATAAAGCCTTGCCTGTAACGGAAGTAGCAGACAATGTGCGCGTGACGTCACGGGTTGTGGAGCTCCTCACATCTGAACATTGTTTACAATTATGGCCACCAGCAGCGAGAGCGATTCGGACCGAGAAAGCGACGATTTCCTCATTAATTTGAGCAAGGATGAAAGATTTAAGGATGAAGAAGGTTAGAGTGAAGAACTAGAAAAAGGCGAGGGCAGTGGGAGCGATTCAGATGTTATTAGACACATTTACTAGGATAATTCTGGAAAATCCCTTATCTGCTAATTGTGTTGCAAGTGTTTTAGTGACATTATGTATTCATACCTGAAAGTAGGAGGGGTGTGGCCATGGGTGTGGTGACTGCCAGTGTCTCTGAGGGAAGCCACGTTTCTCGACGAGGTGAAGCGAAGGCAGCCATTGGGGCCGGGCTGAGCTTTTTTCCCCCCCTCTTCCTTGGTGGAAGCATCCCACGTTCGGGGGCGGCCGGTGGGAGGAGGCAAGAGAGTACGCAGTTGCCTCTTTGACAGGTGCACGAGGAACGACGCAAGCTATCTGCTCATGTCCACGGTAAGAGCCGACTTATTACCACAATTTTGTCACCGAAACCTGCCGTTTGACATGTGGTAGAGAACCATGTTCGCTTGACCGCTCTGTTCCATATTGAAGCTTAAGGGAATGTAAACAAGGAAACACCGGCTGTGTTTGTGTTGCTAAAGGCAACTGCAATACACCGCTTTCCACCAACAGCTTTCTTCTTTGCTGTCTCCATTATTAATTGAACAAATTGCAAAAGATTCAGCAACACAGATGTCCACAATACTGTGTAATTATGCGATTAAAGGCCTACTGAAAGCCACTACTACCGACCACGCAGTCTGATAGTTTATACATCAATGATGAAATATCAACATTGCAACACATGCCAATACGGCCGGTTTAGTTTACTAAATTACAATTCTAAATTTCCTGCAGAGTTTCTTGTTGAAAACGTCGCGAAATGATGACGCGTGCGCGTGATGTCACGGACTGTAGAGGACATATGAGCGCAGCACCATTTGTGGCTAAAAGTCGTCCCTTTCGTCGCGCAATTAAACAGTATTATGGACATCTGTGTTGCTGAATCTTTTGCAATTTTTTCAATTAATAATGGAGAAGTCAAAGTAGAAAGATGGAGGTGGGAAGCTTTAGACTTTAGCCACACAAACACACGGTGTTTACTTGTTTAAAATTCCCAGAGGTGAAGCTTTACTAATGATCAGAGCGGTCAAGCGAACATGGATCCCGACTACATGTCAACCGGCAGGTTTCGGTGAGAAAATTGTGGTAAAAAGTCCCCTTGTACCGGAGATCAGCTGAGCTTGCGCCGTCCATGCAGCTGCCGTCGACTTCCCTCAGAGACTGGTGTCAAGACACCCGTGGACACACCCCTCCGACTATCAGGTACTATTTAACTCACTAAAACACTAGCAACACAATAGAAAGATAAGGGATTTCCCAAAATTATCCTTGTAAATGTGTCTAAAAACATCTGAATCCGTCCCAATGCAATCGCCTTTTTTTTTTTTTTTTTTACTTTATTGTTGTTGTTTCTTTTCTAGTCCTCCGCTATCAATATCATCATCCACAAATCTTTTATCCTCGTTCAAATTAATGGGGAAGTTGTCGTTTTCTCGGTCCGAATAGCTCTTGCTGCTGGAGGCTCCCATTATAAACAACGTGAGGACGTGAGGAGCCCTCACACTTGTGACATCATCGTCTGCTACTTCCGGTACAGCAGGGGTGTCAAACTCAAATACAGAGTGGGCCAAAATTTTAAACTGAACAAAGCGGCGGGCCAAGGTTGAACAAATTAACCTTTTAATAGGGACCCAAACAAGTTTTGCATTGAATATTGAACAAGCAAGACTTATATAACTTCATAGTGACATGCAAAATCCAGTTTCAAATAATACTAATAATTTAAAAATAGCAACGGCATATCAAATCAAATTTAAATAGAAATTGAATGCTTCTTTTATATTTGCAGCCTTCTCAGGTAAATATCAAAATAAACTTTTCCCACAGGCTAATAATACATTTTTATATTGTAGCGTCCAGGAAGAGTTAGTGCTGCAAGGGGTTCTGTGTATTTGTTGTGTTGTGTGTATGTTGTGTTACAGTGCGGATGTTCTCCCGAAATTTGCTTGTCATTCTCGTTTAGTGTTGGTTCACAGTGTGGCGCATATTTGTAACAGTCTTAAAGTTGTTTATACAGCCACCCTCAGTGTGACCTGTATGGCTGTTGACCAAGCTTGCATTGCATTAGCGTGTGTGTGTGTAAAAGCCACATATATCATGTGACTAGGCCGGCATGCTGTTGCTACGTAGGAAAAGCGGACGTGACGAAAGGTTTTAGAGGACCCTTGAGGCAGTGCCTCTAAGGCACGCCCCCAATATTGTTGTCCAGGTTGGAATTGGGAGAAATTTGGGAGAATGGTTGCCCCCTGTGATTTTCGTGCGGGGCACTGAAATTTGGGAGTCTCCTTGGAAAATGGGGGGAGTAGCAAGTATGAGTATTAGCGGTGAATGTGGTGTTACAGCGACACCACCGCTGTATAATACGGGCGGGCCAGCTCTAATGTTAATTTGATATTGCCTCAAGGGCCAAATGAAAATACACAGCGGGCCAAATCTAGCCCGTGGGCCAGAGTTTGACACCCATGCGGTACAGGCAAGGCTTTTTTATCAGCACCAAAAGTTGCGAACTTTATCATCGATGTTCTCTACTAAATCCTTTCAGCAAAACTATTGCAATATCGCAAAATGATCAAGTATGACACATAGAATGGACCTGCAATCCCTGTTTAAATAAGAAAATCTCCTTTCAGTAGGCCTTTAAAGCAGACTACTTATAGCTGGAACAAAATGTCTGCTACAATCCCTGACGTCACGCGCACGTGTCATCATACCGCGACGTTTTCAACATGATACTTTGTGTGAAATTTAAAATTGTAATTTAGTAAACTAAAAAGGCCGTATTGGTATGTGTTGCAATGTTAATATTTCATCATTGATATATAAACTATCAGACTGCCTGGTCGGTAGTAGTGGCTTTCAGTAGGCCTTTAACCCCCAATACAAACCCTTGATGCAGAGTGCCAAGCAGGCAGGTAATGTCTCCCATATTTATAGTCCCATATTTATAGTCTTTGGTATGACTCGACCGGGGTTTGAACAATTATCTCTAAATCACCTTAGGTGGAGGTTTCACCTTTTATTTGAATTCGCAATTCAAACATGGCATTCTCTGCGGACGCCTCTGCCGGGGTCCTGAGAGTAGACTTTGCCGCGGTGCATTGTGGGTCCTTCCTTTCCATCCCCGGTCCTCTACAGCCAACATGGGTACGTAACAAACTTATGCTTTTATTCACGAATATTCATCACCGCCACGCTGGTTCGTCCTCACAATATGGCGTGTAGTGAACTTGGGAACTGTTGCGGATGTTTGTGTGTGGGAAGAATGAGGTGTGTGAAGTAGAAAAGGAACAATATATTAGTGTAGCGTCGCAGCAACGTGGAGCCGCCATGACGCGGCACAGCGGCGTGCTAACTCAGCTAGCCTGATATTACCTTTTAAATTATTATTTATAACTCAGCTAGCCTGTATATTTCTTTATTACCTTTTTACAAAATATATATATATAATGTCAAAAAGTTAGGTGTCCGCTCAATTTAATATAATGTCGTATTGTCATTTTGCGTGCACAAACTTCGGCTTGTAGCTTGAGTTTTTTGTGCCGGTGGTGTAGGACGCTGATTAAACAGCAGTTGTAATTAAGTTAAGTTAAAGTACCAATGATTGTCACACACACACACACTAGGTGTGGTGAAATGTGTCCTCTGCATTTGATCCATCCCCTTGTTCACTCCCTGGGAAGTGAGGGGAGCAGTGAGCAGCAGCGGTGCCGCGCCCGGGAGTCATTTATGGTGATTTAACCCCCAATTCCAACCCCTTGATGCTGAGTGCCAAGCAGGGAGGCAATGGGTCCCATTTTTATAGTCTTTGGTATGACTCGGCCGGGATTTGAACTCACAACCTACCTATCTCAGGGTGGATTCCCTAACCACTAGGCCAGTGAGTAGGTTGCCTAGTGGTGCAAGCAGCAATGGACGGGACTGACTTTTGCTGGTGTTTCCTGCCTTTACCCATTCAACATATCTTTACCTGCACATTACCTACCTTCCTGCATCCTGGGGTCACACTGGTTGTAACTCCCTCCACATAGCACTGACACAATGGCTTTCTTTGACTGATTTATTGAAGGCTTCCTTTCCCTTCAATTCACAGTGAAAACTGTTAATAAAATAAAGCACGTTACAAACGTAAAAATAACATGCACAGCATGTGGCTCAAACATTTTACCGAAGTAAAATACAAACAGAAATGACAAATACCTCGTTGGCCTGCATGCTTCCTTTAGGAGGAAATTGTGATCTTCTGGCTGTCATAGCCCAAACGCTGAAAGTCCTTGTGACACTTTTTAGTCCTTGTTACGATCAGTCGCTCTCTTTATCCCTTCTCATTGCATCAAACAGATGTTCACTCATACCCGGAAGTAGCTTCCTTATATCCGTTCACAGACCAATCGAGACACTTCAAAACAAACACATCCCCACAAACCCAACAAAAAGGCATGAAATTACATTTTTAACCATAGTAACTTAAAGCCTTCTTATGAACTTTTATACATTTTGATTTAAATTCCCTTTTATGAACTTAACTTATTCTGTTTTTAGATAAATAAAACAAATTATAATAATTACTAGTAGCAACAGTTACACTGGTGCTTCTTTCTGTTACCCATAATGTTTGTAAAAAGGTGACAGGTTTTTACAAAACCTTTGTTTTGAAGGGGTAATTGCCAACTTCCTGTTGATTTTTGCTGAAGGATGTCAACGATTTATATGTAGGTCTAAGTGAGACCTACATAGTTTGTTTCATGTCTCGCCGATATTCCTACTGGAATTTACAACCAGTTTTGTCTGTGTTTTATTCCTAGGGTGCGCTAGAGTGCGATTTTGAGTTTTGGGGTTTGGTTTTTTTATTCGATCGTAATTTTCGCCAGTCCTGATGTGTGTGTCCAGTTTGGTGAGTTTTGAAACAGATATAGAAACAGATAAATAGAAATAGATAAATATCCCCCAAAAATGGGTATTTCTGTCTGTCATTCCGTCGTACATTTTTTTTTCCTTTTACGTAAAGTTTTTTGTAGAGAATGATGGAAAAAAAGCCCTTAATTGAACTGTTTAAAAGAGGAAAAAACAGGGGGAAAAGGACAATTAAAATTTGAAACATAGTTTATCTTCAATTTCGACTATTTAAAATTCGAAAAAAATAAAAGAAAAAATAGCTTATTCGAATCTTTTTGAAAACATTTTAAAAGTAATTTATGGAACATCATTGGTAATTTTTCCTGATTAAGATTACTTTTAGAATTTTGATGACATGTTTTAGATTCAATCTGCACTTTGTTAGAATATGTTACAAATTGGACCAAGCTATATTTCTATCAAAGACAAATAATTTCTTCTCGATTTTCCAGAACAAAAAATTAAAAGAAATTCAAAGGACTTTGAAATAAGATTTACATTTGATTGGGCGGTATAGCTCAGTTGGTAGAGCGGCCGTGCCAGCAACTTGAGGGTTGCAGGTTCAATCCCCGCTTCCGCCATTCTAGTCACTGCCGTTGTGTCCTTGGGCAAGACACTTTACCCACCTGCTCCCAGTGCCACCCACACTGGTTTAAATGTAACTTAGATATTGGGTTTCACTATGTAAAGCGCTTTGAGTCACTAGAGAAATATAATTCACTTCACTTCTACAGATTTTCTAGATTTGCCAGAATTTTTTTGAATGTTAATCATAATACGTTTGAAGAAATATTTCTCAAATATTCTTTGTCGAAAAAACACAAGCTAAAATGAAGAATTTAATTAAAATGAATTTATTATTTACAATAAAAAAATACATTTACTTGAACAATGATTTAAATTTTCAGCTAAGAAGAGGAAGGAATTTAAAAGGTATATGTGTTTAAAAATCCTAAAATCATTTTTAAGGTTGTATTTTTTCTCTAAAATTGTCTTTCTGAAAGTTATAAGAAGCTAAGTAAAACATTTTATGAATTTATTTAAACAAGTGAAGAACAACTCTTTAAAATATTTTCAAATTCTATTTGAGTTTTGTCTCTCTTAGAATTAAAAATGTCGAGCAAAGCGAGACTAGCTTGCTAGTAAATAAATACAATTTAAAAAAATAGAGGCAGCTCACTGGTAAGTGCTGCTATTTGAGCTGTTTTTAGAACAGGCCAGCGGGTGACTCATCTGGGCCTTACGGGCGACCTGGTGCCCGCGGGCACCGTGTTAGTGACCCCTGGTCTATGTTGTACTTCCTCTACATTTAAACTTTTTGTTTGGGCCGTTTTTGATTTTATTTCTACCGTTGTGCGTAATGTATCCTAATGGCTTTATTTATTTCACAGAAAAGAGCTCATTTGTATCATGTTTACAGTAGGATATAGAGACCACACCCATCCACTCTTCAGTAGGTCAGGATTGGAGATGTCCGATAAGGGCCTTTTGCCGATATTGTCCAACTCTTAATTACCGATTCCGATATCAACCGATATATACAGTCGTGGAATTAAAACATTATTATTATAGCCTCTTGCGGTTATGTATCACACTAAATAAAACCCCAATGTGGATTAATCGTGCTGCCCTATGTGTCAAAATAGAAGAGTAAAAAAAAAATGTAGGTGAAATGTTTGTGCATGACCATTTAATATCAAAGGGAAAAAAAACACTGGATTCTTAACAATCCTCAATTGTACCTTTTTGTGTCCCTCCAGGAAAGTGTCGTGGTCTGCGCACAGCCAGGAAGCTCCGCAATCACCGCCGTGAGCAGAAATGGCACGATAAACAGTACAAGAAGGCCCATCTGGGCACTGCCCTCAAGGCCAATCCCTTCGGGGGAGCTTCTCACGCCAAAGGCATCGTCCTGGAAAAAGTGTAAGT
This sequence comes from Nerophis ophidion, assembly GCF_033978795.1. Lineage (NCBI taxonomy): Eukaryota > Metazoa > Chordata > Actinopteri > Syngnathiformes > Syngnathidae > Nerophis > Nerophis ophidion. Next base: position 76,341,573 of record NC_084612.1, read on the forward strand.
GCTGGCAGAGTGAATTGTACGTGGCGGAGCCTTTCACCAAATATCAGGCATGTGAAATGTCTAAAAACGGGGAGAGCCGTGTTTTTCAACATTAATTTCTGTGTCAAAATATCACTTCAGCATTTTTTGGATGAAATATTGTAGTGTGTTTTGACGGGAGTCCATGCATTGTCAAGATAAAGACCTAATTGTTTAATAACGTCCAGGCCTGGTTTTGTCATCAACAATCAAGCAGAGTCTTTACATTGTGGCTTCTCCATCCATCCATTTCCTACCACTTGTTCCGTTTGGGGTCGCCAGAGCCTATCTCAGCTGCATTTGGGTGGACGGCGGGTGACACCCTGGACAAGTCGCCACCTCATCGCAGGGCCAACACAGATAGACAACATTCACACACTAGGGACCATTTAGTGTTGCCAATCAACCTATCCCCAGGTGCATGTCTTTGGAGGTGGGAGGGGCCTATCCCCAGGTGCATGTCTTTGGAGGTGGGAGGAAACCAGAGTCTCAGTGGAACAAAACTGTAAATTGTCCGGCAAAATCCCATCCAAGTGGAACTCTGAAGTTTGTGGGTGAATTATGTAAACCAACTACAATACCCAAAAAAATGGATCTAAACACAAATGTGTTTAATGCTCGCCCCAGCCGCAGGTACTCGCTGTTTTTCTTGCCTAAATGAGGCACTGAATTTCTGGACAAGCTGCTGAAACAAGCTCGCTGGTTGGCATCATCTAGCTGGCTCTTTGATCACTCTGATGTGGCTCAGTTGCATACTTGCCGATCCCCTTATTTTGCCGGGAGGTTTCTGGATTTCAATGCCTCTCCCTAAAATCTCCCAAGGATAATGTTCACAGATTTCCATCCGGACCACAATGTTGAGGGCGTGCCTTGATGACATGCTGTGATTACAATAACAACGCTCTCTAGAACATGCCGTCGCGTGCACCTTCACACCATGTTAACTGAGGGCCGGCCGGTCACGTGTGCGGCTGCCGTTGTTACGCTCAAGTGACTGCAAGGCATACTTGCTCAACAGCCATACAGGTCACACTGAGGGTTGTGATATAAACAACTTTAACACTCTTAATATGCGCCACGCTGTGAACTCACACCAAACTAGAATGACAAACACAATTCGGGAGAACTTCCGCACTGTAACTCAACAGAATAAATACCCAGAATCCCATGCATCCCTAGGTATTCCGGGCTACATTATTTAACATTAATTATGAGTGATGATAATGTGAGTAAATGACCTACTATAAGGCTTGTGGGACATGTAAGTGTTGTTAGATGAGAATACATCTAAAGGTAAAATATAGTGTACAAATGCACCTAATGGCAGGAAATGTAGTCTTGATGTTCAACTCTACTTCAGGGTTGGCATGGCAGCACTTTGTGTTGATAGAAATGTTCCTCTTTTTCTCAAAATGTGCTGACATCCCTGAAAGATGCAGATGAGTTTCAGTAGTTGACTGACCATGGTCTTCCTGTGCAGAGGTGTGGAGGCCAAGCAGCCCAACTCTGCTATCAGAAAATGCGTGAGGGTTCAACTCATCAAGAACGGGAAGAAGATCACCGCCTTCGTCCCCAACGACGGCTGCCTCAACTACATCGAGGTGAGACACGCCGTCCCTTTTGAACAAATTGAACGCTTCCGTATGGAGCTAAGAATCCTTCATCTGCAGGAGAACGACGAGGTTCTGGTGGCAGGTTTTGGCCGTAAAGGTCATGCCGTGGGTGACATTCCCGGAGTTCGCTTCAAGGTGGTGAAGGTGGCCAACGTGTCCCTGCTGGCGCTCTACAAAGGCAAGAAGGAGAGACCCAGGTCATAAACTGTCGAGGTTAAAATAAAACATTTTCAGTGAACTTCCGACTGTTTTGATTTTTTTTTTGCTCTCAAGCGCTTATTCTTAGTTTTGTTGTCCACAAAGTGTACTAACGTAACTGTCAAACTACAAAGATGTCTCGTGGGTGTTTTGTTACTAAACTTCTAGGAAATATCAGAAATGCTATAAAGAAGTGATTATAATTTGATTACATTATCTTTTGTGTACAGAATGAGATTGAAGTCTGATAGCAACATCATTCACAAATAGACCCACAGGGACCCAAGTTACCCAGACGGACCCAAGTTATGAGCAGACTTGATTCAACTTTCAAGAAATGTCACAAATGTAATTAGGAAAAACTTGTTAGTTTGAGGGTTGATTTGGATTCACGATTTAGAAAAATGGTATTCTTTACAGAGAGAGAGGACCTGGTGGAGGTCTGTGCTGGTCCAGTGTGTTTGGACCCACAGTCATGGTTACCCTCAGGGCCACATGTGATACTCTTTACTTGGGAAATGTTCTTTTAGTCGATACTTTCAGTATTTGATGACGTTTCCACTATCATCTACATTCCTGACCACTTGTGTGTTGTCTAAAATACATTTGGTACATATTCTGCATAGGAAACTGTTTTTGATTATTATTGTTTTACAGAGCGATTGATGACTTGCTTTGAAATTGGAAGTCAAGATGAGGAGCAGACATTCAAGTCTTTAATTTTTTGGTAACCCAAAATGCTTGGAACATCAGATAATGCCATCCATCCATTTTCTACCGCTTGTCCCTATTGGTGCAGCGGGGGGTTGCTGGAGCCTATCTCAAATACATCCGGTTCGAAGGCGGGGTACACCGTGGACAAGTTGCCACCTCATCGCAGCATCAGATAGTGTAAGTGTGTAAAACATTGGCAATTATTACAACATTTTTCTATAAAAATTGAAAGAACGAGTACTTTTAGCCAGAAAGTGTTTTAATTTCCAGGCTTTCGCAGGCCACTTAAAATTAAGTGGAGGGTCTTGTTAAAATTACATGAACTACATCGCATGTCCCATTAAATGTGATGGGCCACTTTTAAAAATGATGTAAAAGACCAATGGCCACTTTAGAATTACGTGACTGGTGAATTTAAAGTGATGTGGCGGTCCACCATAAAATTATACAATGGACATACTTGCCAACCTTGAGACCTCCGATTTCGGGCGGTGTGGGTGTGGCGCGTGGTTAAGAGGGGAGGAGTATATTTACAGCTACAATTCACCAAGTCAAGTATTTCATATATATATATATATATACAAGAAATACATGACTTTCAGTGAATTCTAGCTATACATATATTTTTATTATATATATATATTAAAATACTTCAATTTCAGTGTTCATTTATTTACATATATACCCACACATAACACTCATCTACTCATTGTTGAGTTAAGGGTTGAATTGTCCATCTTTGTTCTATTCTCTGTCACTATTTTTCTAACAATATGCATTTACAGTAGATGGCAGTATTGTCCTGTTTAAGAGTGTCACAACATTGCTGTTTACGGCAGACGAACTGCTTTACGGTTGATGAAAACGAGACCGCTGTTGTGTGTTGTTACCGCGCTGGGAGGACGTTAATGAAACTGCTTAACATGGACCATAGAAAATGTTGTGTCTTGCCACGTTAAATGTTGCTTAAAGGTCAAACAAAAATCTAATTGTCCAATAAGACATAATGCACAGCCAGTTCATTCATCCCAGATACTGAATCATTTTAGTACAAAACACATTTTTAGGCCCAATATCCCTGGTCTGCTCCTGGTTTATTGTGTTTATTTGTGTTACAGATTGAGACTGGACGTGTGTTTGCGATTGCTCATAAACAAACGGAAAAGGGCAAGAAATATGAAATTGTAAATATGTGACATATTGTAATGAAATGATTACTAAAGCAAATTTTAAACAGCAACAAAGTCCCTTCCCACAACTCTAAATCTCAGGAATGCAGATGTCATAAGTGCATTATATTTTGACGTCACCCCACTAAAAGAAGCATTGTAACATTTTTAACGGTGTGACGGGGAGTTGACCTGTCAGCAATGTGACTTGTCACTGCTTTCCTTTCTAAATATAGTAAGAGCTGCGGGACGTCAACTGCAGCAAAGTGCTGCAGCTCAAGTGGTAGGAGTCCACTTTTGTGTTGCTGTAAACAATAATAATAATAATTACAACTATTTCCATCTGCAAGGACAGCAGCAGACGGCAAGGAGCAAGTGAAAGGTAAAGAAGTGCTTCTATTTCCTGTTTGTGTGGAGGTTCATTTGTGCTTTTCTCGACTGAAAGTATGTAACTGAATTGTTTTACATCATCATGCTGACAATTGAAAAATACTTAAGTGCTTTAAAATTTAGTGTATAAAATCTCAATACAAAAAAATCCAGGGTATAAAAATTCAGTGTAAGACGAAATCAGTGGATAAAAATTAATTCCCAAAAATTTCTACTTTTTTTTTTTTTTTTTAGCGTATAAAAATCAATTGTATGTGTAAACATAACTGTGTATAATCCACGGTATAAAAATTCAGTGAAAAACAAAATCAGCGGATACAAATTCAGTAAAAAATTATTCAGCGTAAAATCTCAGTACAAAAAAAATTATGGGTATAAAAAGTCAGTGTACAAATCAGTGTATAAAAATTCAGTACAAAAAAATTCTGCGTGATTCTTTTCTTTAGTATGTACAAATTGTACGTGTATAATCCAAGGTATAAAAATTCATTGTAAAACAAAATCAGTGGATACAAATTCAGTGTATAAAAATTCAGTACAAAAAAATTGTGAGTAAAAATTATTTTAGCGTATAAAAATAATTGTACATGTAAAAAAATCAGTGTATAAAATCTGTGCAAAAAAAAAATCCAGGGTATACAAATTCAGTGCAAAAAATCAGTATATAAAAAGTCAGTACAAAAAAATTCTGCATTAAAGAATTTTTTAGCGTATAAAAAGTCATTGTACGTGTAAAAAAATCAGTGTATTGAATCGCAGTACAAAAAAAATTCAGTGTAAAACAAAATCGGTGAATAAAAATTCAGTGTAATAAAATCAATATATATTCAGTACAAAAAAATATGCATACATTTTTTTTTTGCATATAAAAATTCATTGTACGTGTAAAAAAAATGAGTGTACAAAAAAAATACACAGTATAAAAATTCAGTGTCGAAAAAAAAAATCTGTATGTTAGATATTATTGAATATGTTTAAAATGTACAGTAAGATGACTATTTCAGTGTTAATATTTGATTGGGCCCCGGGCCCCTCTGTAGTGGAAATGTCGGGCCCCGAGGTCTAAAAGGCCAAGAAACCCTAAGTATCAAATAAATACTGTATTAAATATTTCTTATACATACAAAGTCTTCAAGGCAGAAATTGTACTAGAAAGTATTCAGTAACAAAAGTGTCTGCATCGTTCAACTTACTGCGTTGTGACTTTAATGAATTATTGTGGCCACTAGGTGTCACCAAAAAAGCCAATTACCATTCCATTTCAATTTAAAGACAGCCTTCAGACAGTTGTTAAGAAATAGGTTAGTGTTTTTGTTTGAGGAATTTCACTTGATCGAACGTTCCCCACTACAAAATAAAAGAGGTATGTAACATGATCGGTGTTCATACTGTATGGGATCGATATCAGTATCAGTTAATATTCAAGGGTCCGTTGTCGTTAAAAAAAAGTTGTATCAGGACGCCCCCTGTGCGATAGTGCTGACACCGCATGATATGCTGTCAAATGCTGCTGATCAGGCGATCAATAACAGGCCAATTTGATCCCGATGTGTTAGCATGGAGTTTAAGGCCTTGGTGATGGTGGAGGATGAAGAGGAGGATGAAGATGTGCAGTATGTGATCCAGCAGAGTCTGCAGGACATCAACCCACACACGCAGGACGCCTTCAGCAACACCAGGTGATGGGAGGTCAGACACTGGCCTTAAATATCTGCATATTTATTCTTCCACAATATATATATATACATACAGTATGTATCTATAATAATGTGTCTCTTCCAGTGCTCAGTGTGCAGACAGTGTGGCTATTTTTGCTGCTATAAGGCAAGGTGAGTTGACTTGATTTATCATCATAATAATATCAATAATGATAATGTACTTTGTTTGTTTGCGTCTGTCATGGCTCGTGTGACCAAGCAGGCCGAGAGAAGCTGGTGGAAGATCTGTGTGGTAGGAAGAAGAACTCTTTTCAACAGACGGACGGCAGAGGATGGACGCCTCTCCATGAAGCATCGACACAGAGCAACCTAACCATCCTGGAGCTCACTTATGGAGGTCGGTGTCAGAACCAGCCAGTATCAGACACAATCAGTATCAGAGACAATCAGTGCCAGACCCCACCAGTATCAGGCACCATCAATATAATACATTATCAGTATCAGAACCATCACTATCCGAACCATCAGTATCAAAACTATCCGTATTTGACACCATTAGTATCAGAACCATCAGTATCAGACACCATTAGTATTAGAACAATCAGTATCAGACACAATCTGTATCAGACAACATTAGTATCAGACTGAGACACCATTAGTATCAGAACCAGTCAGTATCAGAACCAATCAGCATCAGACACCATTAAGTATCAGACACCATCGGTATCAGAACCATAAGTATCAGACACCATTAGTATTAGAACCATCAGTATCAGACACAATCTGTATCAGACTGAGACACCATTAGTATCAGAACCAGTCAGTATCAGACACCATCAGTATCAGAACCAATCAGCATCAGACACCATCGGTATCAGAACCATAAGTATCAGTCACCATTAGTATCAGAACCATCAGACACCATTAGTATCAGAACCAGTCAGTATCAGACACCATCAGTATCAGAACCAATCAGCATCAGACACCATCGGTATCAGAACCATAAGTATCAGTCACCATTAGTATCAGAACCATCAGTATCAGACACAATCAGTATCAGACACAATCAGTGCCAGACCCCACCAGTATCAGGCACCATCAATATAATACATTATCAGTATCAGAACCATCACTATCCGAACCATCAGTATCAAAACTATCCGTATTAGACACCATTAGTATCAGAACCATCAGTATCAGACACAATAAGTATCAGACACCATTAGTATTAGAACAATCTGTATCAGACAACATTAGTATCAGACTGAGACACCATTAGTATCAGAACCAGTCAGTATCAGTATCAGAACCAATCAGCATCAGACACCATTAAGTATCAGACACCATCGGTATCAGAACCATAAGTATCAGACACTATTAGTATTAGAACCATCAGTATCAGACACAATCTGTATCAGACTGAGACACCATTAGTATCAGAACCAGTCAGTATCAGACACCATCAGTATCAGAACCAATCAGCATCAGACACCATTAAGTATCAGACACCATCGGTATCAGAACCATAAGTTTCAGTCACCATTAGTATCAGAACCATCAGTATCAGACACCATTAGTATCAGAACCAGTCAGTATCAGACACCATCAGTATCAGAACCAATCAGCATCAGACACCATCGGTATCAGAACCATAAGTATCAGTCACCATTAGTATCAGAACCATCAGTATCAGACACAATCAGTATCAGACAACATTAGTATCAGACTGAGACACCATTAGTATCGGAACCAGTCAGTATCAGAACTAATCAGAATCAGAACCATCAGTATCAGACTGAGGCACCATTTGTATCAGAACCAGTCAGTATCAGACTGAGACACTATTAGTATCAGAACCAGTCAGTATCAGACACCATCAGTATCAGACAACATTAGTATCAGACTGAGACACCATTTGTATCAGAAGCAGTCAGTATCAGAAACCATCAGTATCAGAATATCGGTATCAGTATCAGAATATCGGTATCAGAACCATCAGTTACCGACATTATCAGCATCAGACACAATCCATATCTGAATCATCAGTATCAGACACTATCTGTATTAAACACACTCAGTAACAACCATTGGTATCAGACACCATCAGTATCAGAACATCGGTATCAGAACCATCAGTTACCGACATTATCAGTATCAGACACAATCCGTATCTGAATCATCAGTATCAGACACTATCTGTATTAAACACACTAACAGAACCATTGGTATCAGACACCATCGGTATCAGAACATCGGCATCAGAAACATCAGTATCAGACATTATTAGCATCAGACACAATCTGTATCTGAACCATCAGTATCAGACACAACCTGTATTAAACACACTCAGTAACAGTACCATTGGTATCAGACACCATCAGTATCAGACACCACCTCCTTGTCCAGTTTCAGGTGAGGAGTCGGTGGAGCGTCAGACCCGGTCTGGGGACACGGCCCTCTTACTGGCGGTGGAAGGAGGACTGCTGGACAATGTCTCCTTCTTACTGGACCGCGGGGCTCGGCCCGACTCGCAGAACCAGAACCAGGACTCCCCGCTGATTTTAGGTATGCGATGTTGGCCACTAGTGCGGCAACCAATATTATTGTACATTAGGGAAAGAATTCATACGGCCCCATTCCTGGGCGGATCTCGCGTGAGAGGAAGAAGAAGGGTGGATCATTTGCTGAAAATGATGGAAAGCGGCACTCTACATAAGAACTGACACTCTGGTCAAAGTTGGAGTTGCCACAAAACATATTTTAAGATATTCAACACTCTAGCAGCTAGAGTGGACGGTTGCACCCGCCCGATTTGTCACGTTTCATGTGTCAGGTAAACCTTGAAAAGAGGGCTTCAATGAATCCTCTTCCTACTGTATCATCCTCTCTGAGTGTTGGTCGACATGTAAAACACTTCTGCTGCCCGACATAACTTCTCCTTTTCTTCTGTTTATTTACATTTAGGTTTGTTTAGAAGTACTACTCTGTATTAAATGGAAAACACATCAAGGTGAAGCTGAAGGGGGACTTAGAGTGATACAATTATGCTATCCGTATCAGACACCATCAATATCAGACACAGTCAGTCTCAGGACACAATTAGTATCAGATACAATCACTATCAAAACAATCGGTATTAGACACAATCTGTATCACAACCATCAGTATCAGACACAACCGGTATCAGACACAATCAGTATCAAAACAATTGGTATTAGACATAATCTGTATCAGAACCATCAGAATGAGACACAATCAGTATCAAACAAAAACATTATCAGACAAAATCAGGATCAGAACCATTAGTATCAGATACAATCAGTTTCAGATACTATCAGTATGAGGCTCCATCAGTATCAGAACCATCAGTATTAGACACATTCAATTTCAGACACAATGAGTATCAGAAACATCTGTAACAGACACACCGATATCAGAACCATCAGTATCAACAGTATCAACCCAATCAGTATCAGAACCATCAGTATCAGACACAATCAGTATCAGAACCATCAGTATCAGACAAAATCAGTATCCGATCCAGAAACATCTGTATCAGACACATCTGTATCAGTACCAACAGTATCAACACAATCAGCATCAGAACCATCAGTATCAGATACCATCAGTATTAGACACATTCAATATCAGACACAATTAGTATCAGACACATCTGTATTAGAACCATCAGTATCAGTACCAACAGTATCAACCTAATCAGTATCAGAACCATCAGTATCAGACACCATAAAGTATCAGACACAATTAGTATCAGAACCGTCAGTATTGGACACAATATCAGACACCATTTGTATCAGAACCACCAGTATTAGACATGATCAGTACCAGACACAATCAGTATCAGAACCATCAGTATTAGACACGATCAGTATCAGACAGTCAGAGTGATGAAAGGTTGAATGACTTGTGAGTTCATCCTGGTGGTGTGCACCGTGCAGAACCATCAGTATCAGACAGTCAGAGTGATGAAAGTGTGAATGACTTGTGAGTTCATCCTGGTGGTGTGCACTGTGCAGAACCATCAGTATCAGACAGTTAAAGTGATGATGAAAGGGTGAATGACTTGTGAGTTCATCCTGGTGGTGTGCACTGTGCAGAACCATCAGTATCAGACAGTCAGAGTGATGAAAGGGTGAATGACTTGGGAGCTCATCCTGGTGGTGTGCACCGTGCAGAACCATCAGTATCAGACAGTCAGAGTGATGAAAGGGTGAATGACTTGTGAGTTCATCCTGGTGGTGTGCACTGTGCAGAACCATCAGTATCAGACAGTTAAAGTGATGATGAAAGGGTGAATGACTTGTGAGTTCATCCTGGTGGTGTGCACTGTGCAGAACCATCAGTATCAGACAGTCAGAGTGATGAAAGGGTGAATGACTTGGGAGCTCATCCTGGTGGTGTGCACCATGCAGAACCATCAGTATCAGACAGTCAGAGTGATGAAAGGGTGAATGACTTGGGAGCTCATCCTGGTGGTGTGCACCGTGCAGAACCATCAGTATCAGACAGTCAGAGTGATGAAAGGGTGAATGACTTGTGAGTTCATCCTGGTGGTGTGCACTGTGCAGAACCATCAGTATCAGACAGTTAAAGTGATGATGAAAGGGTGAATGACTTGTGAGTTCATCCTGGTGGTGTGCACCGTGCAGAACCATCAGTATCAGACAGTAAAAGTGATGAAAGGGTGAATGACTTGTGAGTACATGCTGGTGGTGTGCACTGTGCAGAAACATCAGTATCAGACAGTTAAAGTGATGATGAAAGGGTGAATGACTTGTGAGATCATCCTGGTGGTGTGCACTGTGCAGAACCATCAGTATCAGACAGTTAAAGTGATGATGAAAGGGTGAATGACTTGTGAGTTCATCCTGGTGGTGTGCACTGTGCAGCGATCCGGTCCGGGCGTGCAGACCTGGTGAAGTTGCTGCTCCAGAGGGGAGCCTCCGTCAACCAGGAGGGTCTCCACGGCCGGCGCCCGCTCCACGAGGCCTCTCGGCTGGGCAGAGCCGAGCTGGTGGCCCTGCTGTTGGAGGCCCAGGCTCTGCTGGACGCCCGCAGCCGCTTTGGCCTCACACCGCTGGCCCTGGCTGCCCAGGAGGCTCACCTGGAGGCGGCCCAGGTCCTGCTGAGGAAAGGTGAGGACAGACGTCACCTCCAAGGCATCATCGTGACATGTTTGCTGTCACCTTTCAGCCCTTTAAATGCCCTATTATCCTCATATTTATGACTTTTATCTCATTGTTATACATTTTTTATATCATCATTTGGCCTTTTTATCTTATAATTATAACTAATCTCTTAATTGACTTATCTCATAATTCAGACTTTTTACCTCATAATTATGACTTTTTATCGCATTACGACTTTATATTTCATAATCATGACTTTTTACCTCATAATGACTTTGTCTCATTACTACAAGTTTTTATCTCATAATTGACTTATTACCTCATAATTATGACTTTTTACCTCATAATTACTACTTTTTATCTAATAATTACTACTTTTTTACCTCACAATTATCTCAGTTACAACTTTTTACCTCATAATTACGACTTAGTACGTCATAATTATGACTTGCTCTAATAATTATGACTTTTTTATTTCGTAATTATGACTTTTTTTAATCTCATAATTATGACTTTTTACCTCATAACCTTTTATCTCATAATTCAGATTTTGTATCTCGTAATTTGGACTTTTTAGCTCATAATTTTGACTTAGTCATACTTTTGATTTTTTTGTCTCATAATTATGACTTCTTTCCCATACTTCTAACTTTTTAATTTCCTGATAGAATTTTAGTCTCATAGTTATAATTTACTATTGTTTTTTTGTGTGTGGTGAAAACGGGCTCCCATAAAATTCTGAGATAAAAAGTAGAAATGATTCATTTATGACTTTTTATCTCAGTGTGCATGCATAATGAGGTAGTTTTGATCCGAGAACAGATGGTAGAATTGACTTGATGTTACTTCCTGTAGGGAAACATGGTAAAAGACCTTTGACCTCTTTTAATACCGTATTTTCCGGGCTATATTTGAGGATAAATAACTATTTTTACATATTTTAGCCTTACGGGACTATAAGGCGCAGACATACACCGGTACAAAAGATTTTATAAATGTTTCTTTACATGTCGCCCGTGACATTTGTGGTGGTCACACGCTCCATTTGTGGTGGTCACACGCTCCATTTGTGGTGGTCACACGCTCCATTTGTGGTGGTCACACGTTACATTTGTGGTGGTCACACGTTACATTTGTGGTGGTCACACGCTCCATTTGTGGTGGTCACACGCTCCATTTGTGGTGGTCACACGCTACTTTTGTGGTGGTCACACGTTACATTTGTGGTGGTCACACGCTACATTTGTGGTGGTCACACGTTACATTTGCGGTGGTCACACGCTACTTTTGTGGTGGTCACACGTGACATTCGTGGTGGTCAAACGCTACATTCGTGGTGGTCACACGCTACATTCGTGGTGGTCACACGCTACATTCGTGGTGGTCACACGCTACATTCGTGGTGGTCACACGCTACATTCGTGGTGGTCACACGCTACATTCGTGGTGGTCACACGCTACATTCGTGGTGGTCACACGCTACATTCGTGGTGGTCACACGCTACATTCGTGGTGGTCACACGCTACATTCGTGGTGGTCACACGTTACATTCGTGGTGGTCACACGTTACATTCGTGGTGGTCACACGCTACATTCGTGGTGGTCACACGCTACATTCGTGGTGGTCACACGTTACATTCGTGGTGGTCACACGTTACATTTGTGGTGGTCACACGTTACATTTGTGGTGGTCACACGTTACATTTGTGGTGGTCACACGCTACATTTGTGGTGGTCACACGCTACATTTGTGGTGGTCACCTGTTACATTTGTGGTGGTCACACGCTACATTTGTGGTGGTCACCTGTTACATTTGTGGTGGTCACACGCTACATGTGTGTGTGCTGTTGGCCAGGAGCAGACGTGACGTGTCGGGCGCAGAACGAGGCCTCCATCTTGTACGAGGCGTGTGCGAGCGGAGACGCCGCCATCGTGGAGCTGCTGCTGGAATACGGCGCCGACCCCAACGTGGCGAAACAGAGCGGGCACCTGCCCATCCACCGGGCCGCTCACAGGGGACACCTGCAGTAAATGAGAAGTCGAGTAAGAAGCACATGGTTACCTTCATTTTATTCATTGCTGTGTGTGTGTCTGCAGAGTTCTGAAGATGCTCATCCCAGTAACGTCTATGGATGACATCAGCAACAGCGGAATGAGTCCACTACACTGTGCAGCAGCTGGAGAACACACGCACTGCATCAAGGTGTGTGTGTGTGTGTGTGCGTGCGTGCCTAATAAACATAAGTGGGTCTTCCAGCTGCTGCTGGACGAGGGCTTCGACCCAAACTACATGCTGCATCCCTGCGTGCGTCGAGGTTACGACGACGAGAGGAAGTCGGCGCTCTTCTTCGCCGTGTCCAACAACGACCTGCCGTCAGTCCGCCTGCTGCTGGAGGCCGGCGCCATGACCAACCAGGACCCCGTCAAATGTCTGCAGGTGCGAGCGACAGGAGGCCGCGTCACTGTGGGGAGGTCCACACCCACACCACACCCACATCCACATCACACCCACCTCCTTGCCTCTCATGAGTGCAGGAACAGCATGTCGGAATCCAGTCTTTGTTCTTCTTCTTGTTAGTCCAAATGGCATCTGTGTGCACACCCATTTCCGCCACTAAAAATAGAAATATATCTCTATCGTTGTGAGATAAAATGCCAGAATTATGAGATAAAAGCCGTAAGTATGAGATAAAAAGTTGACATTATGAGATGCAAAGTTATAAATATGAGATAAGAGAACATTTATTTTTATCTCATAATTTTGACTTTATCTCACACTTATGAATGACTTTTTATTTTTATTTTAAATTCATTATTATGAGATAAAAAATCATAAGTGTGAGATAAAGTCGAAGTTGAGATAAAAATAATTTATCTCATAATTATGAGTTTTTATCTAGTATTTATGACTTTGTATCTCATGCTTACGGCTTTTATCTCATAACTTTTACAAAAAGTTGAAATTCTGAGATAAAAGTCATATTCAAAATAATTTATCTCATAACTATGACTTTTTGCGACTTTCTCATAATTTCAACTTTTTATCTTTTTGTCTAATAATTAAAAACATTTTTTTATCCCATAATCATAACTTTTTATCTCATTATTTCAACTTTCTAGAATTTTGAGGACCAAAATGAATTTATTCTTTTTTGGAAGAAATAAAATGTGGAAAAAGTGAAAAACTGTTTGAATTTGAAAGCTGTATTTTAATTATTATTGGGGAAAAACGCATCTATTTAAAGAACTTTGTTTGGAAGTTTGGAAGGGATCGCTGATGTGTTGCTGCCATCTTGTCAGGTGGCTCTGCGTTCGGGCAACTACGACTTGATGAAAGTTTTGCTGCGATACGGCGCCAACGTCAACTTCTACTCCAGGATCAACACCACGCACTTCCCCTCGGCCCTGCAGTACGCCCTCAACGATGAGGTGAGTGTCTTCTTCACAGCTGCTTTCGGGGGCTGTTTTTGTGACTTTTGTGTGTGTTTGTCAGGTGGTTCTCAGGATGCTGTGTAGCTATGGTTACCACGTGGAGCGCTGCTTCGACTGTCCCTATGGCAACGGATCCCACGTTCCGGAGGAGTACGAGGGCTGGAGTGACACGGTCATCAAAGACACGATGGTACACAAACACACCCCCAGTGCACATGAGACACATGTTGACGTGTGTGTGTGTGTGTGTGTGTCAGCGCAGTTCTGCGAGGTGATCACCGTGTCCTGGCTCAAGCATCTTTCAGGTCACGTGGTCCGGGTCTTGCTGGACTATGTAGATCACGTGACCTTGTGCTGCAAGCTGAAGGCGGCGCTCATGGAGCAGCAGCAATGGAGCGACATTTGCAGGCTGCAAGGTGACACCAGGACACCGTCACCCTAAACACGATTTAGGACTTTAATATTACTTATTAGAGACACACACGCACGCACACACACACACACACGCACACGCACACACATCGATCTTTGTACTCGTGTGCCAGCCTTCCCAATGTGATAGGACAGTGGATGGCACATTCCGAGATCAGAAAGTGGACAAAGTATGTTTAAGTCTTGGTTTCATCAATAATGTTTTTCATCAAGCATTCAGGCCTTTTTAGGGGGGGGGGGGGGGCAAAGACCCCTAAAAAATTGCATAAACCCCCTTAATTATTCAGTGTTTTTTTTGTTTTGACTTTTAGTTCCAACAGATGTGATATGCTTCAACTCTTGGTTCCAACAGATATATGCTTTGACTCTTGGTTCCAACTGATGTGATTTGCTTTGACTCTTGGTTCCAACAGATATATGCTTTGACTCTTGGTTCCAACAGATATTTGATTTGACTCTTGGTTCCAACTGATGTGATTTGCTTCGACTCTTGGTTCCAACAGATATATGCTTTGACTCTTGGTTCCAACAGATATATGCTTTGACTCTTGGTTCCAACAGACGTGATTTGCTTCGACTCTTGGTTCCAACGGATGCGATTTGCTTCGACTCTCGGTTCCAACAGATGTGATATGCTTAGACCCTTCGTTCCAACAGATCTGATTTGCTTTGACTCTTGGTTCCAACAGTGGTCATGTGACCCTTTACAACACAGTGTTTATGCCACGGGCCGGCCCTTGTTACCATGGCAACATGATGAGATCCATCGCTCATAGGGGATTTGTATTCTGTGACAATGTACTCATTAACAAGATTACTAAACCAGTACGGTCAAAACTGAATATGAATATTGTTGTTTGCTCCTCCCACCTCCTTTAGAGAACGCTCGCTGCCTGCAGCACCTGTGTCGTCTGAGGATTCGCCGCTGCCTCGGTCGCCCTCGTCTACGGTCGCCAGTCTTCATGAGCTTCTTGCCGTTGCCAGGGCGACTGAAGGACTACGTTCTTTACCGGGAGTACGACCTTCACGGATGACAGGAGGTGCTGTCCACAAAGTTGGATTTCGTTTTTTTGCCACACAGTAACGGTTTTACTTCAAAGTCATTTATATTCCGTCAGCTCACCTTTTTATGACACCTGGAAAGACTTTTATGTTGATAGAGAACGGGGTCAGTTGTCACAGAGGGCGCTGTCTCTGAAATTGGGATCAGAGCTCACCTATATAGTCGTCTTCGCTGATAAGACAGTTGAGGTGAGACAACTTTTACTTCCGTGTCAAACTGTAAATATTCAGCTCCTCGGTGCTTTTACACTAAACAATTGTTGCTACCTGCAAGAGAAAACTCACTCACAAATGATTTGCAGCACAGTCGGGAGTCAAGACAATATCCGCAAGCAAACAAAAAAAAAATGCAACTTACTCGTGTTGATGCCTCAAAATTAATAACGACAACAGGAGGCCAAAAACTTCTGGAAAGGTTTAATCTCACTGTCACTGTTCTACCAAACAGTGGGGATGGTGTCAGCTGTAGAAAATAAATGGAGACAACAGTGATGAGCACATACACGTGAGGAGGAGGAGGAACAAGAACTAGAATGTCGGAGCGTGTGGTGGAGAACTCACTAGAAATAGTTTCAACTGTGCATGCAACGCTTGCAAAGGTCGTGTGAGGCCAAACAAAGACGACACACTCACCCTGCTGGACGGGGCGTGGACAACAGTACATGTGTGCTCCAAAAATACTGCTAAATATTATTCCCCTGAAATGTCCTATAGATCACTCAATGAGCACATAATCTCTTTTTTTTTTACACTTTGGGAGAGGCATGTAAAATATAAGACATTTACCCACTTACGTACAGGTAAAGGTACAATAAAAAAATAAATTATCACCTCAATAAACCAAAAATAAACTATTCATGTGTGCCCCTCTTTTTTTAATCATAACCGCTCCCGCAGTTCTTGTGGCTGACCAGCAGGGAGCGGCAGAGCGCCTCCACAACCGCCGATGAAGGGAGCACAGTGCAGCTGTCTGATTGGCCCGGACTAATCACGTGGCAGCACGCGTGGTGACGTCACAGGAGGAGGAAGTGCGCCATTTAAATTGACAGTTGAGCGCTCCCTTTCACAATATTGTACGAATGTGTTTAAAACTACGGTGAGGATCGATTTTTCACATCACTTTTTTTTCTGATACGCTCACCTCGACAAAAAAAAAACTTGAGTTTGGTAACGACAAATCCCTTTGAAAGAGGTGCAGGGGAGGGACGCACTATATATTATATTATATTCATTTGTGCACCAAATGCAGCACTTCCGGTGACTCCAGCATGCTCCTGGGTGGTGTCTGAGAGAGAGTAACGTGGCCTTTGCTGGGAATTCACCTCACAACCATCTATTTGTGAATGATGCCACGGCCCAGAGGATGGTTTTGAGCGACTAACTATGGAGACTTCTCCCTGTCCTCCTCCCTGGCGAGGGAGAGAAGAGTCCCCAACTCCGGCCGCCATCTATTGCTTTAAAAGATGTCCATAGGTAACAACAGTGCAGGTTTGGTGACCAAGGGGGAGGGGGGGGGGGCTTTGATTGACAGCACTGACCGCTATGATGGTCACAGTGTGGGTTAGGGGCCAGGGTGTGTGTGTGTGTGTGTGTGTGTGTGTGTTGAGCCTCAAGTCCAAGTCAGAAGTAGTTGAGCTCCACAGTCCCGCCCCATGGATGTTGCTATAGTTACTACTGGAGTGCAGAATGCCCATGTTGCCATGGCGATGCTGTGAGACCCACTTCCATAATCAGAGCCCTCCGCTCTGATTGTTCGCGGTTACTGCGGGTTGTCGGCCCGTAGGTTCTCCAGGATTTGGATGAGGCTCTCAAGCCCGAGCACGTAACCTTGGTCGGGTCCGTCGTGCACCGCCGTGTCACCGCGGAACCCTTTGAACGTGGAGTGGGCGAAGTCGATCATACGAACGTCCACCAGGGGGTGCTGCTTTGGTGAGGGGCCGGGCAGCACGGGGTTCAAACTGGGAGCGGGGCAGGGGGAGTCCTGATGGGGGTGTGGCGATGGGGCGGAGTGGCAGGCCGGCTTTGTGGGCGGGGCCGGCGGGGGAGGACGAGGTGAGGGTGTGGCCATTAGTGCAGGTTCCTGATTGGACGGCTGGCCGGGTTCCTTGTCATGGCTTATGTCTGTGGCACAGGGAGCGTCGGTGGCTGGAGGTACGGGGGGCGCGGGACCAAAGTGAGGCTCTTCCGGACCCCCGGTAGTCTTTTGGCGAGCAACAACCTGCCCACGACTGAAACCTACTGGAGGCTCAGGGTCCTGTGAGTAAACACGGAATAATATCAGCGCCAGAATAGAACATCACATAGGTCCAAATACCACCCCAGAAAACACGTGGCTCTCTGAGTACCACCATAACGACCAACATTGAAATAAAGAAGTGTAGTTTATATTTTTGGCAGTGGGAACATCACACACAGTTTGAACAGTAACACTATGTTTGAATGTAGGGAAATCAAACATGTATTTTAATGAAAGGATTATTTAGGGTACCACTAGATGGAGCCCAAACAATACAGTTTGAAATTCAATGTATTTACTTGGGCAGCATGGTGGAGAGGGGTTAGTGTGTCTGCCTCACAATATGAAGGTCCTGATTAATCCTGGGTTCAATCCCAGGCTCGGAATCTTTCTGTGTGGAGTTTGCATGTCCTCCCCGTGACTGCGTGGGTTCCCTCCAGGTACTCCGGCTTCCTCCCACCTCCAAAGACACGCACCTGGGGATAGGCCCCTCCCACCTCCAAAGACATGCACCTGGGGATAGGCCCCTCCCACCTCCAAAGACATGCACCAGGGGATAGGCCCCTCCCACCTCCAAAGACATGCACCAGGGGATAGGCCCCTCCCACCACCAAAGACATTCACCTGGGATAGGCCCCTCCCACCTCCAAAGACATGCACCTGGGGATAGGCCCCTCCCACCTCCAAAGACATGCACCTGGGGATAGGCCCCTCCCACCTCCAAAGACATGCACCAGGGGATAGGCCCCTCCCACCACCAAAGACATTCACCTGGGATAGGTCCCTCCCACCTCCAAAGACATGCACCTGGGGATAGGCCCCTCCCACCTCCAAAGACATGCACCTGGGGATAGGCCCCTCCCACCTCCAAAGACATGCACCTGGGGATAGGCCCCTCCCACCACCAAAGACATGCACCTGGGATAGGCCCCTCCCACCTCCAAAGACATGCACCTGGGGATAGGCCCCTCCCACCTCCAAAGACATGCACCTGGGGATAAGTTGATTGGCAACACTAAATGGTCCCTAGTGTGTGAATGTTGTCTATCGTGTTTGCCCTGCGATGAGGTGGCAACTTGTCCAGGGTGTATACCGCCTTTAGCCCGATTGTACCTGAGATAGGCACCAGCGCCCCCCGCGACCCCAAAGGCAATAAGCGGCAGAAAATGGATGGATGGATGGCACTGGTTTGCACACAAAGCTGCTGTACAAAAGCACATGTGCAGAGGACTGTGTCTCCTAAATGAGCACAACAGAGAACACAGTCCATGCAAATATAATCATTACGCACTGTGATTTATCAACATCGAAACTGTTCTGCGGCGGCGGTTGTGCGTCTATATTTAGTGCGTCTAGAATGTTTTTGGGGTAAACTGGCACAGTTACGCACAAATTGGTGTGAGAAAGGAGGCTCCTTCCTACACGTGTGAACATATTTAACCTGACTTCAGAGGACTGCTTGTCACAGTGAATATTAGATTAGATAGTACTTTATATAAGAATATGAACAATCGCCTGATAGTACACAATTGCCTAGACGTTTGGGGTTGTAATTGTATAGCACTTTTCTACCTTCCAGGTACTCAAAGCACTTTGACACAATTTCCACATTCACCCATTCACACACTGATGGCGGGAGCTGCCATGCAAGGCCCTAACCACCACTCACCAAGAGCAAGGGTGAAGTGTCTTACTCAAGGACATGACTAGCTTGGTAGAAGGTGAGGATCGAACCAGGAACATTTAAGTTGGTGGCACGGCTCCCCCAACAGTTTGATTTCTTTACAAACTTATCTGAGATGATTTGAAATAAGTCAGCGTGATTAGCATTTATTTAACTTGTACAAAAAGTACTGTATTTTTCGGACTATAAGTCACAGTTTTTTTGATAGTTTGGCCGGGGTGCGACTTATACTCAGGAGCGACTTATGTGTGAAATTAACACATTACCGTAAAATATCAAATAATATTATTTAGCTCATTCACATAAGAGACTAGACGTATAAGATTTCATGGGATTTATGGATTAGGAGTGACAGATAGTTTGGTAAAGGTATAGCATGTTCTATATGTTATAGTTATTTGAATGACTCTTACCATAATATGTTAGGTTAACATAGCAGTTGGTTATTTATGCCTCATATAACCTACACTTATTCAGCCTGTTGTTCACTATTCTTTATTTATTTTAAATTTCCTTTCAAATGTCTAATATTGGTGTTGGGTTTCATCAAATAAATTTCCCCAAAAAATGCGACTTATACTCCAGAGCGACTTATACTCTGAAAAGTACGACATATATAATGCGGTATATAATATTTTTTGCATGATCTGAAAACATAGCAGTATTGTTATTATCCATTGTTATTGGAAATACTGACTACAAATCTTTATATTTACCAACACTGCAGCTCTCAGCTGATCTTTATTCTTTAGCTGAATAAAATAAATTATTTGTTGTATATATATTTTTTTATTTTTAGCCTTGTTTTTAGTTGCAGTAAATGAGCGTCCACAGGGCGATGCTCCATATTGTACACACAAAGTACTGATTTAATTAAGGCAGTCTGCACCACTAATTAGCCTGCATTAGCCCATGGTAGTGCAGGATAAAAAAATCAATAAGGTGCAGATACAAATAAATAGATAAATATATTGCACTTTTGCATATGCATCCACGTGTATTGTTGTATGTTATATTGTTGAATTGAATTGAAATATTTTATTTGAAACCGGCACAGAACAACAAAACACTTTTTTTTTTTTTTTTACATTTTGGCAGAGATATTTATGCAAGGCTTGAAAAGTGGTTGGATGAAGCAGATGCTTATAATATCCAAACCCCTCTCACTCATTCCACATTTAACATAACAATATCATACAAGAACAATACTCTATAAACAAAAACGAGAAAAACTCCTGTACACTAACAATATGATTTTACTACTTTTACTATGAGACAAGTCAAGACAAAACACACACACACACACACACTATCTTTATGTGTGTGTGTTTTTGTTTTGTCACATATCTTCATGTCTTTATATTCCAGCGAGTTGAACCATTTTTGGGGGTGAATTGAGAGGATTATTATTAGGGCTGCGAATCTTAGGGTGTCCCACAATTCGATTCAATATCGATTTTTTTTTCAATTCAACACGATTTTCGATTCAAAAACTATTTTTTTCCCGATTCAAAAGGATTCTGTATTTATTCAATACATAGATTTCAGCAGGATCTACCCCAGTCTGCTGACATGCTCGCAGAGTAGTAGATGTAAAAAAAAAAAGCTTTTATAATTGTAAAGGACAATGTTTTATCAACTGATTGCAATAATGTAAATTTGTTTTAACTATTAAACGAGCCAAAAATATGACTTATTTTATCTTTCTGAAAACATTGGACACAGTGTGTTGTCCAGCTTATGAGATGCCTAAGCCACTGTGACACTATTGTTCTTTTTTATTATTGTTATAAATGTCTAATGATAATGTCAATGAGGGATTTTTAATCACTGCTAGGCTGAAATTATAACTAATATTGATACTGTTGTTGATAATATTCATTTTTGTTTCACTACTTTTGGTTTGTTCTGTGTGGTGTTTGTGTCTCCTCTCAATTGCTCTGTTTATTGCAGTTCTGAGTGTTGCTGGCTCAGGTTTGCTTTTGGAATTGGATTGCATTGTTATGGTATTGCTGTGTATTGTTTTGTTTGATTAATTAAAAAAAAATAAAAAAATGATATTTTAAAACTGAGATTCGATTCTGAATTGCACAACGTGAGAATCGCGATTCATATTCGAATCAATTTTTTCCCACACCCCTAATTGTTATGATGCGTTCAAGATTCTTACACCTTGAGGGAAGAAGCTGTTACAGAATCTGGAGGTTCTGCTACGGAGGCTGCGGAACCTCTTTCTAGAGTCCAGCAGTGAAAACAGTCCTTAGTACACACAATTGTATAGTTTGCACTTTTGATTTAGGGCTATATAAATAAACTTTGATTGATGTCCATCCATCCATCCATTTTCTACCGCTAATTCCCTTTGGGGTCGCGGGGGGCGCTGGTGCCTATCTCAGCTACAATCAGGCGGAAGGCGGCGTACACCCTGGACAGGTCGCCACCTCATCGCAGTGATTGACTGATGTGTTATTCGAATTTTAGTAGATCAGGCCCATAGTGCTACACCCCAAACCAGTAGGGGGCAACGTATCACTGGGAGTACAACAGAACTACCCATAGTCACTTATTGTGAATTATATTTATATAGCGCTTTTCTCTAGTGACTCAAAGCGCTTTACATAGTGAAACCCAATATCTAAGTTACATTTAAACTGGATCGGTTCGCAGCCGAGTGTGAAGCGACCGGAATGAGAATCAGCCCCTCCAAGTCCGAGTCCATGGTTCTCGCCCGGAAAAGGGTGGAGTGCCATCTCCAGGTTGGGGAGGAGACCCTGCCCCAAGTGGAGGAGTTCAAGTACCTAGGAGTCTTGTTCACGAGTGAGGGAAGAGTGGATCGTGAGATCGACAGGCGGATCGGTGCGGCGTCTTCAGTAATGCGGACGTTGTACCGATCCGTTGTGATGAAGAAGGAGCTGAGCCGGAAGGCGAAGCTCTCAATTTACCGGTCGATCTACGTTCCCATCCTCACCTATGCTCATGAGCTTTGGGTCATGACCGAAAGGATAAGATCACGGGTACAAGCGGCCGAAATGAGTTTCCTCCGCCGTGTGGTGGGTCTCTCCCTTAGAGATAGGGTGAGAAGCTCTGCCATCCGGGTAGAACTCAACGTAAAGCCGCTGCTCCTTCACATGGAGAGGAGCCAGATGAGGTGGTTCGGGCATCTGGTCAGGATGCCACCCGAACGCCTCCCTAGGGAGGTGTTTAGGGCACGTCCAACCGGTAGGAGGCCACGGGGAAGACCCAGGACACGTTGGGAAGACTATGTCTCCCGGCTGGCCTGGGAACGCCTCGGGATCCCCCGGGAAGAGCTAGACGAAGTGGCTGGGGAGAGGGAAGTCTGGGCTTCCCTGCTTAGGCTGCTGCCCCCGCGACCCGACCTCGGATAAGCGGAAGATGATGGATGCATGGATGGATGGCATTTAAACCAATGTGGGTGGCACTGGGAGCAGGTGGGTAAAGTGTCTTGCCCAAGGACACAACGGCAGTGACTAGGATGGCGGAAGCGGGAATCGAACCTGCAACCCTCAAGTTGCTGGCACGGCCACTCTACCAACCGAGCTATACCGCCACTTATAGTACGTTGCGATGCGTTCGAGTCATTATGAGTGAGCAGAGGATGACGATCCCATGACTGCTACTAATTCTCTACTTTCCACACATAAACGCATCATCAGAAGAGACGGAGACTTTTGTGTGGACCCACCTTTCCCTCATAGATGATGAGCAGCGAGGACGAGTAGAAGCGATAGGACGCCTGGCGCTCCAGCACCACCTTCAGGCTGTGAAGCTTACTCAGGATGGGCTCGAAGAGGTCCCGCCTCAGGCCCCGTCCGTCGTGCAAGTACTGGTAGAGGGCCTGGCGGAAGCCTTCGATGGACAGACCGCGGCCGTAGTACTTGTTCCTGCAGAGGTAGTGGCCGGTGTTGAGCTGGTACACCTGCAGAGACAATGTCACACATTGCACCGTTGTCTCAGCAGCATATTGGCCAAGGTCTGGTAGGGAGGGGGGCCGTGTTCTTCACCTGCATGCCACACAGTCGCACCCCCAGTGTCGCCGAGGTGCTCTGCTCGCACTTCTTCATCTGCCTGGCTGCCTTCTCCTCAGAGGCGTCGTCCCCGTGCTGCCTGGTGCCCATCTTCAAGTCCAGGATGCAGGGGTACGAGAAGTGGTGGACCACATTCTCCAACAACAGGAACTCTGGGTCAGACGCTCCCATTAAGGAGGTAACCACTATGGCTTCTCGCTTACAGAATCTGAAACGTAATCTGCTGGGTTGAGTCCCCAAACCAGAAGAGTGGAAGCTGTTCTAGCGGCAGATGAGGAACTTGTTTTCTTCACTTCCTGCAGGAAGCGTTTGTTTTCAGTGGACTCGAACAATGACCAACTGGGTTTGTGTTTCTCCAAGCTGCTGCAGTCTGGGCTCTTTGAAACTGGAGATCAAAATAGGATCTCATACTATACCAGCCTCACCCATATTTACATCCTGGAACTGCCTGCTATTGTTCTGGTACATGACAAACAACATCATTTATCTGAGGAATGTCTGAATGTGTGCACATGGCTGAAAGTGTGAAGGCCCGTTTTTGATTTACAAACGGATGCCATCGAAACAGGTGGCCAAACAGGAGAAGGATACTGAAGAGCTTGCGGTCCTTGGAATCGGACCTCATCCGGCTGAGCTGCTGCTTGTGGCAACGGAGACTCCAAGGATTGTGGCTGATCTTCTCCAAGCTCAAACCGCTGTTCCAGTCCAACATCTGGAAGGGAAGGTCCATGTGGATCTTGGCTTCCACTCTGGGACTCTTCAGCTCCACAAGATTGCTGTGTGGAAGAGACAAGATGATGTCATCATGAGGTTTCACAAGCAGTTCAACTAACTGCCCATTGCAAGATGTTTGGCCCCTTTATTTATGTCCAAACTAAACACTGTAAATTCTGGACTATGAGTCGCTGCATTTTTCCTACGCTTTGCACCCTGCGACCTATAAAACGGTGCATTTAATCTACAAATTTTTCTTCACTGACGGCCATAATGCAAATAGTTAAAAAAAAAACACACAAGCAAAGACACTGAAAAGGTGTTATTGTCTGCTCTATGGCGCCATCTTTTGGACGAGTTTGCACACTGCAAGGGCTGCAGGTTAAACGTCTACAGTATTTTCTTCTGTTTAATGCCTTCGAGTACAAGTACAAGTACCGTTCTGTCTTCTACCGTTCTACTTGTATGGATTCTTCATTCATCACTCCAAGCAACGTTTGTAAGTTTTACAATATAACTAAAACTATTCATACTTACTACACCGTCCAATGTGTGATGTCTTTAAGAGTATTTTAATGCATATTCATCGTAATGTAATGAAGCGAGCGTCTTTGGCATGAGCTGATATGCCAAAACGTTTCCAAGTGTCTATGTTAGTATTTTTAACTTACAATGGCATTCTTTTTGTATTGTTTCAGTTTCACAAATTCCTTGGTAAGTACACCAAAACGTCACCGTGGATTTATGGAGTCCATTCAGCTGATTGGAGAGCTACCTTCTGCAGCTAGTGGGTCCATGACAATGACTTCTGTTTTGTTTGATCAGCCATTTTACTGCCGTGTTGCAGACAACGTTCGGAAACAAAGTACGTCAAACATTTACAAAATCTCTGTGTAAATAACTCATGTACAGTGCGGTTAACATATGGAAACATTTTATTTTTCTTCAAACATTTAGTGCAGGGGTGCCCATTACATCGATCGCGAGCTACCAGTCGACCGCGGGGGGTGTGTCAGTCGATCTCCAGCCAGGCTTTTAAAAAAAAATAGACCTAAAAATTAGTGATCATCAATCTTCACCAAGGCGTCACTTAAATGACATTCACGGTACCGGAGGGTCTTGTGAGATGACGCTGGCTGCTGCAAGATCATTATTATGAAAATATGACCGAGAGAAAGGCGAGAAACACTTTTTATTTCAAAAGACTCTCGCGCCGTACCTTCCGTCAAAACTCTAAAGGCCGACTGCACATTTCCTATCTTCACAATAAAAGTCCTGCTTCATGCTGCCTGCGCTAACAAAATACAGAGTCTCGGAAAACTGGCGTGCACAAGCGATCCCTCAGAAAGCTGGCGTGCACATCAATTGTGCACGCCAGCTTTCCGAGACTCATATTTTGTTAGCGCAGGCAGCATGAAGCAGGGCTTTTATTGTGAAGATAAGAAATGTGCAGTCGGCCTTTAGAGTTTTGACGGAAGGGACGGCGCGAAAGTCTGTTGAAATAGAAAGTGTTTCTCGCCTTCCCCTCTGTCATTTTTTCATAATAATGAACTGGCAGCAGCCAGCGTCATCTCACAAGACCCTCGGGTGCCGTGAATGTCAATCAAGCAAGCTACGGAATTTGCCGCCAATGTTTTTCTTGTAAAGTGTATGGAAGCTGGATGAATTAGATGCCAAAAACCAACCACTTTCATGTGGTATTGTACAGAAAGGACAACTTTTTTTCTCCTCCATTTGAAAATGTGGACGTTATCATCATTACTGTCTGATTCCAATCAATGCAAGTCATCAGAATCAGGTAATACACCAACTTATATTCTTGTCTTTGTGAAAGAAAGACATCTATATGTGTTACACATGCTTGTATTATCATTAAACACATTTAACTTGTTTACAAAAAATGTCTCTTTCATAAATAAATAAATATAAATGATATATATAAATGAGGTAGATCCCCTCGAGTTGGTCAATTGAAAAGTAGCTCGCCTGCAGAAAAAGTGTGGGCACCCCTGGGTTAGTGGGTGCGGCTTATATCTCGGTGCGCTCTACAGTCCGGAAAATACTGTAGTAAGACACCATTTTTCACCTTTGAAACTGACTTTGAAACAACATACTTATCGGAGGGGTCTGTGTCGCGGTCACTGCGCTCCTCCCTGTGTTCCGAAGAGGAGGTAGAGCGATGGAGGCTGCGGCGCGAGTGTTTCCTCCTGGGCTGCTCCCGCTCAGGAGGCTCCTCGTGATCGCCGGCTCCCACCTCCACGTTGCTGTCGCCGTAAGGGTAAGCCACCAGGTTGATGTAGCCGTCAGAATCGCCTTCGAAACATACCAGCACCACGCCTGACGGGGGGAGAGCCGGACGTCAAGATCGATTGTGCAGATTAGTACAGATTTTAATTTTTCATCCGTCTGTTTAAATTATTCACGGAGAGGGACAAAATATAATCGGGTATCCAATTACACATAATTAGATAGGACAACCTGTGTTAGTTCAGCATTAGATTGCTATTTTTAGCTTCTCGTCTCTGCTGAGGGACCCTCTGATGTAATTTTGCTCAATGAGAAGAAATAAACTTGAGGAGTCTCAAATCCTGTGCTGGCTTTGTACAAACCCCGTTTCCATATGAGTTGGGAAATTGTGTTAGATGTAAATATAAACAGAATACAATGATTTGCAAATCATTTTCAACCCATATTCAGTTGAATATGCTACAAAGACAACATATTTGATGTTCAAACCAATTTTTTGCAAATAATCATTAACTTTAGAATTTGATGCCAGCAACATGTGACAAAGAAGTTCGGAAAGGTGGCAATAAATACTGATAAAGTTGAGGAATGCTCATCAAACACTTATTTGGAACATCCCACAGGTGTGCAGGCTAATTGGGAACAGGTGGGTGCCATGATTGGGTATAAAAGCAGCTTCCATGAAATACTAAGTCATTCAC
Source organism: Nerophis ophidion (assembly GCF_033978795.1). Classification (NCBI taxonomy): domain Eukaryota; kingdom Metazoa; phylum Chordata; class Actinopteri; order Syngnathiformes; family Syngnathidae; genus Nerophis; species Nerophis ophidion. The sequence continues at coordinate 76,369,039 of NC_084612.1, forward strand.
AAACAAGGATGGGGCGAGGGTCACCACTTTGTAAGCAAATTGTCGATCAGTTTTAGAACATCTTTCAACGAGCTATTGCAAGGAGTTTAGGGATTTTACCATCTACGGTCTGTAAAATCATCAAAAAGTTCAGAGAATCTGGAGAAATCACTGCACGTAAGCGGTGATATTACGGACCTTTGATCCCTCAGGCGGTACTGCATCAAAAACCGACATCAGTGTGTAAAGGATATCACCACACGGGCTCAGGAACACTTCATAAAACCACTGTCAGTAATAGTTGGTCGCTACATCTGTAAGTGCAAGTTAAAACTCTACTATGTAAAGCCAAACCCATTTATCAACAATATCCTGAAACGCAGCCGGGTTGGCTGGGCCCGAACTCACCTAAGATGGACTGAAGCAAAGTGGAAAGGTGTTCTGTGGTCTGACGAGTCCACATTTTAAATTATATTTGGAAACAGAGGGCGTGGTGTCCTCCAGAACAAAGAGGAAAATAACCATCCGGATTGTTATAGGCACAAAGTTTAAAAGCCAGCATCTGTGATGGTATGGGGGTGCATTAGTGCTCAAGGCATGGGTAACTTACACATCTGTGAAGGCACCATTAATGCTGAAAGGTACATACAGGTTTTGGAGCAACATATGTTGTCATCCAAGCAACGTTATCATGGACGCCCCTGCTTATTTCAGCAAGACAAGTGTTACTACAGCGTGGCTTTGTAAAAAAAGAGTGTGGGTACTTTCCTGGCCCGACTGCAGTCCTGACTTGTCTCCCATCAAAATGTGTGGCGCATTATGAAGCGTAAAATACAACAGTGGAGATTGTTGAACGACTGAAGCTCTACATAAAACAAGAATGGGAAAGAAATTCACTCTCAAAGCTTCAACAATTAGTTTCCTCAGTTCCCAAACGTTTATTGAGTGTTGTTGAAAGAATATGTGATGTAACACAGTGGTGAACATGCCCTTTCCCAACTACTTCGGCACGTGTTGCTGCCACGAAATTCTAGGTTAATTATTAGTTGCAAAAAATAAAAAAGTTTATGAGTTTGAACATCAAATATCTTGTCTTTGTAATGCATTCAACTGAATATGGCTTGAAAAGGATTTGCAAATCATTGTATTCCGTTTATATTTACATCTAACACAATTTCCCAACTCATATGGAAACAGGGTTTGTAAACAAAGAGCGGGACATCGTCTCTGGCTCAAGTTCCACATACAAACGCACATTGACATGTGACCGTGTAAAAGAAGCGCCTGTCTGTCTGCTGCTGTGATGTCAGCAGGACATCTTTAGTGGGAACAGATCCAGAGCTAAATATAGACACCCTATGGACCACTGTTGTCATGGCACTGGGGCCCGCAGGACCACGGAGAGTAGTGCAGGCGGGCCCTGGTGGGGATGCTGCACAAAGCAGGTCAGGGGCCGACAGGGTCCCATCCAACAGAGCGCAAAATTAATCCAGGCTGTGTTTTCAAAAAAACAATAAAGTAAATAAAACGCAATGACTGAGTTACTTCAGCCGCACTATTTTTTTTTTTTAGGCGCGCTTAATGCACATATGTCCGGACTCCTTTTTCACCCTTGGTCCATTCTGTAGCGTGAGAAAAGTAATGCCGTTTAGTTGCGGTTGAACGACAAGCGGGAAAATAGCGAGCAGAAATGCACAAAGAAAAGGCTACAATATGGAAATCCCAAGTCCAAGACGAGACCATTTTATCTTCGATCCCTGTAAGAAGACATCATTGGAGCGAACACCTGCTGGCCTCCTGAGGAGGAGCTTGACTTCCGTGTTTGGCTTACAGTTGAACACATTAAGGGCATAAACTCAGGATTGTTACTGTAACTACTTTAGTGAGATGGAATTAAAGTCTAGAGTCACTTTTTTACCGGAGACTTTCATTCATGTTGTCAAAACATGTCAAGAAGACACCTCTTATAATACCAATCACACACAATGGAAACAAGCCTTTTGGCTTTTTGTGCCATCCATTTGCCTTTTTAAAGCATTACATGGATTTAATTCTTGAAGATGTCAGTAAACTTCTCAATCAATCCCGATTTACAGTAATTGCACTACGAGTCACATCCAGGCTAACTACAGTAACAAAATGAAAAACGTGTCACATTGCGATTGTTCTTTGATGTCGAGGATGTTTTGTGGTATTCACTGATATTTCTGCCTAAATAAACGCTAGTATGTTCGTCGACTGCTATAAAGTGGGACATTTCATGGCAGATTGATGGCCCTAAAAAGAATATTGCACTTTATTTCAAACAATTAAACTATTTAATTATGATTGATCGCATTTTGTTCATAGTTAGCTTTAAAATTAACAGCGGTTAATCAACGATAGGTACACTTTTTCATCTTTATTAAGTGTACCCTAGATCATTTTCAAGTTTTAACACCATGACTTGGCAATTAATTTGCTTTCATGGACTGTGTTTTAAACATTATGTTTTTTTTAACAGTTCAACACAAAAAGGACAAACATGCTTTTAATCAGAATGAAAATACTTGGAGTGCGTTGGTGTCTTCATAGATTTTGTATTTTGTTGGAATACATCATTTGTATTCCTGCTGTAGGAGCACTTGCATTCAGAGAATGAGCTACACTTCCATGTTTAGACAGAAGTTTCACACTTTAATAACACAAAATGATGATGCTTTGATTGTCAACGATGTTTGGTGATGTCAAATGTGATATTTTTACCTAAATAAATGCTTGGGATATTCTGTACATTAAATATTGTACAAGTTAATTATATTCATATCTCTGCATGACAATATCTTAACATTCTCTATTTATTTAGAAAATGTAATATTCAGCCCGCTAAAACCCTTCTAGAATTGAGGACTCAACCACAACATGTTGGAATATAATTATTTATCTAATGTACCCTTTTCTTTGTCCATTTCTGCTTGCTATCTTCCCGCTTGTGGCTCATCAGTCACAAGTGAATGCAGCAAAGTTTCCCCTTTCTACGGAACGACCCGAAGTTTCAAAAAAGGATGAGAGTGGGGCAATCGTGCAATAAAAAAGTTGGTGCCATGAAAGGAACTTATAGTTAACACGTTATTTTTGTGTTAACTTTGACAGCCCTAATCCTTTAATAAACATGTTCTGGTTGATAGTCCTCAATTGCAGAATGTTTAGCGAGAATATTGAATTAATGAACAGGTTAAAACAATGTCATGCAGCAAAGTGAGTATGATTAACTTGTACAACACGTATCGTACAGAATATCAAAAGCATTTGTTCAGGTAGGAATGTCACATTCTGCATTGTCGTGCAATGTTGGCAGTCAAATCATGTTCGTAACAATCCACATCTTGTGTTATTAACGTGTGAAACTGGTATCGAAACCTGTTTTAGCTCCTCTCTTCTGAATGCAAGTGCTCCTACAGCAGGAATACAAATGTAATATTCCTATAAAATCTGGCAAGTCACCAATGCACTGCAGGTACATTTTTTATTATTATTGACATTCAAAGCATGTTTGTCTCCTTTTTGTGTTGAACTGTTCAAAAAATATTTAATTAAAACAAAGACATTTTCAAGTCATGGTATTAAAAACTTCAAAATTATCTGTCTAGGGTACACTTGTTAATGATGAAAAACAACAATTGCGATTATTCGCTATTCATTTTGAGTTAATGTGAACAAACTGCGATTAAATGTTTTAATCACTTGACATTCTTAATAAATATAGAGGTACACTCACTGACTATTTTATTAGGTATACTTCTTCAGCAATGGCAGCTCCTGGTCTTTCAAGTAAGGGAAGCTGAATTCTAGCTACCCTCTAAACACGAGCACAGCCTCCAATTACACAAAAAAAGATGCTAGATTTTTACAAAGAAAACTCCCTTAGAGAATTGTAAAATTATCCACATCAACTCGAAACAATGGAATGAAAGTTAAAAAATACTGCAGTGCTGGATTATATGTTAAGCTCGCTGATTTGCTAATTTTGTGGTCCTACGAAAATAGATTCAACCTCAGAAATATCATCCTATCGTCGACGTCCAGACCATCCGAGGCCAAACCCACTTCTCATTCACTCCCAGAGACGCTTGTCATACGATGAACAGGAAAAAGCCGAGCATTAATTCAATGATTGTTTAGTTTGGCTGCAGTGAAACAACCCAGCCTATGCTCCCCTATTGAAGTCAATGGAGGCTCAGCTTCAACATCATTTAAAGGGGAACATTATCAGCAGACCTATGTAAGCGTCAATATATACCTTGATGGTGCAGAAAAAAGACCATATATTTTTTTAGCCGATTTCCGAACTCTAAATGGGTGAATTTTGGCGAATTAAACGCCTGTTTATCGCTCTGGAGGGGATGACGTCAGAATGTGACGTCGCCGAGGTAATACAGCCGCCATTTTCATTTTCAACACATTGTAAACATTGGGTCTCAGCTCTGTTATTTTCCGTTTTTTCGACTATTCGACATCATGCCTCGTCGGTGTGTTGTCGGAGGGTGTAACAACACTAACAGGGAGGGATTCAAGTTGCACCACTGGCCCGAAGATGCCAAAGTATCTGCCGCCATTGAATGTACCAAAGTGTCTCCACATTTGACCGGCGATGACAGACATGGCACAGAGATAGATGTATAGATAACCTGCAGATGCATTTGCAACGATAAATTCAACGAAATCACAAAGGTGAGTTTTGTTGATGTTGACTTATTTGCTAATCAGAAATATTTGGTCGCGGCGTGACTGCCAGTTAATCGATGCTAACATGCTACGCTCATCAACGCTAACATGCTATTTACTGGCAGTGCTAACGCAGACATGGCACAGAGATGTATGGATAACCTGCAGATGCATTTGTAACGATAAAGTCACAGTAATCACAAAGGTGAGTTTTGTTGATGTTGACTGCCAGCTAATCGATGCTAACATGCTACGCTAATCGATGCTAACATGCTATGTACCGGCGGTGCTAAAGCAGACATGGCACAGAGATGTATGGATAACCTGCAGATGCATTTGCAACTATATTACGTTTCCTTCCACCCACATTTAATGCGAAAAAAACACTTACCAATCGACGGATTTAAGTTGCTCCAGTGTCACAAGATGCGAAAGTCCTGATCGTTTGGTCCGCACATTTTACCGGCGATGCTAACGCAGCTATTCGGCCATGCTATGGCTATGAATAGCGTCAATAGCTATTCGCTCAATAGCTTCAGTTTCTTCTTCAATACTTTCATACTCCAACCAACTGTTTCAATACATGCGTAATCTGTTGAATCGCTTAAGTCGCTGAAATCAGAGTTTGAATCCGAGCAAATGTCGCTATACCTTGCTGTGGTATTCGCCATTGTTTGTTTACATTGGCAGCACTGTGTGACGTCACAGGGAAATGGACAGTGGCATCGCAAATAGCAAAAATCAAGCACTTTAAAGCTTTTTCTAGGGATATTCGGAGAACGGTAAGATTGAATTGATTAACGTGGACCCCGACTTAAACAAGTTGAAAAACTTATTGGGGTGTTACCATTTAGTGGTCAATTGTACGGAATATGTACTGAACTGTGCAATCTACTAATAAAAGTATCAATCAATCAATCAATTTTGAAAAAAACTTCAAAAAATACAACAAGCCACTGGGAACTGATTTTTATTGTTTTGAACCCTTTTGAAATTGTGATAATGTTCCCCTTTAATGCACTGTGACGCCACCAAAATAATTGCGAAAAACGTCGCAAAAGTAGCTGATTCTGAACAAAAGTTGAACGCCTTCTAGCGCTTAGTCCAGTGGTTCTCAAATGGGGGTACGCGTAACCCTGGGGGTGTTTGAAGGTATGCCAAGGGGTACGTGAGATTTTTTTTTACATATTCTAAAAATAGCAACAATTCAAAATCCTTTATAAATATATTTATTGAATAATACTTCAACAAAATATGAATTTAAGTTTATAAACTGTGAAAAAAAAATGCAACAATGCAATATTCAGTTTTGACAGCTATATTTTTTGTGGACATGTTCCATAAATATTGCTGTTAAGGATTAATTTTTTGGGGGCGGTATAGCTCGGTTGCAACCCTCAGCAACTTGAAGGTTGCAGGTTCTATCCCTGCTTCCGCCACCCTAGTCACTGCCATTGTGTCCTTGGGCAAGACACTTTACCCACCTGCTCCCAGAGCCACCCACACTGGTTTATATGTAAAAATTAGATATTGGGTTTCACTATATAAAGCGCATTGAGTCACTAGAGAAAAAGCGCTATATAAATATAATTCACTTCACTTTTTTTGTGAAGAAATGTTTAGAATGAAGTTGATGAATCCAGATGGATCTCTATTACAATCCCCAAAGAGGGCACTTTAAGTTGGTGATTGCTTCTATGTGTAGAAATATTTATTTATAATTGAATCACTTGATTATTTTTCAACAAGTTTTTAGTTATTTTTACATCTTTTTTTCCAAATAGTTCAAGAAAGACCACTACAAATGAGCAATATTTTGCACTGTTATACAATTTAATAAATCAGAAACTGATGACATAGTGCTGTATTTTACTTTATAACTTTTCTTCAACCAGAAATGCTTTGCTCTGATTAGGGGGTACTTGAATTAAAAAAATGTTCACAGGGGTACATCACTGAAAAAAGGTTGAGATCCACTGGCGTAGTTAATGAAAAGTCAACAACAAAATACATTTTTGATCACTTCTTTTTAAAATTTTAGGGGAAACAGTCTTACAGCAATCACCACTTACTGTAAGCATAAAGCAGCAATAGTTAGTATTTATACAGTTCTATTACAGGGGATAAGACTAAAGCACTGTAAAAAACATAAGAATAAAGTGCTTCTGTGTACAGGGGCCCGTCCATCAAAGCATGAAACAACTGCTTACTCTGCGTTTGTTAGTCAGTTGATCTTGTCTGTGTCTGCGCCATTTAGTCGACTTATTTTAAAGTAAACATGGGAACATTCGCGAGCATCAATCAGGTGACGAAAAGCAGAGCATTGTGCTTGTGTGCCATATGCACATACCTCTGGAGTGTGAACAATGCAGTGAGCGAGGTGACAGTATTATGTTACATTATGTGGGCACGGGTGACCTTTTGCGGCAATTAAACCCTGTTTGGGTCGGGCTATAAAAATAGCATCTTTCTAGCGCGAGAGTGCAATATGGCTGTTGTTGACACTGCCCAGCCTCCGTGGGAGCGCGAGGGCGTAAATGTGTGTTGAGCGAATGGCGTGCATGTAGCGTGTTTACTGTCAAGGTTGTGGATTGAGTCAGCAGAACATAGAGAGGACAGGTGTCAAACCCAAGTCCAGGGGGCCAGATCTGGCCTGCCATATCATTTTTGGTGGCCCGCCAAGCCATTTTATATAGTTATCTGGTCCACCATGGTATTTATTTTGGCCCGCCACGTTATTTTATGTTGTCTTTCACAGTATTTTATGTGGCCCACCACACCATTTTCATGTAATTTTATGCGGACGCCACACCATTAAACGTCAACCACCATGTCATGCTTTAGGTTAGTGGTTCTGAAATGGGGGTACACGTACCCCTGGGGGTACTTGAAGGTATGCCAAGGGGTGCTAAGGCAAAATATCGAGACATATATCGTGTATCGTGACTAGGGATGTCCCGATACAACTTTTTCACTTCCGATACGATACCGATATTGTAGCCTTGAGTATTTGCCGATACCGATATCAATACGATACGATATAGGCACAAATCATACATATATTTATTCCTTATTTTGTTTTGTAGAATGTTAGAAAAGGCTTGATAAAGTGATGTTACTGTTACTGATGTTGTAGTGTTAAAACAGAAAACAATAGTCAGCAAGAGTAGGTATAGGAAAAACTGACCCCTTTATTATTAACCAATTGGTTACATAAATTTTAACCTTCAACATAAGAGTATTACCTCAACAAATCTAATAAAAACAAAATGTTATATTTAAAGTGCAAAATAACCACTAATACCAACATAATTATACAATTGAAAATAATAAATTAAAAATAAATTAGAAGACCCTGAAAAATAACCTAAATAAATCCAATAAAAAAAACAAAAAACATTTTAAAGTGCAAACAATTCAAGTTCACTTCAGTTATTTTTTTACTGTCAGCATATGTTGGAAACAACTGTGGGCAGGGACAAAAACCACAAAAACAACACAATATTGTCCACTGTCCAACTGCTCTAAATTAAGAGTTCACAGCTCCAGTTTCACTGACTGACTATGCCCAAAACAATGTAGTAATTACTCTTAGCATAAAACAAATAATAATCAGTCAGTGCTGACTACCCTTACTACTCCTCCTCCTCCTTCTCCACTTTCTGCAGTTCGAGCATAATGTGGAGATTTTTTTTTAAGAAGATAAGCATTTCGGCATGCTGTGAGTTAAAATACTTCCACACATCACTACACTTTGCTGAGCACACGCGTTGTCGTTGTTGTGATCACGTGGGCTGTGCATGCTGGATCAGAGAAGCTCTTCTTCCGCGGCCGCCACCACCGTTAATTAAGGGGCATTGGCGCCACCTACTGTGTTGGAGTGTGATCAAACCAGTCTTATATCGGAGTGCTTATATCGGAGTTTTTAGATTCAGTCCGATAAAATCCGATATTCACTTTTTTGGCTAATATCGGACCGATTTCCGATATCAATATCGGATCGGGACATCCCTAATCGTGACATGGCCTAAAAATATTGAGATATTAAAAAAAGGACATATCGCCCAGCCCTAGTTTGTATCCTAAAGGCTGCAAATAATAAAGCTCTATCTAATTAAATGCATTCGTTTGCAATTTATAAATAAATAAATAAATGGGTTGTACTTGTGTAGCGCTTTTCTACCTTCAAGGTACTCAAAGCGCTTTGACACTACTTCCACATTTACCCATTCACACACACATTCACACACTGATGGAGGGAGCTGAGTAGTGACTAATAATGAGCTCTATGTAATAATAAGTACAAGTTCTGAATAATAATAATTTCAAAGCAAATTCTTTCTCAATCAGTTAGTAAAGAATATAATAACAGTTGCCTATTCAAATTCTGTAACAAGGCGATTACATACATTTATATATGTAGATATATATATATATATATATATATATATATATATATATTTTTTTTTTTTTGAGGCCAAAAATAATTGCCATGTGGCCGTGAACAAAAACGTGTTTGACACCCCTGATATGGAATGTGGTACCTTTGTACTCCGGGGTGAACTCCTTCATCTCTGGAGGCAGAAATTCATAGAAGCGCTGCTCTCGGCAGATGAGAGGCTTGCACACTGTGTGGTCATCATAGCGCATCATACTGGTGTGACCCCCCACCTGCAGGGTGCAGGTAAGAAAAAAAACAGATCCTATTAAACTCAACTCTACAGTAATTATTCCGGATATATCACATAATCTTGTACTTCTTACCTGGTGCATGAAGGGCTCCAATGGAACACCACCGCCTCGGGATGCAAGTGATGCTCCTCCCCCTGGCCCCGCCCCCTGCAGCTTGTTGTCCATGTTGTTGGTATGAGGGAGGCACATGGCTCCTGGCGGACGAACCGCACCTCCTCCTGAAAGGCGTAGATTTAACACGCAAAGACCATGTGTATCTTTACTCGCTGCAAAGCGAAAAACCTTCTCTTACCTGGCACATGGGCTCTGGCGGGCGGTGAGGGCGAGGGCGGGGCACAGGGCACCACGGGCTGCTGGGAGCGCACGCCGGCCCCAGGGGGAGGCGGCGCCAGACCGAAAAACCACCTTGTGAGTTCTTGGATCAGAGTGCTCCACTCCACCGCCGGCAGCACAACGACCCGCTCGGGGGCAGGGGGCGCGCAGGTCAGGTGGAAGCCAGGTGAAGGTGTAGCTCACCACTTCCTGCAGACAAACGCAGAAAGAAATGTGTGTGAAACAAGAAAGTCGCCATGAAGATGACATGTGATGAAATGCACTACAGTGTGACACGACACGTTCGCACAAATTGTCCCAAAATAAAAGCCTCGAAGGAGTCGATCCCCAGAGGGTTTTTTTTTTTTCAGCTGATGTTTTAAAGTCCCAGCTGCTTCGGGGTTCAAAACATCAACAGTGATTTGAGAGGACGTTTGGCGATTCAAGCTGCGTTTCAGCACAAACACTGCAGCTGACAAGATGAAATCAAAGCGGCTCCGTTGCCAAGGGACATCGGCCACAAAAAAAAAAAAATGCAGGGAGAATTCTTTGCATATGAGACAATGAGTGCAGTTGTACAAACCCTGTTTCAATTTGAGTTGGGAAATTGTGTTAGATGTACATATAAACGGCATATGCAAATCCTTTTCAACCCATATTCAGTTGAATATGCAACAAAGACAACATATTTGATGTTCAAACTGATTAAAAAATGTGTTTGCAAACAATCATTAACTTTAGAATTTGATGCCAGCAACACGTGACAAATAAGTTGGGAAAGGTGGCAATAAATACTGATAAAGTTGAAGAATGCTCATCTAACACTTAGTTGGAACATCCCACAGGTGTGCAGGCTAATTGGGAACAGGTGGGTGCCATGATTGGGTATAAAAGCAGCTTCCATGAAATGCTAAGTAATTCACAAACAAGGATGGGGCGAGGGTCACCAATTTGTAAGCAAATTGTCGAACAGTTTTAGAACAACATTTCTCAACGAGCTATTGCAAGGAATTTACGGATTTTACCATCTGCCGTCCTTAAATTATCAAAAGGTTCAGAGAATCTGGAGATATCACTGCACGTAAGCGATGATATTACGGACCTTTGATCCCTCAGGTGGTACTGCATCAAAAACCGACATCAGTGTGTAAAGGATATCACCACATGGGCTCAGGAACACTTCATAAAACCACTGTCAGTAACTACAGTTGGTCGCTACATCTGCAAGTGCAAGTTAAAACTCTACTATGCAAAGCAAAACCCATTTATCAACAATACCTAGAAACACCGCCGGCTTCGCTGGGCCCGAGATCATCTAAGATGAACTGATGCAAAGTGGAAAAGTGTTCTGTGGTCTGACAAGTCCACATTTCAAATTATATTTGGAAACTGTGGACGTGGTGTCCTCCGGAACAAAGAGGAAAATAAGCATCCAGACCAGGGGTAGGGAACCTATGGCTCTAGAGCCAGATGTGGCTCTTTTGATGACTGCATCTGGCTCTCAGATAAATATTAGCTGACATTGCTTAACACGGTAAGTAATGAATAATTCCGTTGGTAATCAGTGTTAAAAATAACATTCAGAATATAAAACATTCTCATGCATCTTAATCCATCAATCTGTTTTCTTCCGCACCTGTTCATTAATGGTAAGAAGTATTTTACTTATTATTGGTTAACTTCACAATAACAATGTTATTAAAAAGAATAAGAGACTTATTTTACTCTAAAAACGTTGGACTTACTTAAAAATGCACACATTTCGTTGCAATCAGTGTTAAAAAATACTATATGGCTCTCACGGAAATACATTTTAAAATATTGGGCTTTCATGGCTCTCTCAGCCAAAAAGGTTCCCGACCCGTGATCCAGACGGTTCTAGGCGCAAAGTGTAAAAGGCAGCATATGTGATGGTATGGGGGTGCATTAGTGCCCAAGTCATGGGTAACTTACACATCTGTGAAGGCACCATTAATGCTGAAAGGTACATACAGGTTTTGGAGCAACATATGTTGTCATCCAAGCATCGTTATCATGGAAGCCGCTGTTTATTTCAGCAAGCCACGTGTTACAACAGCGTTGCTTCGTAGTAAAAGAGTGCGGGTACTTTCCTGGCCCGCCTGCAGTCCAGTCATGTCTCCCATTCAAAATGTGTGGCGCATTATGAAGCGTAAAATATAACAGCGGAGACCCCGGACTGTTGAAGGACTGAAGCTCTACATAAAACAAGAATGGGAAAGAATTCCACTTTCAAAGCTTCAACAATTAGTTTCCTCAGTTCCCAAACGTTTATTGAGTGTTGTTAAAAGAAAAGGTGATGTAACACAGTGGTGAACATGCCCTTTCCCAACTACTTTGGCACGTGTTGCAGCCATGAATTTCTAAGTTAATTATTATTTGCAAAAAAAAAATACGTTTATGAGTTTGAACATCAAATATGTTGTCTTTGTAGTGCATTCAATTGAATATGGGTTGAAAAGGATTTGCAAATCATTGTATTCCGTTTATATTTACATCTAACACAATTTCCTAACTCATATGGAAACGGGGCTTGTATGAAAAGAACTGTATCACAATAAATCTTAAAACCATGCAAACCTGTACATAAGTCAGTTACTGTGTGGACGGACGATTCAATTGGGACACTCATATGGTGTATAGACTGGTTCATATTTTACACTTTAGAGCTTGACAAGGCTACGGCAGACTATGTGAAATTCTGTGTTAATAATGTAGCCAAGAAGAATATTGTCACCTACCCCAGACTTGGGCAAGTCCGTTAAGATTTTCAACCCGGCTCGCCGGACATTCCCACATAATTTTTTTTAGAACCCTAACATCAAAACTTAAGTCACCATTATGATGTGCAGTGCTGTTTTCAAGTGACCGTAAGTCTCTAACTTCAGAAAGTACCAAGCTGTGTGGGCGGGGTTTGTTTCCACAGAACAGAGTGTTCCAAAATAGCCAAGCCTGAAATGCGTCTGTCCATCAGATTTTTACAACAAAGTTCTGCAAAAAGGGATATTATGTCAATTTGCAGGTGTTTTTTTTTTTTTACCATTCGCAGTGTTTCTTGCATTTCTGTTGCGTTTCGCTTGATTGTGAAAGTTGCTGATTGAAGAGGTAGTGTGAGAAGTAAGAGGAGCGGCGTTCATATGTTGTTAATATTCAGTGTTTTATCCTTCATAACGTATTTCCTTGAATTGCCGCCGGGGCGCTAATTAATTTAAAACCTCTTCTCACTCCAGCGTTTACCAAAGGCATGCGGTAAAGGCAAGCATGCGCTAATTATTTTAAAACCTCTTCTCACTCCGGTGCTTACCAAAGGCATGCGGTAAATTTAGGCCTGCGCTTATAAATTTGTGTGTGATGTAAAGATATCATCATGAAAAGCACATTTAATTAAAAAAACGTTATTATGGTCTTACCTTTATTTATAAATGAAGTCCATGCGCAGCTCCTTCTGATCAAAAGCATGGATAACTTGTTTATAGAAGTCTTCCTTATCTTTCTTCAGTTTTAAAAGTCTCTCTGTCTCGATGGAGATCTTCCTTTATTACCTCCTGCTTGGATTGAAAGTCCAGTTTATAAAAAGTTTTATTTTAGATATGTAATCCTCCATGTTAAAAGTGCAAGCGAAAGGAAAAAATAAACGATCGCTGCTCACTCTTGCTGTTTGTTGTCACTTCTTCTGCAGCCGAGTAGTCACAAGAAGGATCACTAGCACCCTCTACCACCAGGAGGCGGGAGTCATTTAATGACTCATATTTGACACACGCAGCTACGGTATATTAATAAAACATAGCTGCTTACTGTTCTTTTTAGCATATTCAATAGCTTGGACCTTAAATCCTACTGAATAGCTCTTAATCTTCTTCCCTTTATGCGATTTCAAATGATTGAAATCAGCCTCCTCCATTTTGAAAATGATGACAGGTGAAGTGTTACTCGCGACGTGACGAGTTTGACCCGGCGGAAATTCTAGGTATATGCTAATTATTTAGCGAAACAAGTTTGAACCTGCGGAAATTCTAGACATGGGCTAATAAAAATAATATTTAGCGAAACGAGTTTGACACAGCGTTAATCCTGAGCTGGTCGCAATGCTAAGCATGCGCTAATTATTTTGCGAAACGAGTTTGACCCGGCAGTAATTCTAGGCAGGCGCAGACTATATACCCGGCGGCAATTCAAGGAAATACGGTATTTATTAATACAAATCCCACATTCTTTATTGTCATGTACATTCTGGATGTGTCATTCAGTAAAACGATTTACAACTCCATTTTGCTTTTTAAGGTGGTCTGTCGTAACGTTTTTAGCATTCAATCAGACATTATTGTGAGTTTTTGTATTAGCGTTACAGAAAAAAGGGACCCAAGCACTCATACTGTACAACATGTTTCTACAACCAGCTCGGCAGCTGTGTCTCTTCATCCGCATCTCCTCCAGTCAAGCCACAAGGAAATGCGAGGCTTAACAATTCTGATTGGCCAACATGTTCGTCGACAAAACCCCCCACAAAACAGCCTCTTGCACTAATTAAAAACTCAATGTCGATTAATCATGCAGCCCTGCTTCAAATACTAAAAAACTATGGGACACAATGAAATCGGCAACTAATAGGAATTTACAATAAAACAAACTATTTCATTGGATGAACAGCAAAAACAGATTTGACCTACGGAATTTTTCCTATGAGTGTGACAGAGTAAGGCAGTCATTACCAGAAACCGATACCACCGGAGGTGAATCCAAACAGCGTTCAGCATTTTGTACTGAGTAAACCTATAAATCTGCTGTGCAAACCAATAAATCTACTGGGCCAGATGGATTGCCGGCCGTTCTGATCAAAAGCCGCGCAAAGGAACGGCCACCATGCCGGTGTCCTATATTCCAGCGGTCATTACACACCCACACTGCTCCAGCTCTGTGGAAAAGGACAACAACAACACCTGTGTCCCAAAAGCCTTGGGCTAAAGACGACGACTTTTGCTCTGTAACCTTGACCTCGATAACTGTGAAATGTTTGGAAAGATTAGTCGTGTCACTGCTCAAAAGAGAAGTGCAGTCCATGTTGGATGCATGTCAGTTTGCCTAAATACATAAACGCAGTACTGAGGATGCTGTTTTCTGCTTGTTGCACTTTGAAAGCTTGCATTTTATTTATTGATTTAAGTCCAGCATTTAACACTGTGCAAGAAAAAATAGTCTTGAACGTCAATACTACCTTGATTAAATGGTTTTATTCTATTTTAAATAAGCACACACAGCAAATAAAGGTTAAATGATCAATCAATCAATCGTTTACTTATATAGCCCTAAATCACGAGTGTCTCAAAGGGCTGCACAAGCCACAACGACATCCTTGGTTCATATCCCACATCAGGGCAAGAGAAAACTCAATGAAACCTTGGAGGGGGACCGCAGATGTGGGAACCCCCCCTGTCGACCGGTGCAAAGGATGTCGAGTGGATCTAGCATAATTTTGTGAGAGTCCAGTCCATAGTGGATCTAGCATAATAGTGCGAGAGTCCAGTCCATAGTGGATTTAACATAATAGTGTGAGAGTCCAGTCCATAGTGGATCTAACATAATAGTGCGAGAGTCCAGTCCACAGTGGATCTAACATAATAGTGTGAGAGTCCAGTCCATAGTGGATCTAACATAATAGTGTGAGAGTCCAGTCTATAGTGGATCTAACATAATAGTGTGAGAGTCCAGTCTATAGTGGATCTAACATAATAGTGTGAGAGTCCAGTCTATAGTGGATCTAACATAATAGTGTGAGAGTCCAGTCCATAGTGGATCTAACATAATAGTGTGAGAGTCCAGTCTATAGTGGATTTAACATAATAGTGTGAGAGTCCAGTCTATAGTGGATTTAACATAATAGTGTGAGAGTCCAGTCTATAGTGGATTTAACATAATAGTGTGAGAGTCCAGTCCATAGTGGATCTAACATAATAGTGTGAGAGTCCAGTCCATAGTGGATCTAACATAATAGTGTGAGAGTCCAGTCCATAGTGGATCTAACATAATAGTGTGAGAGTCCAGTCCATAGTGGATCTAACATAATAGTGTGAGAGTCCAGTCCATAGTGGATCTAACATAATAGTGAACGAAATAAGACACGGCCAGGCATCAAACAATGTAATACAGAAGTTCTACAAGGCTATCCTTTCTACACTTTACACTAATGACTTCAGGAAAGTACATCCTGAAAATTGTATTTTTAAATTATGCATAACGACATAGTTCACATACCACAGTTGAATTAAGTGGTGTGACAGAAACAATCTCATTTTAAATGTGGAAAAAACACAAGAGATGATTTTTGACCCGAGGCAAGTGACTACACAAGAGCCAGTGGTCATTAAAGACCAGACTATCAATCGGGTGACAACATAAGAATATGTAAGGGTTCATGTTGATGACCTGCTCAGCTGGAAATCGCATATTGATAACCTGCAAAAAACTGCAACTAAGACTACATTTTGGAAACAAATGAGTCTGTATGTTAAATTAAGTTAAAGTAGCAATGATTGTCACACACACACTAGGTGTGGTGAAATGTGTCCTCTGCATTTGACCCATCCCCTTGTTCAACCCCTTGGGAGGTGAGGGGAGCAGTGGGCAGCAACAGTGGCCGCGCCCGGGAATCATTTTTGGTGGTTTAACCCTCAATTCCAACCCTTGATGCTGAGTGCCAAGCAGGGCGGTAATGGCTCCCTTTTTTATAGTCTCTGGTATGAGGGGTTTGAACTCACAACCTACCGATCTCAGGGTGGACACTCTTACCACTAGGCCACTGAGTGGGTGTTATCAATCACATCGTGCTGGTTTCCTACAGAGCTATCCTTGTGAGCCTAATCAGATATAGAATCACAGTATGCTTTTGCAACTTAACCGAACATCTGAGGACCAGATTGGCTAACATGGATAAAACCGCAATGAATATAATTGGTATGAAACATGAGTACCGTATTTTTCGGGTTATAAGTCGCTCCGGAGTATAAGTCGCACCTGCCGAAAATGCATAATAAAGAAGGAAAAAAACATATAAGTCGCACTGCAGTATAAGTCGCATTTTTGGGGGAAATTTGTTTGATAAAACCCAACACCAAGAATAGACATTTGAAAGGCAATTTAAAACAAATAAAGAATAGTGAACAACAGGCTGAATAAGTGTAGGTTATATGAGGCATAAATAACCAACTGCTATGTTAACCTAACATATTATGGTAAGAGTCATTCAAATAACTATAACATATAGAACATGCTATACCTTTACCAAACAATCTGTCACTCCTAATCCATAAATCCCATGAAATCTTATACGTCTAGTCTCTTACGTGAATGAGCTAAATAATATTATTTGATATTTTACGGTAATGTGTTAATAATTTCTCACATAAGTCGCTCCTGAGTATAAGTCGCATTATGAAAAAAAAAAGATATAGTCCAAAAAATACGGTATATGCAATACAGGCCAAAAGTTTGCACTCAATGTGTTTTCTTTATTTTCATGACTATTTACATTGTAGATTGTCACTGTTGGAAATCACAACTATGACACCCGTGAAGTGAAAACCATTTCAGGTGACTACCTCTTGAAGCTCATCAAGAGAATGCCAACAGTGTGCAAAACAGTAATCATAGCAAAGGGTGGATATTTTGAAAAAAATAAAAAACATCCATCCATCATCTTCCGCTTATCCGAGGTCGGGTCGCGGGGGCTACAGCCTAAGCAGGGAAACCCAGACTTCCCTCTCCCCAGCCACTTCGTCTAGCTCTTCCCGGGGGATCCCGAGGCGTTCCCAGGCCAGCCGGGAGACATAGTCTTCCCAACGTGTCCTGGGTCTTCCCCGTGGC